>NW_006159850.1:7793057-7797134 GCF_000334495.1 Tupaia belangeri chinensis | reverse complement strand
ATGCCATGTGAGATTCTGGACTGGAAGCTGAGCTGGAAAAGGACATGAGTGAGCCAACTGGAGATTAGTGACTAGTATAGTATTAATTAGTTCTCTGGGTTTTTTTTTTTTAAATTATACTACTGCTATGTAGGATGTTAACATTCTAGGAAGATGGGACATGTATGTACAAGGATACTTTGCAATAGTTTTACAACTTTTTGTAAGCCTAAATAAAGAGCTTAAGATATATAAAATGAAGGTGGAGGAGAAGCTGGGAAGAAACTAAGTAGTGATCATAGAGGAAGAGGGAAATGGCACGGAGAAGCCAATAAAAGAGCAACATTCGAAGAAAAAAGGGGGGGGGCAGCTAATAAAGTTAAATGCTGCTGAAAGTCAAATAAGAATTTAAATGAGTCTTTTGGATTTATCCTTCCTTAAACTTTTAATGTAAGTTTAATATCAAAACATAAAAGCACACAAATCAAAAGTGAACAACTTGGTGAATTTTTGCAAAGTGAACATCCATGTATAGAAACATTCAACTCAAGGTCCAGCACTTCAACAACGCCACTCAGCCACCTCTTTCCCATGTCCCAATTAGTGCCCTCCCCAAGTCCCTCCCTGCAAAAGTAACTGCTATTCTGACTTCTAGCGTCAGAAATTAGAATTGCCTTTGAAAAAAATTTATATAAATGGGGTCTTATGGTGGTTTGGGGTTCTTTTACTCAATACTGTGATTTTAAGATTTATCCATGTTACTCAGCAGAGCAGTTGTTCATTTCATTCCTATGTGTTTGATGTATTCCACTACATGAATATATCATGATTTATTTATGTGTTCTATTGTTGATGGCATCTGAGTTGTTTCTACCATTGAATCAGTTATTATAAATAGAGTTGCTATGAAAATTCTTGTATGTATCTTATAGTACATTTAGGTTGACTATCCCTTATCCATAATGCTTAGGATTAGAAGTGTTTTAGATTTCTGATTTTTTTCTGATTCTGACCTACCTATACTCTGGGTCATTCCATGAAGAGTTATTATTTAAAATATTGACTTAGATTCACTTTTGGGAAAATTTCTTATGTTTTAAATCAATTAAGCTGCATATGCATGACAAGTTGTATGCTTAGTTATAAATATACTTAATAAATGTTTAAATGTCACATACCTCACCTCTGTTGTTAATTCCTTCTCCTGTTCTCTTTTATAATCATCTGTTTCAATGTAAATCAACATGCAAAATGGAATGTATCAGTCAACTATTGCCAAAATGATGCCACATAACAAACCAACCTAACAACACTCAGTGGCTTAAAACAGCAATCACTAATTCTTGTATTCATGGATATGCAAGTCAGCTGCAAGTCTCCTGGTCTAGGCTAACTTTCAGGTTCTGGGATCCAGGATGCAGGGTTAGTCCAAGTCAGTCCTACGTTGTTTTGTTGTTGTTGTTATTGCTATTTTGTTGTTTGGTGTTTTTCTTTCTTTTTTTTTTTTTTTTTGTTTTTGCTTTTTTTTTTTTTTGTGTTTTTTTTTTTTTTTTTTTTTTTTTTTTTTTTTGAGTGGCTTTTGCTATAGGACATGTGCACTCACCAGAAAGACAGAGAGAGACAGAGAGACAGAAAGCGAGATATCACCCCCCAGGGAGGATGGCCATGTAGCAATCTCTTCTCCTCCATTCTCCTCTCAGGATCTTGGGCACGCATGCATGCATGCCCGGCATGAGTTTAAGCCAGCGGGTCCAGGACTCGAACTGAGGTCCACTATATGGGACATAGCCATTACACCAACTGCTGGTCCCGTCCTACATGTTTTAATTCTAGGGAAAAGATCTGGTCCACAAGTCTCAGGCTCAGGCTGAAGGTCTAACAATTACCTTTGGCATGTTCTTTTCTTGCTATGTCACTTAATCACGAAAGGGTATATTCAAATGTGCAGACATTTTTCTTTTTTTTCTTTTCTTTTCTTTTTTTTTTTTTTTGAGGTTTTTCGCTATAGGGGGCATGCGCTCACCAGACAGACATAGAGAGAGACAGAAAGCGAGAAATCACCCCCTGGGGGGATGACCACGCTGCAATCCCTTCTCCTCCATTCTCCTCTCAGGATCTTGGGCACGCACACACACGCGCCCAGTGTGAGTTTAAGCCACCGGGTCTGGGACGTGAACCACGGTTGACTATGTGGGAGTCCAGCGACATAGCCATTACGCTAACTGCTGGTCCCATGTGCAGACATTTTTCAAATGTTTTCTTATGTCCCATTACTAGCAACCCTTTAGCCAAAGCAAATAATATGATTAAATCCAAATTCAAAGAGCAAGAAAGTACATTTCACCCACCACGAGGTTTTGGCAAGAATATAAACACAAAATACTAGTGCACAGTCCTGCAGAATTGGAACCAGTCAAATAATATACTAAATTAAAGTGGAAGAATGGAGACACTATGAAAACAAGGGGGGGGGGACTTATTGATTAATAGCATGGAAATTAAGCCAATATCTTTGAAAAAAAAATAATGCAAAACTACGCTTCATATTTGGGGACAGGGAACAGAGTTTATATGGACCAACTTAAACACTTACATTTGAATTTAGTTTCTTTTGCATGAGGATTGATCATGGAGGTTTCAAGGTCTATACATGAGAAATGTTCAAAGGAAGGGAGTAATCTTAGTAAATACACTTTCCAAATTCCACTTGGATAGCAAAACAAGAGCTCTAAACTAGAAGGTTTTCTAGAGTCCCTTCTAGCTGTTCTCAGTATGGTTCCCAGCATGTGCTGGATGTCCAGGAAAGCAGTGGGCTGCCCCTGAATCCTAACAGTCATGACACACTGACGGCTGCACCGTCTTGTAGCTGGGACTCTCAGCAGCCGACAGTCACTGTGCTAAGAGCTAGCACCTAGGAATCGGGCGAGGTAAGGCAGTATTGCATTTCAGTTGTACTTACAGCTGCAGGGTGAGGTGCTCTGGGCCTCAGAGCATCATCTCTGAATCGAGACAGAAGGACCAGATGATGTGCATGAGTGCTTTGGTCCTTTCCATTCTGAGAGCTTATGATTCTATGACAGCCTGGTTGCACAGAGGGATCAGTAATGCTCAGGTAGAAGCGGTGGTCAAAGCAAAGAGTTTAGTCACCAATAGGCCATGGAAATTGTGTTGATGAGGACAGGCAAGGACTGAGTTGACAACAATACATGACAATTTGGGAGAGCTCTATATGCCTCCAAATGATTCCCTTGTCAGCCATTCAGAATCTGAAGTTCTCTTCTAGATTTCATCTTTGGGGTTAAGACATGGTCTCCAGAGCAAAACTAGCCCTGAAAGAGCCTCCAACTCTCCATCTCCCTCCTTGCCAAGTCTCATTGTGCCCAAAGGTTTCCACGATTCTCTCTCCCCACAAATGGGACCACAGGGTTGTTTCTCTAGCAGTCCAGGAGATATGAAAAAGTAATAATACATACAATAAAATAAATTTTTATACAGAAATGTATTTTGAGGCTACAATGTAAAGTCCCTTTAGCAGGAGCCACAATTTTCTTAAATAATCATTCCCATAATTGGCTACTTGCGGGAACAACTAATTGTGCATATAATCATTAGCCTGTACAACTCAGCATCAACCAGTAATTAAAGGCAGAGCCGTCCCTGCTAAATTTGGCTCTAGAAATAATAGTAATATTTCTAAGAGTCCAGTGTCTTCCTGCCAAGGAACTCTAAGTCCCATTCAAATGAATATTGCTATTTTTTAAAACATCTCAAAATAGAGAGACCTGCATCCTTGCCCAAAGCAAACACAGTTAAAGAAGAGCTCTTCTGAATAATCTGTTTGCATTGGTATCACCTGTATATGCTGATATTCAGCATCTTCTATGTGCTGGGTCAGACCCTCCCTCCCCTACTGTCTCCTTGATCTTCTGAGCCCTTCTCTTCATTCACTGTCTCAAAGTGGGGTAGGAAAACAAATCACCCAACTTCGCAAGACCCACCTTGTTCGTTTATTCCAGGCCATAAATAAGTCCCAACTAAGCAGCAACTTTTACCTCTCCTAAACCCCACCTGCCACATGGCCAGCACATTTAGGCATTT
>NW_006159850.1:7723396-7792208 GCF_000334495.1 Tupaia belangeri chinensis | reverse complement strand
CCCCCCCACACACACACCAAAAAAAAAAAGAAAGAAAGAAAGAAAAAAAAGAAGCATCAATCTTAGGGCATCCATGCTTTTTCTTATATGGTGAATTGAACTGTGTTCCCCCAAAAGCTATGTTTATGCCGAAATCCTCCAGTACCAGTGAGTGAAACCTTATTTGGAAATAAGATTCTCTGCATATATTAGTAAGGATCTCAAGATTAAATCATCCTGGATTTAGGATGGGCTCTTCACTAAAAATTGGTCCTGGGACCAGCAGTTAGCGTAACGGCTATTTTGCTGGACTCCCATGTAGTTGACCATGGTTTGAGTGTTGGACCCGGTGGCTTAAACTCACAGCTGGTGCATTTGCGTGCATGCCCAAGATCCCGTGAGGAGAATGGAGGAGAAGGGATTGCAGTGTGGCCATCCCCCCTGGGGGGTGATTTCTCGCTTTCTGTCTCTCTGTCTCTCTCTGTCTTTCTGGTGAGTGCACGCACCCTATAGCTAAATAAATAAATACCTCTCCCAAAAAAGAAAAAACAAAATCGTCCCTGTAAGTGAAAGAAAAGGGAGATTCAACATACAGAAGCAGAGAAGGCCATAAGAATACAGAAGTAGAGACTGGGGAGCCCTGCACATACCCACAAGCTGCCTTCCCCATCTCCAAGCTCCTCCTTGTCATTGCCTTCCAGCCTTACCAACTTCCCATCCCACTCAAACACACCTGCTCTGACTCCTCAGGATTTGAGATTTTATCCTAGAGAGATGTAAAGTCCTTTAAGGGTTTTAAATTGAGGGAGAGAGGACTGATTGGATTTATGCAATGAGACTATTTTAATGGAAATGCTGTCCCTTGATGATCTGCCTAACATCTGCCCTCTACACTAACCTGTCCACACTCTCCCTGTTCTGTAAGCCACCAGGGACCTGCCCTCTACCCCTAAAATGAGCCTTGTACCCGCTACCACAGGTCCTTTGCATGTACCAGATCGAGCAAAATGGATAGCAGGAACCTGGTTGGGAGACTAGTACAGCCACAGAACCTCATATTTGAAATATTTCATTTATAGTCTTATAATAAACACTACGTAGCAATAATTGAGTTTAAATTTTGCCAAAACCCTCAAGGTTTGGTAAAAGGACATCATACTTTAGAGGTAGGCAAACATTTTTTATTAAAAAAATATCAGACAGTATATATTTGTGGCTTTATATGGTTTTTGTGGTAACAATCCAACTCCATCCTTGTAATGTGACATGGAGATAGAATACACAAAAACAAATACGTTTGTCTCAATACAACTTTATTCGCAAAAAAAAAGCAGTGGACCAGAGTTGGCAAATAGGCCAGAGGTTGTGGGCTTCTGTTTTAGAAGGAAACCCTGAAATCTAATGGTAGGCAATCTCAGTTTGGGTTTCTCTAATTCAATCTAGCTACCCAAACCATAAACTGGCAAGCAGCTCAGCATGAGGATACAAGTATAGGCATCTCTGGTCCAATAGAAAGCTCCACAAAGAAAGTTTCAAAAGCACAAATTTGCAAGAAGGTTTTTCCCTCCCATTAAAAGTTAATATTTTAAATGATTTTCTCTTAAATAAATAGATCATCTTTTGAACTGGCTAATCCTTCATAAATGAGAATCTTTACACCAAACCGAACTGAGCATCTGTATTCCCACAGCTATGTCCCCTCACCCTGGACCTCTTTAAAGATCCATTGATTACTGCCAAGCTTCCATTGGTGGGATTAATTAATTTATGAACTTGTCATTACATTTCATTGATTAAAACGTCCCTTCTTAAAGATTTAATTATACCCAAAGATAAAAGATCTGCTAATTATTGTCCTTTATCTAATTGAAGTTTTGTATTACAAATAAAGTTCAAAGGTTTAAGACAGTTGCCCTTTGAAACAGTTGGGCAAAGATGAGAATTTAATGAGAGATGAGGCACCATTCTTTCTGATCTGTTCTAATGGGGAAAAGACATCCGGCTGGGCAAGATGGCTAGCCAGGGTGGAAAGACGTGCAAAATCTGTTAACCTTGTCAGTCACTTAATGGTGTTTAGCAAATAGCTCCAGTCCCACACACGGTCTGAGCAGTTGGGGTTGCTGGCACAAGAAAAGCTCTCCATTGTGTACAGAGCAGGAATTCTGCCAGGCAAAAATACACTGTGTATTTAAATTTTCTTAAAAATACTGATACATGAAAAAGTAAAGAAGGATTTTTCTTCTAACTTCATTCCTAAGATACTCTGAATAGAAAATCAAAATCCTTCACTAAGTAGACTACTCGGAAGCAGAGAAGCCCACAGAAAGATACAAACACCCTGGAGCCAGAAAGTCTGGGTTCAAGTCTGACTGCAGGACTGACAGAGCACTCTTGTCCCTGGAATTGCATATCTGTAGCAATGGATCTCCAGCTCAGGAAGCTCCCAGCTCCTTGTCCTGCACAGAAAGGAGTAAGCTTGGATTATGGGGACTCACTGGTCCAGCTCGACAGTAGTAAAGTCAATCTATTTAAAGAAAACAAACTCTGGAAATGTATATCTTCTTCCTTCTTCCCTCCCAATCCCTTCCCAGATCAATATGGGGCAGCAAACTGCTCTTCAATCCCAACAGTCTCTTTAGGGAACCTCTCCCAAAAATCTTAACTCATGAGAAGGAAGAAGAGAAGAAATGCCAACAGCCCCACGACCCACACATCTATAACCGCGCTTTCCAATCAGCGTTATAATACTAGAGGCAACATTTTGATCTTTCTCTGTTTGACTCCTATGTCTGTCGACTAGCTCTAAATTTGTGAGAACAGGAAAACATTGTTATTTGTTGACCTGTTAAAATCCCTAGATTGATCAACTATGAGTCTGGGTATTTGCTTCATCTCTCTAAATTGTAGGTTCCCCAACTCTTGAAGTGAGATGGCACAATAACTTCTTTCCTGGGGTTGTTGGAAAATTAAAATAAATCTAAGGTACTTAGTATAACTGGAACCTAGTAAGTATCTGATACACAGTAATCATTAAGAGTACATTCCAAGAGCCAGCAGGTGGCACAGTGGCCAAGGCACTAGATTTCTACACGGCCGACTGTGGTTCAAGTCTCAAATACTGCAGCTTGAAAATCATACCAGGTGCATGTGCGCGTGCATGCCCAACATTCCAAGAGGAGAATGGAGGCAGCAGGATTGCATCATGGCATGGCCATTCCTCCTAGGGAGTGAGTTCTCACTTTCCCTCTCTCTGGCATGTGCACATACCCTAAGGTATAAATAAATAAATAAATAAATAAATAAATAAATAAATAAATAAATAAAACATTCCATGAACTAGGAAGACAGAGAACAAGGAAAGGTCCTTGCTCTCAAGAAGTTCAAAGTATATGATTACAGGGGTTTTTTAACCAGAAAAAAAAATCTTCTTTTTCATTTTTTTAATCACTAACTAAATCCGTCAGGAAATTATAAACTTGTTTACAAAAGTATGCTGTAACTTGGAATCTTACTCCATCTGAGTGTCCAGGCTCAGGTTCTATGAAACAGCAATCGGCTGGTGGTCCCTGAGGCAGTCTCCAGGGGTAGGAGCTAAGAGTCAGAGGTGCCCAGGGTGAAAGAAGGGTGGGAGGTCCTTGGGCTTTGTTGCCTTACCATGGGCCTCAGGGTATCCTCGCAGGGGAATGGGCCTCCTCCCGGATCCACCTGCATTCTGCTTTGGCAGTGCCTTTAATTGCCTTTCAAAGCCCATTTCCAACTTTTTTTTTTCCCCTTTTTTCTACCCCAAGCCTGAAATCCAGTTCTTCATTTTGGATGTAACTGTGTTCCAGCACTCAGAAGAAGCAATGGATCCAAGGGCCAAGAGCTGTTCCCTCTAAACTGGAAGAGGGACAAAAATGGGAGAGCTTGTCCAGAGCTAAGGCCTGAGCTGGGTATGGGATGTGAAGCACCACTCTGGGGGATGGGACTGTCTCAGCAGGCACTGGATGTTCCTACCAAGAGCAACGGGAGAAGGAGGCCCAAGCTTGAAAATGGTGGTCATTTCCAGCTTCACTGTGTCTTGGGCCTTATGCTGGATAAAACAGCGTTCTGGGGAGTTTCTTTCATGAGAATTCATTTTCTGCTAAGCTTCATTCTTCATGTCTACCTCAGAAAGAAATTCGAAATCCTACTTGCTGCATCCCCTCCTGCTCTCACATGTAGATTATTTGCCCATTGTGCACTTTTATACTGATAATTCCATCAAGATCCATCCTTAAGAGGGAAGCAGGAAGCAAGTGATATCGAACATCAAAAACAGCTCACGTTACACACTCATTCCTTCTTAAACAGAATTCATCTTCACAGAGACATCCTTCCCATATCCCCTGAGGCTGGAGTGGAAAAGAGGGCCCGAGGAAGTGAAGACCTCTGTGTACTCAATGGGGAACTCACAGGGTATCAAATCGCAAAAGTAGATTTTTGTCTGCTGAAGAGCAGAGGGGGCGGAGTGGATAATGACATGGGTTAAAGCCATTCAAAATGGGTAAAAATAGAAGCATATTTAAGAGAGAGGGAGCCAAAGGAGGTGAGAAGAGATGAATTGCTATCCTATGAAGAACAAGGTCATCAGGGTCAGGAAGACTAGACTTAGATAGGGGCCATGACACAGGCAGCACTGTCAGATTGTCACAGTTATCATGCAGTACAGACCAAATACCTTGTACGTTACGATAATGTCTGTACACATTCCTTTATCACATCTGCCTGTATATATGAGAATATTCAGGGCCAGAAAGGTTAAGCTTTTTATCTAGGTCACAGAGCTGGTGAGTAAAGAATCCAGAATTATAGACTCAGTTTATCTGACTCTAGATTCCGTGTTCTAAAGCAGAATCTGGATCATTACATGAAAAAATGTTTTATGATATGTAATAAATTCTTCAGTGGCTTTTTGACATAGCATATTCTCAGTCCTTGTCGAGTACAGGCTCAACTACTCAAGGAGTAAGGTGGCCATAATTATCATCAAATAAAACTAGGTCAAAATTTTCCAAAACCACAACCAAGTTTTCATACCACCAGAGAGCCCATATTTCTGAAAGCATTCCTCATTTCTTCTCCCAGCAGTCCTTGGGGGCTCTCTATTAGAGATACAACTCAGAATATAACCCCCCAATGTCCTGTTGTCCTAAACAAAAGAAAATACTAGCAAGAGCATCAGGTAAGTTGTTAGGCAATGAGACTGAATACATAATACAGTAAACTGCCATTATGCCATCAAAAATAATATTGCAGGGGCCAGAAGATGGTGCAGTGATCACATCGCTCAACTTCCACATGGCTGACCATGATCTGAGTCCTGGACCCAGTAGCTTGAAACTCATGCCAGGCCTGTGTGCAGGCACACCTAAGACCCAGGAGGAGAATGGAGGAAAAGGAATTGCAGCATGGCCATCCTCCCCAGGTGGGGTGATTTCTCATTTTCCCTCTTTCCCTCTCTCTTCCCTCTCCCTCTCCCTCTCTAGTTAGTGCACACACCCTAAGGTAAAAACCTCTACAAAATAATAACAATAATAATAATTTCAGGTTCATGAAAAGGTGCCTTCAATATTAAGGAAGAAAATTATGATACAAACAAAATGTATTTATAATATGCATAGTCATATATATATGTATGTATGCATTGTATGCATGTATATATATGTATATTCACACATATAAAAAATGGAAGTGGAAAGGAAGAATCAATTTCAAGTTTATAATAGTGATTTATCTCTCTTTAAAAAAAAGTTTGCTTTTTTATCTATATTTACTTTATTTTTATTATATTATATTAAAAGCTATCACTTTATGCAACTACCATGTGTTTATATACTAAGGAGGAAAAAAAATTCAAGCTACGTGGTTCCTTACTGAAGAACACAAAACAAGCTACAAGCTGGATTTTAGCCCATGATAATTTTATCACTTCGCTGCCACACCTACACTACTTCCAGAAGGAGGTGCTCTTCACACCTTACAAACCAAATTGTGGGCATGGGCACATCTGCTTCTCTTATGACCAGTGCCCAGGACCCCCTTGGGCTGCCAAACTGAGTATAATGCCTGACCCTGTCCCTTGTCTTAACCTTCCAGAGTGAGCCACACACTGGCCCAGGTGGCACCAGGATCTTCCTGTGGCGTGCCTGTGACCAGCTACCCAGATACATACACTCTTCTGGAGATTTCTGTCCCATGTGCCTCAGTCACAAATCCCCACCCACCAGAGCAAGTCCTCTGATCTCCATAGTCCAAAGATGATAATAGTCTGGACTCAAGACACTTCCTCCTCCAGTCCAGTCCTCCAGTGTCAGATCCTTTTATCCCATATTCATAAATCCTACACTCCCCAGTCTATGTCCCCTGAGAAGCCCTGAGAAACTCTACAATCTTAACCTCTTACTCTTATACTCCTTACTGTTACACTCCTTGCTGTGAAACCCCTACCTTCGCCTGGCTTTTGTTGTTAACTAGTCTTTTGTTTTTACTTGTCTATTGACTTTGGTTTAATATTTTAACTCTCAACATAATCCTACTCTATCTGAAAGAAGTGGAAAAGGGTTACTTCATTTAAGTCATGGGTGGAGAAATGCCAATGACTCCAGGTAACGTTGAAGATGACAACTACACTGAGGGGGCAAGTAGGAGAGAAAGCTCCCTCACAAGGCAACCCAGAGCTACTTGAAGGCTGAGCTCACACCTGTTGCTGGGCTGGTGATCAGAGCAGGGATGCAGTTCATGCTCTTCCTGCATTTTACTCCCTGGACTGCTCTGCTGGAGCACCAGACCTCATACTCTCTCAGAGTGCTCTAACCTGAAAGGATCCCAGGGCCCAATTATGAAAAACTATGGAAGCACAAGAGGAGGCCAGTCTTCTGGTTTGTCCTTCCCTCACACCAACATGGTACAGCCTTGACTGTATCCCCATACCTCCTGGCAGGAGCTCTCTCAAGTGAAACAGGGCCTTTTCTACATCCTTTACCGGTTGCTAAAGACAACCTGGGGAAGCGATGGCTGCCTGATAGAATGTTCTTTGAGAACGGTCTCAGCCTCCAACAGGGATCAACATCCATGTGATCTCTACCAGCAGCACAGAACTTCTGAGAGCAGACCAGCTGTACACAGGCTGTCTCATCTCAAAATTGTCACATGTGTTGCGTCCATTTCCTGAAACTACTGAGAAAACAACTTGATATTTGTCAAGAGTTTAAGGAACAACCTATTAATGATAGCAAGCTATTGAGCAGCATTCACCGAGTGTCAGTTTACATTACGAAACAGAACGTGAAGCTCAATTTCCCGGTGTCACATTTATAATAATTAAATTACCAACAGATGTAAAGTCATTCTAAGCTGCAACAAGGTCCTATAAGGTGCTAATTAACTTGGCACTTTTCTTAAAAAAAGAAATTCTGTCACATTTTGGTACAAAACGTTGCCATTTGGGAGTACTTACTGATTATCAGTAGCACACTCAGCACATATTTTGGAGATTTTCTTTTTTCTCTAGTTCCTCAGGGAATAATGATATTATAAACCTACAGTTTTTCCTATTTGAGCCCAAATCCATACTGCAGTAAATCCTATTGATGCTGAAATAGATGAAATCATTATTGATCAATGACACAATGATTACTGAAATTGGTAATAGATTCAAAATCACAGCTCAGAAAGATCAAGCAAATGTGTCTACAAGTCTCCAGAAACATCCAGCCGTCAGAAAGCTTAGTTGGGTGGGAGCATACCACCTCCCCCATCCATAGACTCAGATACTGTGTGCTCACTCCACAGACTTCACTTCTTTGTTTCTCGTGATCTTAGAATTTGCCTGGCTCTCCCGAACTTGGATAGGGGTGAAGGTCGAAATCACAAAGTGCTCAGACTTGCAGGTTATCTCTTCATCGACAGTGGGCCAGTAATAAACCTCAGCTACGACACATTGCTTCTCCTCTGCCCACTCAAAATTCCTGACATAATATTGGGTCGTCGGAAAAGTCATGCTGTATTTTTCTATGCAAAAATGCACACGACTTTTCCAACAACACAATGAAATAACAATATCTTCTTTTCCATTTTTAGGTATGATCCTTGCTTTGTAGTTAAATTATTTGCAAGAAGCATTTATAATTTAGAGATATATGTATATTTAAATATTAATAGATGAAGTTACAAGAGGTCTTGGTCCCGAAATATTTAACAGTGAGAAAGAAGTGGTAGATATAGCTAAACCTGATTGGTCACTAACTGGTAACTGTTGAAGCTGGGTGCTGGGTACATGAGACCTCAACTATGCTGACTCTATTTTGTATGTACTGAATTTTTTATAATAAAAAAAAATTCCTCAATACAAATGAAAAGGAAGGGCCAAACCAGGAATTCATTTGTAATGTTTTGGATAAAGATTAAAGGAATAAATCTAGTTGTTTCTTTGTTTGTTTTTGTAGTTAAAGCTGTAACAAAATGTACCTTAGAAAAGATCATCAGTTATATCTAACCTAAATTTGGGCAGTGTTCATTCATTTGAAGAAGATTTTATTTCAAGTCATGATTAACGAGAGATTCTGAAATAGTCGCGTTGTCCATTACTTGTGGATAAAAGGTCTATGTGCTGAATTGCAATGAACACAAAGGGCAGCCCATGTGGAAAAAGTTTCACCTGAAGAGGGAAGCATAATTTCTTTTTTTTTTCTTTAAGAGAGATTTTTGCTACAGGGCATGTGCACGCACCAGAGAGAAGAGACAGAGAGACAGAAAGGAAGAAATCACCCCCCCTCCCTGGGGAAGATGGCCACACCCCAATCCTTTCTCCTCTATTCTCCTCTGAGGATTTTGGACACACATGCACAAGCACAAAGTACAAGTTTTAAGCCACCATGTTCGGGACTTTAACTACAGTAGACTAAGCGGGAGTCCAGCAGTGTGGCCATTACGCCACCTGCTGGTCCCAGAAGCACAATTTCAAAGTAGATAAGCAATAGGCAGATTCAGGGTAGTAACTTGGCATGGAATCATCTTGCATCCAGATTGCAAAGATGAGAAAGAAAGGAAGGTCACAACTTCCCAACGAGGTGGGAGGCATTAACAACCTAATTTCATAGATGAAGAGGTAGAGGTTCAGGAAGGTGAAATATTTAAGCCAACCTCACCCTGACATGGTGCACCCATTAAGTTAGTAAGCAATAAAGCAGGTATTTGAATTCATTTTGAGTTTGCTCAGGTCCCATACTCTCCATGTCATGACTCCCAGAGCTGTCAACTCTAAGGGTGAACAAAGGAAATGGGTGATCTTTTCAGGCATTTCCAAATACAGGGACAGAAATCACTGTCCAGGAAATCAGCTTAAAATAAGCACAATTCTTATCATAAATAGAAGTGGTATTAGGTGGAGTGAACTACTATATTTCAATTTTTCTTATACTCAGATATGATTGAGAAGTTCCACAGGGAAGATGGTTGGTCTTCTTTTGGACAAAATTTAAGGGAGGATAAAGAATCACCTGATAAACGATAGAGGTTATAAAGTACAGCACTTCAGGAGATAAACGCGATCCGTGTCAATTGCGGAGTCATACTAAAGGAAGCTCGATCTGGAACACCACAGCACATGCAGCATAATCTCTTGGGTCAAGATCATTTCTTACTGTAAAATGAGAAGCCTGAGATATTCCACCTCCACGTGAAACAGGTACCGGACAAGGGAAGACATATGTGGCAGTCACTTAGTAAACAATGACTGAAGAGTAACACATCTTCCCTAGAAAACCAAGAGTTCAATATTCCTGAATAGATTCTATGGAAAACAAGTCAGCTGACAACATAGGAAGCGCTTTATACTGTTATATATCCTTCTTTTGAAAAGTGCTACGAGTATGAAAGTTCTGCAAAAGTTCTGCACTATAGAGACTTGTTGAATTAAGAATGCCTCCCCAACATATCTGTATTTCATTGCAGAGCCATTCTGGCATATTACTAACATCGTATGAAATCATAATGCCAGGAGACACTTTCCATCAAGGGCTGAGGTGGACTTGTGGGATTTTTAGGAAGTTATGTACGGAACCTGCTCTGTTTTCAAAAGAACTAAGTTTGGGACCAGCAGTTAGCGCAATGGCTATGTCGCTGGACTCCCATGTAGTTGACCACGGTTTGCATCCCGGACCCAGTGGCTTAAAACTCATGCCGGGCATGTGTGCGTGCGTGCCCAAGATCCCAAGAGGAGAACAGAAGAGAAGGGATTGTGGTGTGGCCATCCCCCCTGGGGGGTGATTTTTTGCTTTCTGTCTCTCTGTCTCTCTGTCTGGCAAGCGCACGTGCCCCATAGCAAAAACCTCTCAAAAAATAAAAATAAAAAAAAAAAAGATCTGGGTTGCACATTGAAGGCTCCTAGCCCAGACACTACATCAAAGTATTCCTCCAAGCCAGGTTAAGTTGTAATTCAAATTAACTTCATCAAGAGTGGTATCTACACTATATGGTAAACTTAAGCATGTATTCAGAAGAGAATACATTATGGGATTCGATTCTGTTGTGGTATTTAGAAACAACCATTTGGAGAAAAGTAGAATGTGAAATGCATTAAAGAATGGGTAAGTCTAGAGACAGAGAAGAGAAAGAAAGCATTTGTTTGAAACCAGGAAAATTGCTTATGGCTGTAATCGTCACTGCTCAAAATCATGTAGAGAGTTTATTTGAATTATCAAGTACATCAGGTTTTTTTAATGACAGGAACTCAACTGAAAACAATTTCACATCCACAATTAGACAGTAATGCCTTATTTTTCAGCCATTCTAAACAAATAAGAGCACAGAGTAAACATAATAGATTTCCCCCAACTTCAGTGAATATGACCTAATAGAGTAAATCGAAATTCTTATTGAAGGTATTATCTCTGTCACTTCTCCTATGTCTATCACACTTATAACTTCATCCCAGAAGGCCACTGAGTCTTACGAGCTAGTATTTTCCTAATTCATTAGTGTTTTGTAAATTTCATTCAGAAGTCACAGTCTTGTGTGTATCATTTACAAATTAATTTTGGCCACTCTACAGCAGTATTTTTCCAAGTGAGAAGGCTGAATCAATGACAATGACCATTGCAGAGTTATTTTGTGTAGATATTTTCCTTAGACAATATTTCCCCAAGCTTCATTTATATGTTCCTTCTGCTGAAAAGTCTCACCCACTTTAGTCACCACCTTCGTTTTATTTGAGGAATTCTTATGCATCAATTAAAATTCAGCTATGGGCCAGGCAAAGTGTCACAGTGGTTAACACAAAGCTCCACCATGATTAAGCCACATGGTTCACATCCCAACGTCTACCTGTGCCTGCAATCCTGGCTACTCAGGCTAGCAGTTGATCATGCTGTAAGGATTTTGTTGGGGATGACTTTTACTCCCTCTCTGTCTCAGTCTCTGTCTCTCATTGAAGAAATTAATGAATTAAAATAAAAATTAAAAATTACTTAGCTCAAGGGCTCAACTGCTATCTAGGCCAGAAGGCTTTCTATACTCGAAGATAATAGAAATCTTCCCCAAACTAGCATAGGCAAAACAGAAAAAAGAAGGAGAAGGAGGAAAAAAAAAAAAAAAAAAAAGAAAAAGAAAAAAAAGTGGAAAGATGTGGAACAATTCTTTAGATCATATAGTAAGAAATACAAGGACTAATGTCTAGCTGCAGGCATGGTTGGATCCAGGAGCTTGTATGCTATTATTAGGACTTTGTCTTTCCCCTTCTTTTAGGTCTGCTTTCCTCTGTTCTTTGATTTCATTCTTAGTCCATTCTTAGTAACGAATGTCCTAAGAGCTCAAGGGAATGTCATCACTGTAACAGGCTAGCAGTACTCTAAAATTTAAGAGTATATTTTCTGATACTGACATAAACCTTTGCAACCAAACAAAGAAGGGCACCTCTTCAGTTGTTTTAGTGTATGTTCCTTTTGTAGGCAGACTTTCTTCAAATGATAGGAAAAATGCCCTATCAGTTGCCACCCAAAACCGTCAATTCATCAGATGGCAACCCTGGTAAAATGAGTCTCTGTCAATGATTGTGTCATAAAATGTCTAGGGGAGCATTTATTCATCTGAGTCACATGCCCAGTATACTAGCCATGCGAGTCAGCCCCACCAGGAACATACAGGATTCATTCTTCACAAGAAAGAGGTCTGTTATCTGCACAGAGAGGCAAGGCATGATGGTGAGACAAAAACCACAGTGGTCCTTGACCTCTGTCCTGAGATTCCTACTCTAGAAGAAGAGCTTCTTTCCAAGCTCTCACATAGTCCTGGGAAAACATCTCTGGGTGCCATTAACACAAAACATTACTGTTACCTGTGTATAGCTATCATAGATAGCTGCACAAATAAATGAGAATATGACCTCATAAAGCTTCAAACAGATATCCATGACTACAGTAAATAAGAGGAATTGCCCTGGTATAAAAAGGAGTAAAACATTTGTGAGATACAGATACGGTTTGTTGCCTGTTGATGATGTCACGTATAGTATTCTCAAGTCACCTGGTGTGTGGCGTGTATCGTGTTGGGTAAAATCTCTTTACAATCTAAATGATGGATAGCTATTGAATATATAAATAATAATAATAACTTTTAAAGGTTAAGTATGTGGTATAAAAAAAAAGGATGTGAATTTGACAAAAGATGGAGGATGATGCCTGCTGAATCTGAGAGAGGAGCCTCCTGGAGGCACAAACGTTCTCTTCAAGGCAACTTCATCTGCACAACTCAGCAATGAGGGCAATAGGGCAGCAACTGGCCTTGCCCTTTCCAAATCACATTTTAAATATGCTTTTCTATTGTCTCTGAAATTGCGAGTATACATAAACCACATATACACGTTTAGAAGATACTGCTCCCATAGCTCTAAACCCCTCACCTTTAACAACAGAAAATGTGCCCGTCTCTCTCCACACGAATGTCCTGTCATGTCCCCTGAAGTACACACAAATTATCAGCGGTATGTAAGATGTTAAATTTCCTTCCATGTAATCGGTCCGTTTTACACGGAAGGACACTAACTCAGAAAGTTCAATTTCGCCATGGTCACACAGTGGCTTTCCTTTGAGAGCTGTTTTTGATGGTTGTCACCATATATCACCATGATCACTGTCATAAGTGACTTTGCCACAAAGCGTATTCACATAAGAAAGTGGGGCTGTGAAGAACTGTGACAAATGAACTCACACTGGGTAAGTGTATCTTGGGCCTTACAGGGTCTAATAAGAAGCCCCTTGATTCCACAAGTCCTGGGCTTTGCTGTTTGTTTCAAATGTATATAGAATAATAATACTTAACCAAAAGATAAATGTAATGAGGGCAAGACTTTTTACCAGCATTTTTAGAAATGCCTCTAGAGTCTAGAGCAGTACTTGGCATATGGTAAGACCTCAAAAAAGTATCTGTGGAATAATTGCTTATTGAATAACACGTTAAGGACATGAATTAATATGTTTAATCCTCACAACAACCTTCTGAGGTAAATTACAGTATCCTAATTACATAGATGAAGAAACTGAGGCAGAGAAAATTTAAATAATTTGCCTTACGTTACACGGCTACTAAGTTATGGAGACAGAATTCAAACCCAAGCTATCCAGGCTCAGTTGGAAGACTGGAAGGTGAATTGCAGCATGACAAGATATGTAGAGGATACCTATCTCTAATTCTAAAAAGAGAAAGAAAGAAAGAAAGAAGAAAGGGTAAAATAAAGAAGATAGAAAGAAGGAAAAAATAAACTTAAAAAAAAAAAAAAAAAAAAGCAGTCTGGTTCCAGAACTTACACAAACAGGAACCATATGTGACAGACTATCAGTTAACGATTGCTGCATAACAAAGCAATAAAAGAGTTCATGGCTTAAAAAAGACATTTTACTTTGTTCATAGTGCTGTTAACTAGGAATTCAGAAAAGGGTCAGCCAGGGAGTTTGGACTATGTGGCCTTAGGTAGGGCAACTGAGGCTAAGAGATCTATTTCCAAGAGGATGTCTTCATTCCCATGTCTGGTTCTTTAGCTATGTATGGCTAGATCTCTCTCTCTCCACATAGGTTCAAGCACATCCACATGAAGGCTTACGGCTCCCAAAACAAATACCTTAAGAAAAGAAATAGAAGTTGCCTTAGCATTGGCCTGGGAACTGGCACAATATCGCTTCCACCTTAATATTTCTACAGCCTATCCTCTCAACTAGCCCTGACCTCTCAATAGGAAATATGTCATATACTCTGTAGTCATTTCTAGCCCCCCAACCAAATAGAAGTCCAACCTAGTTAAGAGAGAGTGCCCACTTACTTCACATAATTGCACTGAGATCTCATAATTTAGATCATAGTTCTAGAAGAATGCCCTTCAACAATGAAACATCAACAGTATCCATATGTTAGAAGACTGTTTTGTCATTGTGACAAGACTTCATCATTATAGAACTTAGGAAGCATTTCCTTATCTTAACACAAATCTTTGCAACCAAACTTTAATTACTTCGATTGGGAGGGAGGGGGCTCTTCAGTCATTTTAATGTGTGTTTTATGTTTCCAGATGCTCTATCCTAGTTTTAGAAGGAAACGTTTCTCATTATCATAAAATTTACATGCTCATACATTTCATTGAAAGACTTATTCTTTCTAGGTGATAATAAACAATTCAGTAATTTGGAGGAAAAACGTCATAGAAATAATTGTGAAATGGTACTACAGAAAGCTCCATGAGAGGAAACAGAGTGGTTAAGCAGAAAGAGCAAGATTAAGTTTTGCTTCTAATTTATTTCACATCTTGAGAAGTTTGCTCAACTCTGGGAACTTAAGTTTCACCGTATGTAAAATAATAGGCCTTTGTTAATAGTCTTCAACTATGGCTCAAAATTTCTTATCTTGCTTCTAGTCATAACCACATCAACAACTAGTTCAATAAACCCAAACAAAATATATTTCATCTCTTTGAATTTGATAATAATGATGTTGATTTTGGCAAAGGAAGCTAATGCTCACCAAGTAGTCTGTGTGTAATGCCATGTTCCCCAAAATCTCCCTTCTGCAGTGACAATAGGGTCATGTAGGAGCCAGCAGATGGTGTAGCAGTTATTTTGCTGGGTTCCCACATGGCTGACAACAGTTCGAGTCCTGAACCCGGCAGCTTGAAAAGTCATACTGGTTGGGGAACCTGCAGTTAGCGTAATGGCTATGTCGGTGGACTCCCACATAGTCGACCGCAATTCACGTCCCGAACCCAGTGGCTTAAAACTCACGCCGGGCGCGTGTGCTTGCGTGCCCAAGATCCTGAGAGGAGAATGGAGGAGAAGGGATTGCGGCGTGACCATCCCCCCTGGGGGGTGATTTCTCGCTTTCTGTCTCTATGTCTCTCTCTGTCTGTCTGGCGAGTGCACGCGCCCTACAGTGAAAATCTCTCCAAAAAAAAAAAAAAAGTCATACTGGTTGAGTGTGTGTGCATTCCCAAAGTCCCAAGAGGAGAATGGAGAAGAAGGGATTGCAGCATGGTCATCCCCCCTGGGAGTAGTTTCTCACTTTCCGTCTCTCTGTCTCCATCTGTCTCTCTGGTGAGCACCTTATAGCAAAAATCTTTCAAAAGAGGGGGGACATGTAATCAATTCTGGACAGTGACCTGCAAGCAGAAGTCACAGTATCAACTTCAGGCCATCTCAGAGGAGAACCCAGGTCTACCTAAGTTTAAAGCCAAAAATTTTAATGTATTCCCAATATGGCTTCCTTCATTTTCATATCTTTACAATTAGGCGTCTGTTCTAATTCACTCATAAAGCAGTACCAAGGTCTAAAATATTTTGTTGACTATTATAGCCATTATGAACAAAATTTGGAATTCTTAAGTTGATATTTAGTGTTCCACAGGTCTATATTGACCACAGGAGTAAGACTAATTGGGTTTATATTGATTCAAAACAAATTATACCTGACTTTTTCCTGTTGCCTCCATGTTCATTGAGTTTGAGATTTTTCTTTGCTGTTTGTTTGATTGTTTGATTGATTGTTATTAAGTAGTCTCAGGTTCTATAGATTCCAAAGCAGTGAGTGTGAATTGAAGGAATCAGATGCAAATGATTCAGATTTGTTTCCACTTTTCATCAGACCTCATAGCTCTTTAAAGACATAATTCCTTCATATTCAAATCTAAAATTCATCTAAATGTAGATATATCCCAATTCTTGTTTACTACTAAAACATCCTGTTTGTCTTCCTGGTATTTTTTATTCATTAACAGTCAACTCGTTTGAATTTCAGACTATTTACTTAGCAAGAACTTAACACTCTCTTGAAAACTTCTGAGTTTTGACCTCTCAATCTTATAAGGAGAAACCCCCTAGGACTTGAAACTCATAAACACCAGCACATAAATGAGAACAGGAAAGAAGCATGGTTGATTGAAGTTCTGCACATAGATAGTCAATTTGTCTTTGTGTTTAGAATATTCTAAAAGTAATTGTTTAGAAACCTGTAGTGGAAACAACGTCAAGGAAAAAACAACAACAAAAGGACTCTTTCTACAAATAAAGTGAATAAACAGAAAAAAAATCAGAGCAGCTAGGGTGAGTATAGGTGTGGGAGTCTCTCAGGGAAACATCCTACAGGCTGGTAGCCAGGGTTCCATAGACAAATACCCAGATTCTTGTCTACTATCCACAAAGAGAAAGCTGCCAGTCAACTATCCTTGTCCAAAGCTCCTACTAAGTCTTCCTAATGCCTCATTCTCACATATGAAAGATTATGAGAATCATCATGCATTTTAGAAATACTGGTAGTTTGGGGACCAGCAAGTGGAGTAATGGTTGAAGGTGTTGGACTCCAACATGGCCAGCTACAGTTCAAGTCCCAGAACTGGTGGTTTGAAAATCATGCCAATCATGCCTGGTGTATGTGTATGTGTATGCATGCCCAAAATCCCAGAAGAATAAAGGAGAAGACATTGTAGCATAGCTATACCTACTGGGAGTGGGGGAGAATGATTTTTCACTTTCTCTTTTATTGTCTCTCTCTGTCTTTCTCTCCAGTAAGTGCAAGCACCTAATAGTGAAAACCTCAAAAAAAATAAATTAAAAAAAAGAAAGAAAGAAAAGAAAAAATAAAGAGGAAAAGACATTATAAAAAAAGAAAAAGAGAAGAAATGCTGGTTGTTTATTGGAGAAAGATCAAGAGAAACAAGAAATACAGTCATAGAGAAAACAGAGACAGTATATACACACACGCACTAAAGCAAAGAAAAAATGAAAAACTCTATACATTAGATTTTAAAACATTGGCAAAGTATTTCTAACCATAAAGCAAGAATGGGTTATCACATAAAAGGAATAGCCCAAGAACATAAAAAAAAGAGTAGAAGAAATCCCTCAGAATTCAGAACAAAGTAACAAGTAGGAAAAATATCATAGAAAAACATTTACTTTCCTCTATACTTATAAATAAAAATGGCAAATATCTGGAAGAATATGTCAGACAGTGAACTATTTGCTGCTGAAGAGGCAGATTGAATGGACCAAAGTTAATTCATTTTTCATGTTAAAATATCTCTGTATTTTTTTAACTAAAAATAAAATCCTTACTTTAATCTCACTCTGGTCAAATAATTTTGAAAAAGTTGTCTCCATATGTACATAACAGAGTATGGAATATAGTGACCCTCTGAGGAGAGAGTACAATTTCTGTTTACCAATTGATCCTTTAAGGATTCCATTAGATTGAATTAATGCTATAGATTAAAGTTTCTCAAAATAAAGTTTCACTCATGCACTTACTTTGAAGTAATTTTCTGAGCAATAGGGATGTTAGGAGAATCTTTCATTCTAACATTTGGTCTTTGACCTGGTTTCTGACATAGAGCTCCTAAATCCATTGGAATTCCCTGGATGATAGAAGTGCCTTCTGCTCTAATGATGTGACTCTTGGTGGGCTACTGGATGAGGTTGATCCCTGGAAAGACCAAGTCATGATTAGAAGCTTGGAACATTCAGCCTCACCTCCCATCTTCCTGGAAGAGGAGAAGGGTTAAAGGTTGAGTTGATAATCAGTCATGCCCACTTGATAAAGCATCTGTAAAACTCCTACACTAGGAGGCTTAAAGAGTTTGAACACAAATAGGTCATTGGAGAATGGTGTGCTAGAGAAGCCATGGGCACTCTACACCCTTTCCCAAAAACCTTGCTCTGTGCATCTCTTTTGTCTGGTGGTTCATCTGTATCCTTTATAATAATTCAGTAAACATAGGCAAAAGGCTTTCCTAGTTCTGTGAGTCATTCTAGCAAATGATCAAACCTGAGAAGGGAGTCATGTTAACCCCCAATTTATAGCCAGGTCGTTGGAAATTCTAGAGACCTTTGAGGTTGAGTAAAGGGCAGTCTTGTGGGACTGAGTCCTCAACCTGTTGGATCAGACTTGAATTCCAGATAGAGAGCACCAGCATTTAATTGAATTAGAGGATACCTAGTTTGCAATTCTGTAGAATAATTAAATTGATGTGCGGAACAACTCAATTCTGACAACTGATGTTAGAAGTGTTCTGTAGTCCCTGGGGTTTATGCCTAGGATCAGATTTGGATACATGTGTAAGGATATGTCAGCTGTGCTAGCTAGTGGATATATTTAGACAAATTGAGTTCATTGGTAGAACAATTGAATGGGGGGGGCGGAAGCCATTGAGGGCAATCATGAATGTCAGGGACAATGGAGGAGGAAGATGGGACATGGCAGAGGGTGGGGATGGGGAACCCAGGATGGCAAAACAAAAGGCAAGGTATGCAGGACACAAAAATTGGGAAATCATTTGCTGAGAACATATATGTTGATGTGCTTGATTGAGCCAATGCACAGTGTATTTTGGATGGAAAATTCATATGTGTGTTGTGATGAGAAAAGAAAAAAAAAATTTATAATAAAAAACAAAGTATAAAAAAAAAAAAAGGGGGAGAGAAGAGGATAAAGACAGCAGTGAACAATAGAGAGGCAGGATGTTAATGAGAAATAGATATGGTTTATTACCTGTTGATGATGACATGTATAGTATTCTCAACTGAACCGGTCTGGGAAATATTTCATGATGGGTGAAGTCTCTTTAATAAGCAAAATGAGAAATAGTGATTGACTGTTTAAAAAATTATAATAATAATTATTGGGAAAAGCATGGAAAAGATATTGAATGATAAAGCGGGGAGATTGATATCTCTGTATTGACTGACATGCATGGCATTCCCTTTTGAAAAAGCAATGGAAGTCAATGTAAAGTTATATGTAATCTAGTGTAATAGAAAGAAGATTATGATGATAATAAAATAAAAAAAAAAAAAGAAGTGTTCTGTAGTGAGAATGAGATACAATAAGATAAAGGAGTTAAATTGTCTCTTTTCTCTTTCCTACCTTTCTAAACCAGAATTTCTCAAGTTGAAGTACTGGAGCTTCTTTTTTAACAAGCTTCTCTCCCATGATGTTGCACATATATTGTTTTGTTGAGACTCCAATTTATCTGAAATTAATAATACTGAGCACCAAGACACTGCGCTCAGAAAGCGTGTAGTCTCTCTCAACATTTTCTAGAGCCTCATTAGAGGATTTCTGACTTCCAGACCAAATTTACAGTTGCTTCATAGTGTTGTCATATCTAGACTTGTGGACTAACTTAGTCCATTTGGAAAACTATAACAAATACTGGTGGCTTAACCAACAGAAACTTATTTCTCACTGTTTTGAAGACTGAGATGTAGCAGATCAAGATGCCAGCCAATTCAGTTCCTGGCAAAGGCCCTTTCCTGGTTTGCAGGGGGTATCTTCCCATGGCAGAGAGAAAGGTAGTTCTAGTCTCTTTCTCTTTTGATAAGGGCACTAATCTTGGTATGGGGGCTTCATCCTTGTGACCTCATCTGAACTTCAATATCTCCCAAAGGCCTCACTTCCAAATACCATCACATTGAGAGTTAGCATTTCAACATATTAATTTTGAGGGGACATACACATGCAGTAGGTACGATGGAGCTTTAACTCCAGAGGTATTGCGGGGGCGGGGGGGTGTGTGTGTTGAGGATGCTTAAACATGCACCACACTTGTATTTTCCATGCAAAGTGTACAGTAAAATCTTGATTACAATATTTGGGGACAGTTCCAGCTTGAGATAGCCCAAGGTCCTAGCCTCTGGCTGGATGGCTAAATCAAGAACTTCTCTTTTCAAGATCCGCATTATCACCTGGTGTTCTAACGGAGAAAAAACAGTTTCCAAAGCCAACATATCCTTGAATGCAAGCTCTTTAGATGCTGAGCTTTTGTTTACTCCTGAATAAATTCAATAAAGTGCAGTAACCATTATAATAAATGTCGATGTCACTAATTACAACACTAGATTTTAAGTGCAATGCTAGTGTCTCAAGTGGCCTTTAAAACTGAATAAAATCACAGCCAATTCAAATTTAATTAAAACTATCAGTTTAATTTAGTTTGCTTTTACAATAAAAACTACACTAACCCATTAACTGCATTCTGAATCTCCCATTACCGGAAGCCACCAGAAGCTTGTGGGCCTCCACTTTGGTGAATAGCGTGATGCATTCATTTACCTTGTTATCCAGTGGAGTTTCTGTTGTTCAAGATCCAATAAACGACCAATTTTTGTCTTTGAGAATGAGGCTTTTGGACTTTCTCAGGTAATTCACTAAGTCGTTAGAATAAGCCTTTGTTCAGCTTCAAAGGCTTGAAACTCAACCTCAAGTGGCCTTCTAAGGACTTGGTCACAGTGTTCATTCTTGAACTGAACTCACAGTTGCCAGGAAGGGATCTTTTGAAACTTAATTGTAAAAAACATTGGAAATCTGGCTAATAGTGATCTAACCCTTGTCCTAACTTCTGTAGAACTGATGTCTTGAACAAACCTTTTGGTTTTTCAGAGCTTCAGTTTCCTGTGTGTAACACTGAAGAGGTTGGAGCAAATCTGGGCTTCCAAATATTCTTTGATGATCATTGTCATCTCCAGTATTACCTGACAACACCTCTAATTCATATGTACCGACTACAGTAAGTTTCCAAGGCACCATCTGCTCCAGCCTCATCCTAGACAATAATATTTATGAACTCATGTGGTTTAATGTACTGGTTATATAATTTTTTCTAATAGGATTGAGGTAAATACATAACTAACATCATTTAAAATGCTTAGCTAATATCAGCTTGCATACTCCCAGTGGACTATGTACCACATTTAGAGAATATTAGCCTCCCCGACCTCAGAGCTCTCTTTTTGCTCCAGGGATCTGCAAGCCTGTGAAAAAGAATTTTATCACTTTACTCAGGTGAGCAAAAGCACACACATAAAAATGAGCTGTCTGCAGGGCTTGTCTGTGTCATAGCAAAGAAGGTGGTGGTTTCTGTTGAGAGAGAAATGCTAATCAGAAACAAAATTCAAAGGGTTGTATATTTTATTTTAGAAAAGAAAGGCACCCAGTAATTCAAAAAATTCATGGTAAACTGTACAGTTCTGCCAAATGTTGAGGAGAAATTGATCTTGTGAAGAGAAAGAATTACAGCAAAAATAGAAAATAGATCTGTGAAACAATTTGTAAAATTTTAACCACATGTGAGAGAAACCCAGAACACCCTGGATGGGGTCCTGTTTTTGGTAGGAGCACTCTACACTGGGGCACTCTGGCTCCAGGATATCTCCTGCTGTGATAAAATTAGAATGAGAAAAATCACATGCAAATGCAGGAATCAGTAACTGCAGAAGAACTCACACAGGATCTGCTTGAGTCCAACTGATGCAGAGATCTGGGGAGGAATTAAAAGGGGGTTATGTTGACATGAATAAGGTCATTAAGGGAAGAATTCTAGATTTGTGTTAAAAGGTTGACTTCAGGCTGAGTTTTATAGAAAATCAGAGAGGCTTCTCTAGGTGACATTGGTTAAGTTGGTGTAATGGTAACCATATGGCTACAGATTATTTTGAGTCACCTGCTCTACCCACAGGCTCCACTGTCCAGACTGGGAAAGATCACAGTGACCTCTGTAAGTTGGTGTAGCCCAGAGAAGCTAGACACTGAGATGCTCTTCCTGTCTTTACGTCATCCAGGAGGTGACAGGATCAGGAGAGAGAGCAGTAACCTATATAATAGAAGAGACCAACCACACAAACAGACAATGGCCAGACCATGTACAACCATAGCACTCTGACCCACATTCTCTGCAGCAGGCAATCCCGGAAGCCAAACCACAACCTCTGCACCAATTAACCCAAAACAAGCAGGTCTTAGTATTTCCTAGTTTTTGTCTCTGCTTCCAACTTGGGACCAACTAGAGAAAGACAATTTTCCCAAACCAATCATGTAGCATGCCCCGCTTCTGGATAGCCAGACTCCAGCTTCCCACTGCCAATGACCTCCAACCAAGACTCACCTGAAACCATCTGTTTTTTATGTAGGAAGCTTTCCTGCTCCCCTGCCTGCCTTTGAGTCTCTGCCAAACACAAGTGATGGTGACTGACTTCCCTGCGATAGGAAGCTCAGAATGCCTGGCCTCTGTTATCATCTGGAAAGGCTTTATTTCCACACATTAGATGAGCTCTCATCCCACTTCCATTGGAAATTGCCTGAAGTTTTAACTGGGGCTCACATGTACCTCAAAGCCTGCTGGCTAAACTAGAAGCTAAATTGTGTGCCTTTGGGCTATACCCATCCAATCCACACATAATTCTCAGGTTGCCCTTTCACACAACACACATACTTGGGCACATACCCCACTAGGGATAGCTTGAGCCACTTACGTATTAAGGTGAATTATTTATGTGCTCATTTCAAGTATGGTAAAGGATTCCACCAAAGCTTACCATGATGTGTACCTCAGGGCATTTGCTTCAATGTATGTGACACATGGGGCAGAAACTAAGTGGAAACAGGCCCTTACCAAAAAGGTTTAATGAGGATGCTGCTGCTATCACTACTCCTGCACAGAAACTGAATAACTCAGCTGTCGGACTCAACATGCAAACCATCTGACAAGTATGAGACTTCTGCATAGGGTTCAGCAAACTGTGATCTCCAGATTCATCCCATTACCTATTTTGTAAATGAAGTCTTACTGGCACAAAGCCACACTCATTCACTTATGTGTTATCTATAGATTCTGGAGCTTACAACAGCAGAGTTGAGTAGTTGAGACAAAGATGGTATGGCCCACAAGGACTAAAATATTTACAATTTAGTCTTTACAGGAAGAGTTTGTTGAACCCTGTTTAGCTTCCCCATGAACTCAATAAATGGGTGTCCCAAATCATTTGGTCATATTCCTGAAGCATTCCTTGAGGAGCTCCAAGGCCAGCTGGAAAGAGAAAGAAACACCAGACACACAATGAGAACCACACACCCAGGGAGATGAAACCAAAAAAGTGCAAGACCACATTTAAGGCTTGTGCTGATTCTTCTTCCATCTGACCCCACTCAGATCCAGCCTCTACCTTTTCAGTCCCCTTCTATGCCCAGGGAGCCCCAGAGGACTGTATCTCCCAGGTTCCCTTGACTGTAGCCTCCAGTTGAGTTTGGTCATGCAGGGGATGTCTGTGGAAGATCAGAGGTGAAAAGAGAAAAAGTCCAGTATTTCTTCCCTGCCTCAACATATTTCTGGTAGCTCCATCCTCCACATCTCCAATTCTCACCGAGTTCCCAAAGTGCTATGTACACTCTTTTTATTTTTTTTTTTCAGAGACAGTGACAGAGTTTTTTGCTATATTGCATGTGTGCTCACTAGAGAGACGGAAAGACAGATATCACCCCCCCAGGGGGTGTCTTCTTCTCAATCCCTTCTCCATCCTTCTCTTGGGATTTTGGACATGTACATACACGTGCGCAGAGTGAGTTTTAAGCCACCAGGTCTGGGACTTGAGCTACAGTCAACTATGTGGGAGTCCAGCAATGTAACCACTATGCCATCCACTGGTTCCATACACCCTTTTTATTGAAATGACTTATTATTGTTAGTGTCTAGGGGCCTTACTTACCTTACTTACCTTTGAATCATTTTGTAACCCTGTCCATATCATGGTCAATAAAATCCCTCCACTTGAACCATTTGAAACATCTGTTTCTTGCTTGACCAATATAGTCCTTGTCTCTCTCTGTCTTTCAAGAGCTCAGTTAATCAACTTGCCTAACCTACTCACTCAGGACATAAGGTCAAAACACATCCCACACACACATGAACACATAGCATTATATCAGCAGATGGGCATTTAAAAGCTGACATTTATATTCATAAAAATGTCTTTTAACCAGCCTTGCTTGGTCCACTCTGAAAGCATGTTTTAAGGATAAGAAGCTCTTTCCATGAGCAATCAGAGTTTATGTAAGGCCGCCCATCCATATGAGCAGCTGAACAACATTATAAGCCTGCTCCTGAGATTTCAATGTTCCCAAACATTATTGCTACACAGTCAACAATTATAATGAGTAAGGCACACACTGCTTGCATTGGCCTTTTTGTTCTCTTCTGAGTCAATCTCTTTATTGTTTTCACTCCTTTGGTAGAGATTGTTTTAATATGTCCCTTTTCTGAGCAAATTCTCTCAGCTCATCTTCAAAATTCTGAAATTCCACTTGGGTTCCCAATGGGCCATGTTTGTTTATAAGGTCACAAAAGGTTTCTTTAAGCTAAATCAAGTTGGGTAGCATTTCTGGGCCTGAAGTTTTCTGTAAGCAATATCTGTAGCAAGACAGAGTGGGTTTTAAATCATTTGTAAGAGATTGAGTTCCATGTTCAGGTGACCCTAAGGTCATTTCTTGCCTTTTTTTTAATTATTTTTTTTATGTTGAATGACATAATGGATGTGAAAGGTCTTTGTGAACCATAAAGACCTTTCCAATGTAGAGGATTATAATGATGATCTCAGAGTTTGGGAACATCCTGTCTCCTCGGGTTTATTTTATTCCCCATTTTTCAGGGATCATCAGACTCTAGAGGAGACCAGAAATTTTTTCCAAGATCACTTTTTACATTTGGGGTAAATTAAAATCTAATTAACAATGCAGACATTCATTAACTTATTTATAAAATATTTATTGAATACTTTCTATGTGTCATGCATCGGGCCAGGGTGCTAGGGATAAAACGGTGTAAATAGTGCAGTTGCTATCCTTAAGGAGTTCACCATTTATGTGGCAGTTTTTACAACAGGACAGAGATGGGATTGATTGGAAAATGTCAGTGGACACAATTAGAAGAGGTGATGACAAAGGATAAAAAAAATAAAAAATCTTTCAGAGATTTTGACAAGGTAGGAGGTAGCATAGTATGCTCCAGCAGAGAACATCACACCAGTGGACATTCACAGCAGAACAAGAATTTTGGGAAGGTCAGCAATTAGGACTAGAAAAAGAGTGCAAAAAGAAAAGGGGCAACAGAAAACTAAATAATCGAGATAAATACTACTTTAATACAATACTTTTAAAGTAAAAAGTCAAAGTTCCAAGACCTCCTCCCTCTATCTCCTCTCCTTAACCTCCAGTCTCCTATTTGACAGTAGTCCCCAACTCATATTTTAATTTCATTTTCCAACAGATTTTTTGCAGTACCTTGTACATAGCCTTGGAATAGGATGGCATGGGTCAGAACAAGATAGAATCAAAAAATCCTAAGTTTGGATGGAACAGAGTGGCAGAACATAGAACAGCTAGTAACTAAGTAAGATTGCACAGAACAACATGGAATGCAATAGAGAAGAAAATGGAAGAGAACAGATGTCTGACATTTGACTTATTTCAGTGTGATATTATTTCTTTACAATATGGAACTCACAGAGCAAAGTTTGTCTGCTAACCAGACCCCAAGAGTGGTAGAAACTCATGCTAGGCTTTGCAATTCAAAATAAAGGAGGAGTTCCTCCAATTCTGAAAGCCCTCCATACAGAGTGTCTGGCCCCAGGAATCCTCTTGCCCCAGGAAGAAGAGGAACTGGGAAGTCATAAACTGCATGTTTCCCTTGTTAGCTCTTTCTTCTTGGAACTGGATGACTCCCATGCTCACATCTCTTGCTGATGCTGGACATTAGATCCAGGACAAAATGATTTTGAAGTAAACCATGTATAGTGTTTTGGCTTTGTTTAGTCTGCCTACAGTCTTCAGAAATTTTAAGTTGAAGGACTTGGGTATTGCTAAGAAGTTAAATAAATTTGTCCTACTCTTATTTGTCTAATATCTTCAAAGAAGGCACAACACTTCCAAAGAACACTTCTCTAATAGCTCTTTTAGGTCAGCTTTAAAGCCAGGACTGTTATCCTCCCAAGAAGGACTTTATCCTACATCACCACAAAATCCTTGCAGACTGTGTCCTTAAATGGTAGGCCATGAGCCTGGAAATCAAGAAAGGAGATTAAGCCCAAGAAAAGTTGGTCTATTTAAAGGTGCTGATGGGAAGGGGGGAATAGATGGTGGATTAAAGGGATCAATTCATGGGGACCAGCAGTTAGCGTAATGGCTATGTCGCTGGACTCCCACGAAGTTGACCACGGTTTGTGTCTCGGACCCAGTGGCTTAAAACTCACGCCGGGCACGTGTGCGTGCATGCCCAAGATCCAGAGAGGAGAATGGAGGAGAAGGGATTGAGGTATGGCTATCCCTCTGGGGGGGGGGGCGGAATTCCTTGTTTTCTGTCTCTCTGTCTCTCTCTGTCTGTCTGGCGAGTGCACGTGCCCTATAACAAAAAACTCTCAAAAAAAAAAAAAAAAAAAAAAGGAGTATGCTAAATCCCAGAGTCTAGAATCTCAGCTGAGAGGGTATGTTAATGTGTTTATTATGACACATGCATATTTTGTGTGTTCTAAAGTGTGTTTGCATGCATTATTCTCTTGATACTCACAATAAGTCTGAGAAGGAGACGGAGATCTGACTATTTCCACTAGTCAAATGGAGTATCTAAGATCCATGGAAGTATAATGCCTTGCCCCAATCTATGTAGCCAGTAAGTGGCATGAGTTGTGTCTTACAGCTGGATTGCTTGGGGCAATGAGGTACCTCTTGCTATGTGTTATGGACATTCTGTAGAATAGAGTTCCTCCTGATAAAGACGTTTAGAGTGGGTTCAACCACCATTTGGTCACTCACAAACCCTCCCTCCTCTTACTATGCAAGAATTTCCCTGGCACTAGCCTCTGCTCAATGCCTCCCAAAAAGTCCTTCTCCATGACATCAATGTATAGCAGTTTAAGTTCATTGGTCTTAGGGTCAGATTCCCTCAGTTTGAATCCTGGCTCCACCAATTACCTGTCTTACATTTCACAAGTTACTTAACCTCTTTTATTTGTATAACAGGATAAAAGTGCATACTTTGTAGAGTTGGTGTGAGTATCAAAGGGCTAATTCATGTTAATTGCTTGAAAATGAGCTAGATCCAAATTAAATGCTCAATATTATTACAATCCTGAAGTCTGTAGACTTCCAGTTCATAGTAGATGATTCTAAAAACTGTTGGCATGTCAAACAAGATTAATGATGCCTGTGTGGAAAAGGAAGGAAATGTGGATGGTGAGAAAATTCCTTGAGAGATGACTATTCATTCCTTTGAAACTTTAGTTTCTTTTCTAATACATTAGCCATGCTTCATAGACATGCATCAATATTTTAAAGATAGAGGGCAATGACCAAAAGCAATATGTTCTGAATATCTTTATAAGACAATAAACTCAAAGACCTTTGGTAGTTATTCAGTCCAGCTAAGTTCATGATGGTAACTCTGACTCCCACTAATATACTACATTAATTGAGCACTGGGTATGAGACAAACTCTGTGCTAAATATTTTGCAAGGATTGTGTGATTCAGTCCTGATCATAATCCTACAATGTAGGGATATTTTCCCCCATTTGACAGATGGGAAAACTGAGACTTATATAAGTCAAGAGTCATATAAGTTGTACATGTCAAAATAGTATCAAAACCTATGTCTATCGGGACTAGCAGTTAGCATAATGGCTATGTTGCTGGACTCCCACATAGTCGACCACGGTTCACATCCCAGACCCGGTGGCTTAAAACTCACGCCGGGCACATGTACGTGCATGCCCAAGATCCTGAGAGGAGAATGGAGGAGAAGGGATTGCGGCATGGCCATCCCCCCTAGGGGGTGGTTTCTAGCTTTCTGTCTCTCTGTCTCTCTCTGTCTGTCTGGCGAGCGCACGCATCCTATAGCAAAAATCCCCCCCCAAAAAAAAGAAAATTCTAGAACACAATACAATAAACCTAAATTTCTTTATACTACATCAGGGTTTCTCAACCTCAACATCTGATGTCAGCTCACACTCTGTGGTGGGGACTGTTCTGTGCATTTTCAGGATGTTTAGTAGCATTCACCGGTCATGACAGAAATGTCTCAAGGCATTACCAAATTTACCTGGGAGGCAATATCACCCCCAGTTGAGAACTGCTGGGACTAAAAGACAGACCAGTGGATTCACAGAGAGTTGGTGAATTAGTTTGGGAGAAAAAGACATAAATTTGCAAAAATTTAAGTAACATTACAGGATTTAATCCAAAGGCAAAACTACAAAAAGAGTGGAATGATGAAAGAAGGCTGTAAGTTTGGCTGACAAGCCAGTGCTTCCTACAGACAATATAAGAACCTCAGGAGGAGGGAAGTCACAGTGAGAATTCCCATTAGAACCATCCAGACAAACCCCATGAAGGAGAAGTCTAGGGCTGTCTTTTAGGATAAATAATGCTATTTCCAAGTCTACTCTAAAGGTCAAGGAAAGAGATACTCAAAGATGTTGTCTGCAGCTTTATTAAAAACACTGAAAGCTTGCGGTCAGGTATGTGCATTAATAGGAGAAAGGGTAGGGCAATAATATGTTAGTCAGGGTTCGCCAGAGAAATAGAACCAAAAGTGTGTATGTGTGTATGTGTCCAAAGAGCCCTGGGTTAGCACATAAGTGCCCATGATCCAGGCGTGCTGAGCCTTGGAAATGCCTCTTTCTCTCTCTGAAGAAATAAATGTATAGTTTCCTTTTAAAAAAAGAATGTGAGTGTGTGTATAAAGAGAGAAAGAGGAAGAGGGAGTAGTTTATTATAAAGAACTGGATCATGTAATTATGCAGAATTACAAGACCTGGTAGAGGCAAATGAGACCAAGGAGAGCCAATGGTTTGGTTCCCAAGCCCCTAAAGCCAGGAGAACCCATAGCGTAGTCCTGGTCTAAATGCTGGCAGGCCTGAGATTCAGGGAGAGCCAATGTTTTAGTTCAAGCTGAAGGCAGGAAAAAGCCAGCATCCCAGTTCCGTGCAGTTAGGTAGGAGGCAATGCCCTCAGCCTTCTCCATTCAGGCCTTCAGCTGATTGCACTAGTCCCACCGACATTAAGGAGGGCCATCTGTATTATCCAAATCTGTCCATTTAAATGTGAAACCCGTCCAAAAAAAAAAAAACAAAAATCCTCACAGAAATATCCAGAATAATGTTAACAAATGTAAAACCTTGCATCCCAATGAAGTTGATATAAAATTAACTGTCATCAATGGGTTCAATCATGCAGAAGAAATCACATAGTCATCTTTCGAAAGATATGTATATATTCATTTTTTAAAAGAATTACTTACTTTTTTTAAAATTTGACCAGAGAAAGATAGATATGGGGGCTGAGGGAGAGAGGAAATGGAGTGAGAAAGCAAGCCACCAGGTCCAGAACTCAAACTGTGATCGACCATGTGGGAGTCCAGCTCCTTAACTGCCATTCCACCTGCTGGCCCCAAGATGTATATATTCTGATCCAGGAGAATGTCCACAATATGTTAGTTTAAAATTCAAAATAAAAAATGCAGAAGAATACGTACACAAAAGTTTTCTATACATAGAAAAGGAAGTAAGCTATATCGAGGTCCACATACATACGCATTTTTAATGAATGTTTGTATAAACATAGAAAAGGTCTTAGAAGGAGGCACAGTAGACTCATGGTTTCCCATGAGGAATCGGGGGGCACATGTGATTTAGTGAAGACTTGCTTTTCCTAGTAATCATGGAAATACACTCAATGCTTACTGAATGTTCAGCCCCACATTAGCATGTTCAATGCATGATGTCAATGAATATGCATCAGAAGCCTGTAAAAATGCTCACTCCATTTCACAGGAGATGGAACTAAGGCCTAGGAAGAGTAAATACCTCTCCCAAGTTCACGTGACTGGAATGTGGAAGAGCCATAATACTATCCAGGGTTTCCTGACCCAACACTGAGCTCTGCCCATGATGTACTAAATGTGAAACCCGTCCAAAAAAAAAAAAACAAAAATCCTCACAGAAATATCCAGAATAATGTTAACAAATGTAAAACCTTGCATCCCAATGAAGTTGATATAAAATTAACTGTCATCAATGGGTTCAATCATGCAGAAGAAATCACATAGTCATCTTTCGAAAGATATGTATATATTCATTTTTTAAAAGAATTACTTACTTTTTTTAAAATTTGACCAGAGAAAGATAGATATGGGGGCTGAGGGAGAGAGGAAATGGAGTGAGAAAGCAAGCCACCAGGTCCAGAACTCAAACTGTGATCGACCATGTGGGAGTCCAGCTCCTTAACTGCCATTCCACCTGCTGGCCCCAAGATGTATATATTCTGATCCAGGAGAATGTCCACAATATGTTAGTTTAAAATTCAAAATAAAAAATGCAGAAGAATACGTACACAAAAGTTTTCTATACATAGAAAAGGAAGTAAGCTATATCGAGGTCCACATACATACGCATTTTTAATGAATGTTTGTATAAACATAGAAAAGGTCTTAGAAGGAGGCACAGTAGACTCATGGTTTCCCATGAGGAATCGGGGGGCACATGTGATTTAGTGAAGACTTGCTTTTCCTAGTAATCATGGAAATACACTCAATGCTTACTGAATGTTCAGCCCCACATTAGCATGTTCAATGCATGATGTCAATGAATATGCATCAGAAGCCTGTAAAAATGCTCACTCCATTTCACAGGAGATGGAACTAAGGCCTAGGAAGAGTAAATACCTCTCCCAAGTTCACGTGACTGGAATGTGGAAGAGCCATAATACTATCCAGGGTTTCCTGACCCAACACTGAGCTCTGCCCATGATGTACTATCTCCACCGCAAGCTGACTTTCAGATTATGTTCCTTATATTGTTTTCACATTTACATATATATATATATATATATATTCAAAGTACCTATATTACTCCTATGTTATTTTTTTAAATAATACTTATATAAAAATAAAAACAGATGAAATCTGGGTAATGAGAAAAGAAAATTAGGTAGAGAAACAAATTTTGTTCTTTCTGTTTTGTTTTGGGTTTTCTCGAAAGCAGAGCCTAAGACACAGTTTTGGGTGCATGTCATTGGTCCAGGAGATGGTCCCATAAGTGAGAAAGCCAGGATGATACAGTTGTCACTGCAGACAAGAGGGTTCAGTTCTAAGAGCGTCTTGGAGAAGTAGGTAAGTGCCTCTCAGAACTGCCCTCCTACAGGAGGAGAGGTTGAGTGATTTTCTACTGGCTTCTGTCCCCTCTTGGTGAAGAGTTATCTCCAACGTGCTAATCCCAAGAGAGAAGCTGGAGATGGGATTCCCGTCATTTGAGGCAAGTCTTTTAAGTTTGAAATACCAGGGGGCACAGGAGGCAAGACAGGATACCAGAGGAATCCCGACATGAACTATTTGAAAATTGCCTGAATGGGGGATCTTTGGATCATTTTTGGTTTTTTAAGAAAAAATACAGAAAGTAGCATAGACTATTTATCTTAGCCATCCCTGATGGGTAACCCGTTGACGTACATTCTGAATGAACTCTACTAAGAGAGACAGGGGTGTCCAGCCAGCAGATAAGGATGCTGGGGAAAGGTAACCCATTAAAGGAGTATTTTTCCTTTCAGACCCTCATGATGAACCACCCAAGCTCCTCTGCTCTGAAGTGAAGCTCAGCGAAAGGAGCAACGACAGAGAAGTAGTTGAACTTTAAATTACATCTGAACTTCCCGCTGCATTCCTCCTAACAGCTGCCTTGAGTAAGAATCCTGGCAAGTGCTTTTAGGTTTTTATTCATGTGCATACAGGAGAGGAGGTGAGAAAACAATTCTGAGATGAAGAACTCCAAATTATGAGAAGAATGCCAACTGTCAATAATCAAAATAATTCTTCTCCACATAATCAACACCACATTGGCACAGCTGCTGACGATGAAACAATAAACACCAAAAATAAAAATCTCTCTCTCTCTCTTTTTTTATGCTACCTTACAAGGAAAATCTGTACTGGAGCAAGGCTATGTGAAGTACTTCCTAAAGCAGGCAATCAACATTTTCTTCAAATTACAGCTGGCATCTTGCATCTAGCAAACTTCTTTCCACATTATTAGTTATTTATACCTTACAAAAGAGTTTAACATTCAGTTGCTAGTGCCATTTGTTAGACAGTTGGCTGGGTGCTGCCCACAGGGACACCTCACACTGGAATATTGTCTTGGCATATGTACATGTGTGTCTTTGTTGCATGTAACTGGATCATGTGGCACTTGGCCAGTCCTTCAGAGTCATTAGGCAGGATTCTCAAACCCACTATGTGTGTCATAGGAGGGCATCAGTCAGAGTTTGAGGAGGACAATCTCAATCTTTAATCTGAATTAAACTCTGGGGAATTTAGAGTCCATTCAGATGTAAAGTGTTGACTGGGAGTCAGACAGTTTGGGTTTGAATTACACTCCACCATTCACTATCACATGACCTTGAGGGCATTACTTTACCTCTGGAGTCTCCCTGCACTCATCTATACAATGCGAATGAGGGGACCAGCAGATGCCATAGCAGTTACATCACTGGACTCCCACATGGCTGACCATGACTCGAGTCCTGGACCCCAGTGGCTTGAAATTCATACTGAATATGTGTGCATGCATGTCCAAGATCCTGGGAGAAGAATGGAGGAGAAGAGATTGTGGCATGGCCATCCTCCCTGAGGGGTCATTTCTCACTTTCCCTCTCACTGTCTCTGTCTCTCTCTCTCTCCATCAAGTACATGACTCCTAAGGCAAAAACCTCTAAAAAGGGGGTGAAGGGAATGAGAATACTCCTCAGATATTTGTTGTGAGAAGTATTTTCTCTGGTACACTAGTAACACGCTACACAGCTTGTAGGAAGCATAAGGTCACTGTTAGCTATCATAACTGCTTTGGCATTGAGGAGTATTTCATTCCCTTCATCCCGAATTCTCTTCTATAAAATATTGGGTCATCAGAGAAGTCGTGACATATTTCTTTATGTTTTTTATATAAAAATGCATCATGACTTTTCTGACAACCCAGCCTACACTCCCTTTGACCTAGAAGAATTTCTACTTTCTCCCTACTTACTATACACGTTGGGTATTCATTTGGTCATGAGTTACCCAAGGAGCTATTAATGTCTGGGTCCTTCAGACATTGTACCAAGTTCAGTGGTACAAGAGGTCAAAGTGTCCAGGTCAAAGGATAAAGTTACCCCAGTGAGCTCAGTTCTTCCCTTTTCTAAACATGTTCCCTTCCTGTGGGTGGCTGTAATATTGTGTGAGACAGTCTAGAACTTGGAGATGATGGAGAAATAATCCCTGGGGGAGAGATTCTCTTGAACTTGATTGGCCTTGGTCAAAAATGTCAAATGGCCTCAGGGAGCGACAGTGCTTTGCATTTCTTCTTTACAAATGCCTGAAAGACTACACTTCATTAATTCTCCTGAAGTGAGATTGGTACCACGTGACAATACTCTGGTCACTGGGATGTGAATAAGAAAGACACTGTGTGTGTGTGTGTGTGTGTGTGTGTGTGTGTGTGTGTGTATAGAGAGAGAGAGACAGAGAAGAGAGAGAGAGAAATGTTTCACCATGTTTTTCTTGATCTTTCTTGTTATTCAGCTTTCTAGACAGAGGGAAGACAAAGTGAAAAGGTCCTAAGACAGGAACAAGGCTTTGTGTTACAAGCATCAGCTCCATGGATAAGAAAAAGTGCAGTAGATGAGGTGAGAGGGGGGCAAGAGCAGAGTCGGGAAGATGTTTAGATTTTGTTCTAAGTGTGATGAGAATTCACGGGAAGGTTTACTCAGGAGAGCAGTGATGAAGAATGCCTTGGACTGACTTGTCTAGGTTAGAAATGTAGGCCATGACTTCAATTCCTCCCACTGTTTCATACCCTACATTCATGCTATCTCCTCTGTATCTCTCCAGTTGCCTGACATTCTCCATCTTCATCCTCACTTACCCAGTTAAAGCCACTGCAATAGTCCTAGCATTGCACTCTGATACTCACTTGTATCCCCAATCCCAAAACAGGACAGAGCAATCCTTATGAATTGTAAAGCCAACCAAAGCCCTCCCTTTCTCGTAATGGATTAACAGCTTCCCCCAATAAAGTCTGATTTCCCAAATACAGACCAGCGTGTGTGTGTGTGTGTGTGTATAGAGAGAGAGAGACAGAGAAGAGAGAGAGAGAAATGTTTCACCATGTTTTTCTTGATCTTTCTTGTTATTCAGCTTTCTAGACAGAGGGAAGACAAAGTGAAAAGGTCCTAAGACAGGAACAAGGCTTTGTGTTACAAGCATCAGCTCCATGGATAAGAAAAAGTGCAGTAGATGAGGTGAGAGGGGGGCAAGAGCAGAGTCGGGAAGATGTTTAGATTTTGTTCTAAGTGTGATGAGAATTCACGGGAAGGTTTACTCAGGAGAGCAGTGATGAAGAATGCCTTGGACTGACTTGTCTAGGTTAGAAATGTAGGCCATGACTTCAATTCCTCCCACTGTTTCATACCCTACATTCATGCTATCTCCTCTGTATCTCTCCAGTTGCCTGACATTCTCCATCTTCATCCTCACTTACCCAGTTAAAGCCACTGCAATAGTCCTAGCATTGCACTCTGATACTCACTTGTATCCCCAATCCCAAAACAGGACAGAGCAATCCTTATGAATTGTAAAGCCAACCAAAGCCCTCCCTTTCTCGTAATGGATTAACAGCTTCCCCCAATAAAGTCTGATTTCCCAAATACAGACCAGCTTCCATTACATGCTCTACTCTTTGAGGAGCTCACAGGTAAGTATGGAGGAAGGCATGAGTCCACAAAATGAACTGAAAATCTCACCTCTTGTAAAAGAATCTCACATATATGATTGGAGCAGGCCAATCAGAAAATGACTTTTTAAAAAGAAAGAACAAAAAGAAAGGCACACCAAGTCGTGACCTTTTGGCTCAGAGGTATGTCACAGTGGCATCATGGGAAGTTGGGAAGAATATTTTTTCCCCTTTTTAATACCTTATACATCAAAAAGATAGAGTTCGCCAAATATCCCTTAGATAGCATTTAAGATCATGGGCTCTGAAGTTAGTCCTGATGAGGATCCCAGCTCTGGGACTTACTAACTCTATGACTTTGGGAGAGTCAACTTATCTCCATGTCTCAATGCTCTCATCTATAAAATAAAGACACAAACAGGAAGTACTCCACAGGATTTGAGGAGGATTTAAGCAGACAAGGCAGATAAAGTATCACTTTGCTTAGAGCACCATTAAACATCCATTTATATTATTATTTACTAGTGACCATTCATTGATTTGCATATTCTACAAATTGGTAAAATAATATTGCATAACAAGGTTTCAAATATACCAAAGAGAAATGAGTTGGGAGTGGTGAACAAGGTGTAACCAAGTTCATGAATTGATGTGTAAATTCTTTATTCATAGAACAGCACCTCTGCCTCTCACTCACAGTCTACATGTTCTTATAGTGCATGTTATTCTAACAAGTTTAATTATCTGGCTTCCAGTTCCAGAACAAATTAGAGGCAGCTAATTTGATGGGAGCACAGAATTGCTACAAGTACACATAACATCACCTGTAAAATATGTAAGTTCTTCCATCTCTCCCCCAGCCCTCCATTCCTCATGGGTTTGCACCTCCATTCCCTTCAACAGCCCTCTTATGATATAATTTCAATGCCCTATTTCACCTTAGCTCTCTCCTTTAAAATCTCATTTTCTTATACACATTTAAATCAAAAGTAAATGCAATGTTGCATGTATGGCTCGGTGAACAATGACCAGAGCCCATGTTTTAATTCAAATACTTCCAGGGACAGAATAAGCAAGAGAAGAAAGCAAATATAAGACACCAAGAAATAGTAAGCCTTAGGTGAGTAAATGAAAAGGAAATGCCAGTCAAAGGCACTCTTGCATATATCACAAGAATATCCAATATCCTGACCCATAGGATTCACGTAAGCCAATGGGAATGGCATTTTGGTATTTTGGCCCAAGAAGAATAAAGAGTAGATATATCATGTTTACAAGAGAAGTGTCTTCTTCTCTCCTATTGGACACAAATATCCTTGATAAGCCCATGAACTGTAGAACCACCCAATCAGAGAGTGCTCCCTCACTCTTGACTTCTGCCAGAGAATAAATGCTCTTATTTTTTAAAGATAGTTCTAGTTGGAATTGCTCAACTTGGCCTTAAGATATCCTAGAAAATACATTTATAAATTTTTAATTTTTTAAAGTTTAATTATTTCTTCCATGAGAGGAAGAGTGGCAGAGAAATGGGTACCCCAACAGTGCCACATCATAATTCAACCCCAATCTAAGCCAGCCCAGGTAACAGGCTCAGGCATGTACCCATTGTGCTCAGAGCGGTCCCAGCATGCAAACCTGTGGCTTTTCCCACTGGGCCACCACTTGGCCCCAGTTCTAAATTTGTAAGCTCTCCAGTAACCCATGATGTGCCTGAGAGCGAGACAGAACTCTTGAACACTCGAAATCTGAGATTTGCTGTAAATGTAAAATACTCATAGAACTTGAAAGAATTGTTTTAAAAGAATATAAAATACCTCATGAATATACTTTTTATATGGATGACATCTTCAAAAAATATTTTGGGTATGTTTGATTAAATGAAATATATTTATAAAGTTAATTTCACCTGTTTGTTTTTTACCCTTTTTTAAAGGTAGCTTTCAGAAAATTTAAAATTATATATATATTCACATTATTTTTCTATTGGACAGCACCATTCAGCTTGCTAAGGACATTAGGCCACAGGAAATTATTTTATTTATGGTTGACAAAAATCTGAACTTTTCTTATCCTTTCTTATAAATCATTTTATCCTCTCTGTTTTCTGCAGTTATTTTCTCAGTCTACGTAAAGTAATTTATATTAATCCTAATTATAGCTTATCTTGTATTTATTGTTATAGGCCAGTGATTCACCAGAGGACATGTTGGAATTTGTGGGGGCAGCATGGGTTGTCCTATGAGGGGAGGGGAAACAGCCAGCATTCAGCGGGCAGGGACTCGGGCATTTCATGGTAGATAAAAGAACTGCCTCCCTTCCTGTCCCTATGAGCCTTTTCTATGGATGAAAAGTACATTTGTATGTTAGTCAACAAAATCTGATTCTATTTCAGTTATAAACACAAGGGATCTTCAAAAAGTGCATGGGAAAAAACTATGTAAGAATTCCAAATGTTTTTGCATGGAAGGAAACTCATATCTGTTTTCCATCATCACCTTAAAAATGAGCCTTTTTAAGTATCTTTTCCCATTCTCCTCCCACCATGAAATTTTACATATTACAAATCTATGCATTACATGCAAACATATAAATTTAAAAATTACGTATTATGTATCACTTTTAAAAAGCATCTATTTTTATCCCCACTGAGAATACAGGTTACAGAGGTATAGAGGAAGGGTAGTGGGAGCACAGGGAGGGCGATGCATTTCTGCCTGGGACAGTCAGGGGGAAAGAGGAAGAAATGACATTTGAACAGGTTTTGTAGAGTGAGCAAGAGTTTTCCATCTGAAACAAGGAAGGGGACTTTTCTAGAAGGGATGGCTTTCTGAGCAAGTGGGCTAAGTGTTTGTGAACAAGTGTGTGCTGAGATCTACACATCCATTAAAGGAGTGGTCATTTCAAAAACAAGAATTTTAGTACAATTTTACTTATAAGCTAACTTTTATAGAGTGTCAAATCTTGTAATCCTTAGCGGGCAAGGGAACAGAAACTGGAGGAACACTGAGTTAGTAAAGATAGCTATTTGGTTCCTTTATTTCCAACCTGTCTCTCAGATGGAAAGACTCCTGAGTAATAAATAATAGAGCACACTTTGGGCATAGTTCATTCACCATACTTCCAGACACATTTCGAATACCGTTCAAAGCCAGTCGTGAAAGTGCTGATTAATATACAACACAAGGCTCTCTATATATACTCTCATGGGTAAAAATACTGCTGAAAAGCCAGTTCTTTTAAAAAGCTGAGCATCTAACACCACCTTGTGAATGATAATAAATGGCAGACTAAGCCAGAAGGTAGCCTAGTTCACTGTCTGGGTTTGCAAGTTTTATGTACACAAAAATACATGCCCATTCTTTGGCCAGGAGACCAGGATCTTCTAGTGAGATAAGATTTCCTTTGAGACTCCTGGTATTTCCCAATTCCAACTTGGTTAAAAATAGCAACTCCAACTCTCACTGTTTTTTTTTTTCCCCTTTGCAGTTCCCTTCTAGCAACACTAGGAACGTGCATCTATGTGCTCACAATATAATATGGCAGCTATTATTTTTCTAAGGTCAAAAAGTTCAGAATGTTTTGATAATGTTAAATATTGAGTATCTAAGGAAAAGAGATCTAGATAAAGGAAAAAAATATTGTAATGAGAGAAAATTCACCCACCACCATCTTCACCCCACCAGGCACAGACTCTGAAACTTTATAGGAAAATGGAAACTCCTGGTCTAAGCATCTGCAAAAGAGCACTATTTTGGACACTCTAGAATGGAACATGGCAGTACCGGTCTTTGTACAGAGGACATTCTTCCCCAGGTGGTTCTTCTGATGTGGAAGTGAGCTGCTTGTTGTTGATGGAGATATATATATATATATATATTTTATTCACAGAAAACTACAGCATGATGAAAGAGAACTTGTTGGCTGCTGGGACATTTCTCTTACATTACTTTGCAAACTATCAAAGGGTAACCACCTGGGTGGTCTGAGAATCAAGTCAAGCACCTTTTGTGAATGTAATTTATAAAGGGCTTTGGGCAATGGTTACTCCTTATTCTGAGCCCTTCAGCACTTGAACAAGTGCCTTTTATAGAGCCTTCTTACCATGTACTGTGTCTATATTTACACTCTTTTTTTTAAGTTTTTTTTTTTTTCTTAAGGTGATTGCATTCATAGGAGAAAGACAGAGAGAGAGAGAGAAAGTGAGAAATCACCCCACCCAGGGGGGATGACCACACTACAATCCTTTCTTGTCCACTCTCCTCTCAGGGTTTTGGGCAAGGACGTGCATGTACCCAGCATGATTTTCAAGCTACCAGGTCTGGGATTTGAACCATGGTCACCCATGTGGGAGTCCAGCACCTTAACCTCCATGTCACCTACTCACCACTTTGCTCCTTTTTTTAATGGCCTTTATGAGGGTAGAATCGATGCCATCTTTCTATCTCCAGCAGTTTTAAGAATGTAGATGCCTCAGGCACATGTTTTTAAAAAGCAAGTAAAAGAACAAATAAATACAGGAATGATGAACTAAAGGAAGTTGGGATATTGTCATGATACTATGAGAAGACTCATCAAGCATAAAAGGTATCTCTCTACCATGGATAGGTAGCTAGAAGGAAGCCACAATTAATACACAATGCTAAAACTGACAAAATCACAATAGCTTTAACCTTCTAACACATCTTTCTCAGAAGAAAATATCCCATCTATAAAAGGATTTGTTGGGACCAGCAGTTAGTGTAATGGCTATGTCGCTGGACTCCCATGTAGTCGACCAGGGTTCGCGTCCCAGACCTGGTGGCTTAAAACTCATGCCGGGCACCTGTGCATGTGTGCCCAAGATCCCGAGAGGAGAATGGAGAAGAAGGGATTGCAGTTTGGCCATCCACCCTGGGGGGTGATTTCTCACTTTCTGTCTCTCTGTCTCTCTCTGTCTGTCTGGTGAGCTCATGCACTCTATAGCAAAAACCTCTTTAAAAAAAATAAATAAAAAGAATGTCAACTTTCTGTACTAAGAGTAAAGCAGCTGCTCCGAATTAACAAGTTAGATGCCTGGTTATCAAACTATTGCAAGCAACACTACTTAATTGTGAGCATAGGTTAGACATCAGCAACTTCATCACCAGAAATATAGAAACAAAACTATGGAAAACACGTGAAAGAATACAAAGCCCTGCCAAGTTTCATAATAATCTTAGCCTATGAGTAATACCCAATGAATTAAAGTTAGAGCTTATTATTTTCTACTTGTAATTTGCATTCTACCCACTTGTTTGCTTAATATCTATAGACTGTCGGGATGTTTTCTAGGGCTTCCATAGCAGAATACCACAGACTGAGTAGTAAATAACTGAAACTTATTGTCTCATTTCTGGAGGTTAGAAGTCAAAGATCAAATTGCCGGCAGAGATGGTTTCTTACAAAGCCTCTCTCCTCAGCTTGCAGAAGACCACCTCACTGTGTGCTCAAACAGTGAAGAGAGAGAGAACTCTTCCCTTCTCATAAGGACACCAGTTCTATTGGGTTAAGGACCAACCTTTATGATCTTAATTACCTCCTTCAAGCACTTACCTCCAAGTACAGCCATGTTCGGGGTTTTGGCTTCAACATATGAATGGGGGGGGGATATTTTGAGTTTACAGCAAACAAGAAAAACTAAATTTAACATCTAAGTATAATACATACATATTGATCTGTGAATATTCACTGAGGAACTACTGTCTGCCAGGTGCTGCACTAGGTCATAGAGACACAGAAGTACCCAAGACAGACTTAATCCCTTCCCGGCCTCATAGAGCTTTTCATCCACTGAGGAAGACGGGTATTAAGCACAAAACTACACACCTAATTTTAAAACAAGTAGCAATTAGACAAATGCAGCAAATGTAATTTAGAACCTCCCACCTCATGGACAGATTAGGATGTTGATGCTGTGCCGGATACCATGACAAGAAGGATCCATATGATGAGTGAAGGAAAAGAAGAGCAAAGTTATATGTAGGAAAGAAAGCAATCATGCATGTTCATCCTCTCTTGATCCCTCTAATAGAGCTGCACTCATCTGAGTGAGTTCTGGGCAATACTAGATCGATAGTCGCCACCATGGGCCCAAAGGTCTTAGGCAAAGGCATTGTGGCTGTGTTTACAGAGGGACAAGTAATAATCCAAGTGTCCATCAAAAGGGGATTGGTTACATGCACAGCGTGCTTCTCTGTAGTGTTCAAAAGAGACTAGAGTTAATATGTAAAAATATTGTTGGGAAGAAAACATGAAAGACAGAATCACACAGAGCATGTGCATCCATGTGTGTGAAATTGAAGAAAGCCATATAGATTTGAGTAGATTTGCATATACACAAACTATCTCTGGGAAAAGATACAAACCATCATGACAGTGGTTGCCTCAGAAAGGGGGGCAGTGTTTGCAGGTTGGAGTAGAAAAGGGATGTAGTTTTCATTACAGTTACTTTACTGTTATTGGTGCCACACCTGGCTGGAGGAAACTGATCTCAAACAGTATATATGAAGAAAAGTACTGTTATCTAACGACTGAAATTATTCATTGTATAATCTTTCCTCTGTCTCAAATGTGTCTGCTTAACGGGATTCTCTGAATGATCAGAAATAAGGCAAGTGAATGAGATGGGTAAAAAGCAAGGTCTAGATATCATTGCAAGGAAGTTGTAAGGGAAGGAGTTAAAAAGGGTGAGGGTTTGAAAGATTCACATGAACAACAAAGACACATAGACTGTCAAGCACAAAGTTTAGAGGCTAAACCTTTGATGGGAAACACGACTTTGGGTGGCTTATAGACACTTTGTTGGATAAAACTGATGGGCCTTATGAGAAGAGTATTTCCTTCTCAAATCTTATTTTTATTCCTCAGATATAATTAAATAGAAAGTCTCTCTCATTCAAATATGTCTTGAAGACCTCTGAATACTTTCCTGCATCAAAATTTGATAACACTGTTCTCATTTCATTGTATTTATTTTCACATATTTTCTTCTTAATGCAATCACTCCAGTTTCCCTTTGATGGTGGTGAAACAAATCTTCCTTCTAAATCTGTATTTTAGTTTATCCATGTTTACCATGATGGAAAATGACAGAGAGAGACACACACATGGAGACAGAGAAACAGCACTCTCAACAAGCTCTCGACACCACCTACTACTCCCAGCTTCAACCAGCCCCAGTTTACAGGCATGTGCTTGCCTGGTGTACTTGGGAGGTCTCCAGACGTGAATCCAGAACTTTCCCACGCAGGTCAGTCTTTCAGATCACCATGTTCTACTGCTGCACCACTGTCTGGCCCCTAATTTTAATTTTTTCAAAGGAGTCATTTAAAATGAAAACTTTAACACAAGTGCAGGAAAATAGCAGTCATAACTAGGATACATGAACGTGTCAAGTTTGGGTAGCAGTGGCTTGAAGGAGGAATTCTTCCCAATCAAGAGTAAGGACGCTGCACAGTTGCATCCCTATGATTGTTGTTGATTTTCTAAAATCCCATCCCACCAAATAAGCACTCTATAAGACTGAGGGAGATTTTTCGGGAAGCTGTTGCTTCGTGCTCGCTGCCTATGGTACCAAACAAGAATATCATTAATTTCTCAGAGTTGACTGGATGACTGAGAATATGGAGAACCACAACCGCAGGCACAAACTCTGAAGGCCGAATTATAAATAGGATTCCTGCCTCCATGTGTAACACTAACCCTTTTGTTAGCATCCCAGGAGAGAAGAAACACCTCGACTGAAATCACATTTTCCTACATTCTCCCTCTCCAGTTAGACCACTTTTTTATTAGCTAATCCCAATTAGAGCACTCGGTTACCAAAGCCATAAATTTCTGCCATTCTCAATAAGCATACATTACGTAGAAAATAACTATATTCTGTGTCTATCCAGAAAAACCCCACATACCCACATGCCACCTTATTTTATTTTGCAGTCCTTTGGGGCTCAGAACTACTAAGCCAACCCTCATGCTTTTTTATTTATTTATTTTTTCTCTCTACTAATCACTTGCCTATAAAAAGTACATGTCTTTTAATGAGAAAAGTACCACCAATGCCCTTCTCTAAAATTAATCATAAACTGAGGTTTTTCTTCCTATTTGGGAGCAAACTGAGGTAGTAGGAAAAATGTGAGCACTGTGTTAAAATTATTAGAAAACTATGGAAAAAAGTGGATCTCAATTAAGCTAACAGAAGCTCTTAGAAAGATGGCCTGGTACCATAAATAGTTCTGCCTGGCAGAGAGGATTAGAAAAGATACATGAAAGAATTTATAACATAAAATAACCCGGACTTTTCCAGCCCAGCATTGTAATCAGTAGAGATTGCAAAAAAGCAACCACACCAGAGAATTATCTTGAGAAAGACTTTGAAGGAAGAAAAAGAGACTAATCTTTGCTAGCAGATGGTATATCACAGAATACAGTTGGGCAGGGCTGAATTGAGAAGGTTTATGTGTGACTAGTGTGCTGGGCATTTGCTTTTCAACAATTTGAGTAGTTGACATGTAAATATTTTCTCAAAAATATTTAAAACCATACTGTTTCTGTTGTGAGAGTCAAAAACAAAATTATGCAAAATTATAGGAAATATTTTGAAATTCTGAAAGTTGTTTGTTAACTTTCAAGAACTATGGAGTATGAGTTAAAATCTTTTGATATGTAAAGTAAATGTTTGTGGAAAAACGTAAAAATAAATTAAAATTTAAAAATTCAAAAAAATTTTAATTAAATTAATTTTTAAAAATAAAATTAATCTCTGCCACTTACCAATGGAATGACTCAGGATAGTCACCTCGGTCACACCCAGACCTGAGTCATAAACTGAGGAGGGAACCTCATAGGACTTTGTTTCCAAATAAATGAACAAACACGTAGGTTGTGTTTAGCGTCGTGCCTAGTACAGAGCAGGTGTTCATACTGAATAAACTAAAGTGGTGATTTGGTTTGTGTGTCTCTTTTGTGGTCAGCAGTAGCTTACCCCAACATTTTGTATGTTAAACTAATTAAAAGAAACATACCTTATCCTGTGATTGATTTCCAAACTCATTTATTACTCATTTCTCTATGGTTGAATTTAATTAAATTGAGCAGCATATCAAATATTGATTTTAATAAAATCTTGATTAAGATTTGAGCAATTATCAAACACAAGTTTTCATACCACTCCTGCATTTCAATGGAACCAGCCTCAAAAGCCAATTTGCTTTTAAAATAAGTGATTAAATATATATGTGCATACACACACACACACACACACACACACCCTTCAGGCCATTTTCAGAAATCAAGAAAAATGGCCTCCCAATCCTTTTATTAGCAAATATAAACAGCAATGTCTGACTACAATTTTAAAAGGCTTAATTCATTTACTTATCTCATCCCTAATAAGCAGTAAGAAGGGGAAAACAAAAAGAATCAGTGCCTTTGATAAAACTAATTTAGCACCTACTACACATAAGTCACTGTTCTACGCAATGCCAGTAGAGGAACAGCTAATCTCCCAGTCAGTTTTAGTGTGTGTAGAAAAATTCAGCCACACATAACCAGAGAAGGATATCTATACCAATTCTTGAGATTAATCTGTTGTGTAATTTATGAATATAGGCTCAGTCTTAGGAGAATATAATGTAAATGTGGCAGTATGAATTATCAATAGTATCATATTAGCAATCAGCCATAACTATAAGACATTTTAAAAGTTAAATATTTGGTTTGATAGTTAAATACTAAAAAAGTCCAGCCCATAGCTGTCACTGCAGCACCACCTAGAGGATGCTGAGGGGTACCACAGGGTCATCTCCCCAGACTTGCCTTCTTCCTATTCCCAGAAAAAGCTACTGCATTTCAGTCTGGAATGTCAGTTAAGGCATTTTTGTTCTATCCAGATCATTTAGAATATTCTTAAATTTTGAAACCTTTATGAATAGCTAAATTACATTGAATTACCTCATAGTCACAAGGCATTTGGACAGAGGGTCCAATCTTCTTCTTGAAGGAAGATACGAACCTAGCCACATATGAAACTTTACATACAAAAGAATGATCCTTTTGATTTCAGATAAACCTCAGAGGAAAATTATATGTATAAAGAGCTGAGATAAAATACTGTAATCTCAATACTTCATATTCAGCAAAAGTATCCTTCAAAAATAAAGGGGAAATACATTCTTAGATGAAGAGAAATTAAGAAAACTTGTTTCTAAAAGACTTGCTCTAAAAGAGTTAATTAAAGAAAGTTATTCAGACAGAATATGAGGGGCCATTTAAAATAACATCAGTGAAGAAAGAAAAAGGGAAAAATTGAAAAAGAACTGGGTAATTGACTAGGGGTAAGCAAAGTATGGCCCACGTACGAATTGAGCTTACAACTTATTGTAACAAATATGACCATATTGAAATGAAATTACAATATTTCTTTTTTGTACATATTTATCAACTTTGGCTATTTCCACCCTGTGATGGCAGAGGTAAGTCATTGTGACAGACACTGTGTGACCAGTAAAGTCTAACTAACATATTTATTATCTGACCCTTTAGAGAAAAGATTTTGAGTCCTGCAATAGATTTTTTCTCTTCAGAATTATTCAAAATATATTTGATGGTTAGAAAAAAAGATTATAACATTGTTTGGAGTTTTTAAAGTATGTAAATTTAATATGTAAGATCACATGAATTTAATATAAGCAGGGAGGGTAAAGAGACCTAAGCTTCCGGAGGGTAACTGCTACATTTCGATTGAAGTAGTCAAGGATAATTCTAAGTAGACTATAAAAAAAAGCTAGGTAATTAATTCTTAGAGCAACTAATAAAAACAAAACAGATTTAGGGAAAAAAAACAATAGATAAATTAAAATCTAATACTAAAAACTGTTTGAACAATTCAAAAGGGAAACAGCAATATGGAAAACAAGTGGGACAATCAGAAAACAAACATTATAACTGCAGAATTAAGTCCTGATGTAGCAATAATTACATTACATATAAACTGTCTAGGTTCACCAATTAAAAGATAGAGACTGTCAGAATAAATTTTTTAAATGATAAGTGATTCTGTTTCTGAAAAGATGAAATAGATATACTTTCCAAATTTCTCTTCCTAAATATAACTAAAAATCCTGAGCATTATATATACAAACAGAAGTGGACTCTGAAAGATGGAAAGAATCAGGCAGTTTAACTAGGGACTCTAGATTCCAAGGAATGACGTGGTGTAAGATACTACGGCTTTTGTTTTACATCCTGTATTATAGACTTGGCTGAAGAATCTGACAATCCAGAAATGCCTGTAGGCACAGGAAAAACAAAGAAAAAGAAAAAGAAAAAAAGTGCCCAACCAAATCTACTTGCTCCAGCCAAAGGACCAGGAAAGGGCCAGCCTAGCAAGACAGAAATTCTTAGAAAATGACAACCCTACTTCAGCCTCACATCATAGAAAAAAAGCCTTCAAAGATCAAGTGGATGCTGGGGCCAGTAGGTGGCATGGTAGTTAAGAGTGCTAGATTCCTACATGACTGATCATGGTTCAAGTCCTGGACCTAATGGCTTGCTTTCTTACTTTCTCTTGCTTTCTCTCTCATTCTGTCCCTCTCTGCTCAAATGAAAATAAATAAATCTCAATGATATATATCTTTAAAAAAATAAAAATCAAGTGAACAGTATAGACTTCTACCCTCACATTTCTGTAATTCTCCCCCATCCTTTGCCAGAATACTGTCAGGGAAGGCTGAGTAGGAAATCAAGACTTTCATCCCTGCTGAATGTCAACTTGTTATCCCTGTCCCTAGTGGTTTTTAGTAGACCATATGGAGATCCCAGACTGCCATCCCTACCCTAGCAGATTAATAATCACATTAAATATAAATAGCCTAAGTATAGCAATATAAAGATCACAGAGAAGGAAAAGGAAAGAGAGACCATCAGAGTATACTGGAAAAAATTACTATAGGCAAGTAAATAAAAACCAATATAGCAGGCAGAAAATGAAAGGATAAGAAAAAATATATCATGTAAACATTGATCTAAAGGTAGTAAGAGTAGTTAATGGGAATGTCAGATAACTAGACTTCAGGGCAAAGAAAATTACCAGTGACAGAGAGAAACATTATATAATCATAAAATGGTCATCCACCAAGACGACATAGACAATCTAAAAATATATGCACACAAAACAGAGTGGCCTAATATGTAAAGCAAAAGGTAATAGAACTGAAAGGAGAGACACATCTTCAATGATATTTAAAGACTTCAACGCATCCTCTCACCAACTGATAGACTAAGGAGACAGATAATCACACAGAATAGAGAACTTAACATCATCATCAACCAACAGGATCTGGCTGACATTTATAGAACACTGTAAGCAATATCAGCAGAATACAGATCCTTTCCAAGTGCCCACAGACTATATACTAACATAGACTACATTCTAGACTATAAAACAAATCTAGACAAATTGGAAGAGGATTTGCAAGTATAAAGCGTGTTTTCTGATTATAGTCTATACAAGCCAGAGAGTACTTATAAGATATAGGCCCTCATAACTTATCGACCAGATTTTCTTCCTAGACTAGGTCATTAAATGAATTGATTTGTAAACAAGGAAGTTTTGTTTTTTGCTTTTTGTTTTTTAAAAAGATTTTTTTATATAGGGCATGTGTGCTTGTCAGAGAGACAGAGATAGAAAGTGAGAGCTAGAAAGTGAGAAATTACCCCCCAGAGAGCATGGCCACACCACAATCCCTTCTCCATTCTCCTCTCAGGATTTTGAGCATCCATGTGCATGCGCTCAGCATGAGTTTTAAGCTGCCAGGTCTGAGACTCCAACAATGGCTTGCCTTTTTAGTCCTCTGGCCAGAATGCTGACACTTTATACTAACCCTGCCATGCTCTGAGATCATACCTGTGTCCTATGTCAAGTGGTGAGAGAACATAGAGAGCAAAAGCAATAGTCTGCCCCACACTCTTACAAATAACACCCTTTGACCAGAGAGGTTGGTTCCTCTCTCCTTGTTCCCATGGCCGTTGCTGTTGTTTCAACCACCATGAGATTGACTAGATCCAAGTCATCAGAGAATAGAGAATAGAAAAAGAAAGATGGAGGCTTTCCCTCCACACTTACTCAGAATCAGGGAAGGCACTACCTCAGGCTCTCTTCACTATGTGCAGTACCCACTGTTAGGTTTGGAGGCTGTTTCAAGTTATGGTTGGAAGATGCAAGAGAAAAAAAAATAGAAAATTCATAATTGGTTGATGGTACTTTGAATTCTGCTCTTTGCCCACCTTCTGCATGACACTATTTTCTTTTCAGAGTACTCAAACAATTTCTCTAATCATATGTATAGGTTTTATACCTGCATTTAGTACGACAGACAAGGGTGAATTTCCTTACTCCATTTTACCTAGAATCAGAGTCTGTGATTCATTTTTTTAAAAAATTAATGATAGAGTGTTTTAGAGAGAGAAACAATAACAACAACAACAACAACAACAAAAATTACTCATAGTCCCCATAGGGTCTGATCAAATCCTGATCCCTTTCCTCTAGTCCTCCCTCCCATCAGATCTTGGGCACTCACACTCACGCCTAGTGTGTTTCAGACTGACTGGGACAGGGATTCAAACTGTGATCACCATGTGGGATCCAGCCTCTCTTGAGCCGCACATTTTCTCTGCTTCACAGAGATAGCCTGTGGTTAATTTTTGTCCAATGGAGTGACTGACTTCCAAGTAGTAAACCAAAGTAGAGTGTATGAACTAAATCTACTTTTGACCTAGTGGGGGCTTCCCAGAAGCTCATTTTGGATATCTTGCCCAAAATGACTAACCTTACTATTTGTGTGTAATTCTTAGCAATCAAAGTAACTCTGAAACCAAATAGATCAGGAATCTTGAAAAAAACTAATCATAGACTTTGGAACTAGATTATCAGAAAAAAAGAAAGTCTATCAGAGCTTGTACTATCTAAATATTCTTAAATATCCAGTTAGCATTCAAATTTCCCCAATTGTCACATAAGATTTTTTTGTTGTTGACATACAATATTTGTACTTGTTTAAAAAGTACATGTGATTAACATTCTAGACTATAAAACAAATCTAGACAAATTGGAAGAGGATTTGCAAGTATAAAGCGTGTTTTCTGATTATAGTCTATACAAGCCAGAGAGTACTTATAAGATATAGGCCCTCATAACTTATCGACCAGATTTTCTTCCTAGACTAGGTCATTAAATGAATTGATTTGTAAACAAGGAAGTTTTGTTTTTTGCTTTTTGTTTTTTAAAAAGATTTTTTTATATAGGGCATGTGTGCTTGTCAGAGAGACAGAGATAGAAAGTGAGAGCTAGAAAGTGAGAAATTACCCCCCAGAGAGCATGGCCACACCACAATCCCTTCTCCATTCTCCTCTCAGGATTTTGAGCATCCATGTGCATGCGCTCAGCATGAGTTTTAAGCTGCCAGGTCTGAGACTCCAACAATGGCTTGCCTTTTTAGTCCTCTGGCCAGAATGCTGACACTTTATACTAACCCTGCCATGCTCTGAGATCATACCTGTGTCCTATGTCAAGTGGTGAGAGAACATAGAGAGCAAAAGCAATAGTCTGCCCCACACTCTTACAAATAACACCCTTTGACCAGAGAGGTTGGTTCCTCTCTCCTTGTTCCCATGGCCGTTGCTGTTGTTTCAACCACCATGAGATTGACTAGATCCAAGTCATCAGAGAATAGAGAATAGAAAAAGAAAGATGGAGGCTTTCCCTCCACACTTACTCAGAATCAGGGAAGGCACTACCTCAGGCTCTCTTCACTATGTGCAGTACCCACTGTTAGGTTTGGAGGCTGTTTCAAGTTATGGTTGGAAGATGCAAGAGAAAAAAAAATAGAAAATTCATAATTGGTTGATGGTACTTTGAATTCTGCTCTTTGCCCACCTTCTGCATGACACTATTTTCTTTTCAGAGTACTCAAACAATTTCTCTAATCATATGTATAGGTTTTATACCTGCATTTAGTACGACAGACAAGGGTGAATTTCCTTACTCCATTTTACCTAGAATCAGAGTCTGTGATTCATTTTTTTAAAAAATTAATGATAGAGTGTGTTAGAGAGAGAAACAATAACAACAACAACAACAACAACAAAAATTACTCATAGTCCCCATAGGGTCTGATCAAATCCTGATCCCTTTCCTCTAGTCCTCCCTCCCATCAGATCTTGGGCACTCACACTCACGCCTAGTGTGTTTCAGACTGACTGGGACAGGGATTCAAACTGTGATCACCATGTGGGATCCAGCCTCTCTTGAGCCGCACATTTTCTCTGCTTCACAGAGATAGCCTGTGGTTAATTTTTGTCCAATGGAGTGACTGACTTCCAAGTAGTAAACCAAAGTAGAGTGTATGAACTAAATCTACTTTTGACCTAGTGGGGGCTTCCCAGAAGCTCATTTTGGATATCTTGCCCAAAATGACTAACCTTACTATTTGTGTGTAATTCTTAGCAATCAAAGTAACTCTGAAACCAAATAGATCAGGAATCTTGAAAAAAACTAATCATAGACTTTGGAACTAGATTATCAGAAAAAAAGAAAGTCTATCAGAGCTTGTACTATCTAAATATTCTTAAATATCCAGTTAGCATTCAAATTTCCCCAATTGTCACATAAGATTTTTTTGTTGTTGACATACAATATTTGTACTTGTTTAAAAAGTACATGTGATTATTTTTAAAAGTCTTTATCCTATAGAAATACATGCTATAGTTATTTGTGGATGAAACGACAAGGGGGAAGGAGTACATAAAGTGCTTGAGATTTATTGCTCCCTTCAGTCCTTCCTTCCTTTTTCTTTGAACAAAATTAATAGACCAGGAAATATTTTCAGTTTGCCCTCAACCCTGAGATACCAAGAATATCTACCAAATGCAGTGTACTAAAATGGAAACTACTTGCTGGAGCTAGAAGTTTAAAAATGGAAATTTTGAAAACATTGGTTAGAGGTGGGTGAAGGTTCTAAATGAATAGCAGTTGTTTAAGAGGAAAAGGGGAAAAATGTTCTTGAGTGAGAATTTCAACAGTATGAACTCTGGAGACTTTCCTAGGGAGGACATGAAAGAAGAGGAGGTTGAAGGAAGGACAGCTAAGAAAGAGAGGAAAGAAACAGGGGGGTAAAGTAAGGAGGACAAAATTAATGGAAAGATGGAGAGAGGTTTAAAGAAAGGAGTGGAGGGAAAACGTAAAAATGGACTAGAGAAAAGACAAGACAGGAGAAAAAAAAACGTAGTTACATGGTCCATATTGGGCACCTGGAATAAGCTACATCCTATTATCTAAACCTCACATCAACTCTCTAAGGTAGGTATTATTATTATTATTACTATTTATTACTTACTAAATGAGGAAACTGAAGCTCTGAAAGCCTTTTGTTGTTGTTGTTGTTGTTTAATTTTGCCATAGGGCACATGTGCTCACTGGAGGGAGATGGAGAAAGAGAAAGAAAACCCCCGAGGGAGCATGACCATGTCTCGATCCCTTCTCCTCCATTCTCCTCTTGGGATTTTGGGCATTCACACACTCCAGGTTCATTTTTCAAGGGAGCTCACCTAGAAATGTCAACCATAGTTGCATGCAACTCTAAACCCTATGCTCTAGGAAACCACTTAACTCCAACAGAGAAATCCCCTTATGGGAGGTAAATGCTTATGTTACTCTTGGGTCCTAAGAGAATTACCTCAGAGGGTGTCTTTGTCCAAATAAAAAGTAGCAAATGGTTGATATGAAACTCTCAATCTATAATTCTGTAATTCCATGGCATTGGTCAGTTACATGGAATATTTATTGATAGCATTAACATCCTCTAATTCAGTTTTAGTATTAGGAGGCATTTTAGAAGAACCTGGGGTCTACTTTTTGGAGGAAAACCAATAGATTATTAGTGTAACTTTGGCTTCCATTAGCAAACAATGTCTTCTGTTAAGAGAAAATGGGCACATTTTATTACAAGGCCCAGTTTATAGTATTTGTCAAATAGCATGAATGCCAAAGATCACTGTATGTAGTGATATGGGAAATTTCTAAAGAAAACTCAAGATTATGAAGTTACCTAGATTTCTCCAGGCTAACCAGAGAGCAGTAACAAATAATCAAAGAACTAAAGAAATACCCAAAAGATAATCATCTCATTTTGACAAAATTTTAGGGAAGGAACAGAAGACTCTGTCTCTGCATTTACCACCATTTTGGGGTTACAGTAGAGTAGTTGCAAAAAGTAGTACTTGTTAATCCTTTCCCTTATGCTCAAAGCTTTTTGTGAGTCAGAAGAAAGAGCAAGGAGATTGGAGAGGTCAGCAAGGATGAAAGGAGGATTCACATGTGTGGGGGATGAGGTAGGGAACGTGTCAGACATTGTCGAGACACCTTACAGAGCACACTCTGGATATTCAATAGAGTCCCCCAAAAAGGCATAAAAATTAAACCAAGCTACCTCCAAGGAATAATTAGAAGTAAAAAATCGATATGGAGAAAATGGCTCATATTCTCCTCATTGATTTCCTGTGCACAGTGAGTCAAACCTGACTGTTGGTTGGAAGTCTGTCTGGCCACTCCGTATTTCTTTTTCCGCAGTTAGGTTTCCCTGTCAGAGCCTTTCATGCTGGAGTCTTGCTTTGCTCTAATCACAGCTGTCAGCTATTGAGTGAGTTTGACACCCTGCCTCCAGAAATGAGGGAATTCACACCCCATGCAAATACAGCCAGTTCTTTCCTTAAAGCTGATTGATATAGCAGATATGGTGCACTGCCACGACTTTTATAAAAACAAATGGCTGCACATTCTAAAAGGCATGCCCTTGATTAGAAGCACCCAGAAAGCCAAAAATCAGTCTCCATGCAATTCAGTCACTGTTACTAGAAAGACCTATATTTTTATTACAGCAAAATGGTAGATATAATCAATTAGTTGAGAGTCAGATCTGTACCCACACACCCCTCAGCCCCCTCCTTACAACCATAGTTGTCCTTTCCAAAGCCTCTCAGATGAAGTCCCAGTGCTGAGTGCCAAGTGAGGGGACTAGTTGGCTACTGTGACCTGGCCTTTTGAGAAGTACTAATTCTTGGAGGAAAAAAGGAGAGAATAACAATGACCAGAAAAATCCCATCCTCCAACAAAAGCTGAAACAGAACTAGAGTTTGTGTGTTTCTGTACCTAAATTATCACAAAATGACAGAACCAGAGTTGAAATGGATCATCTAGTCCAAAACCACCAGTGAGTTCAAAATTTTTCCAGACCATCCCTAACGAGGGAAGATTCAGATTCTTCTTGGCATCCCTAAAAATTAGTGTGCCTTGTTGAGTAAGGAACTGCTTTCAGGAGACAGGAGTACAAGCTCTTAGTCAAGACAGCATGGTGCCCAGGAAATGCATTTCCAGCTTACAAGTTGTATTTAGTAATCAATGTTTGTCCTCTTCAAACCCCAGGAAGTCGCAATATGACTTCTTTCTGTGATTCACACAATAATTGATCTCTTCCTCCCAGCCTACAAGATATTATTAATACTCTTCAAAAAAATCAAGTGACTTCTGACCATCCCTAATTGATCTTCAACTTCTATTTCTTTCATCAGCTGCTTAAATACCCAGTGGAATGTAATTTGTAGAATCTCAAGCACTATTAGTTGCAATTTTTTAGCAACTCAAAACTGTTGACAAAAAAAAAAAGGCAGAAAAAAACGATTAATTAAACAAAAATACTAGAAGTACCAACTCTCCAGCTGAGTTGAGAGGAGGGTGCTGCAGCTAGGTGGAAGACCAGAAGTGCCATGGCACTTACTCTACCTAGCAGAGGTTGTGCAGATATAAATTAATCGAATGCATGCACATGGTTGTAATACTTTGTATTTTTCTTTAATATAAAGTACATGTGGGCGGGAGGATGCAAATGTATCACTGTCGCACAGGGCAGTGCTAGAGGACGTGCACGAGGTAGCTGCGTCTACTGCCAGACACCTAAAGCAGCCCAACCCTGGAGAGGGATGGACCCATCCAGTTCATTTCCAGCAGAATTCGTCTCACAGGTGGCTATTATTCCGGGCCCCAAGAGGAGCCTGCACTGCACGCCGTAGGAGGTCATGAAACAACAGTTCCCAAACGAGTGAGTGCCCTGAAGAAGGAATCAAGGTTCCCTCCTGGGTCCTCGTAGGTCGGCGCATTCGGCCGCGCAGGACTACGCGAGCGCCAGGTGAGCTCCGACGCCGCTGTCGCGACCTCCGCGTACGGCGGCCAGGAGGCTCGGGACCAAGGTCAGGGCGGAAGAGCCGCCCCCGGCCGTTGCCCGATCCGCGCGCGCGCAGGCGCGACCCCGACGCTTCCGGGAGCTCACTTCCTCCCTTGTCTCTTAGCAACGGCTGAAAGCGTCCACATCCCGGAGGCGGCGGCGCCGGACTGAAGCCAGAGTCTAGCAGCCCGCGCGATGGTAAATCTGGGGTCCCCGGGGCTGCCGGGGTCGCGGCGATGGCTGGTGCTCCAGAAGCTGCTTGGAGAGAGAGGGAGGGCCTGGAGGGGAGGACGTCGTCTGGAGGGGAGAAGCCGGGTTGGGGCTTGTTTGTTGGGGGGTGGGTACTTGGGGAGAGCGACGTGGAGAAAGGAGAGGGACTGACTGGCGAAAGGTGCTGAGGATGGAAATCCAGGGAGCTACAGAAGTTGGCAGAAGAGCAGGAGGTGCAGAGGAGGAGAGGGAGAAGGGGAAAGAAGGGAGGGCAGGGGAGAGGAGAGAGACGGGAGGGGACTGGGGAATGCACAGAGCTTTCAGGGAGAAATGGAAGGGAGTAGGCGGTGGGAGGGAGATTGCGTTAGGAGGACCCCGAAATGGGAGGAGAGGAGAAAGGCCGGAAGAGCAGAGAAAGGAGTTTGGGAGAAAAGCAAAAGAGAAAAATAGAGGACGGTGGTCCTAGGGAGCTGTGGACTTTGTCTTAAGGATTACCAAAAATGTAGCAAGTTACTGTTGAAACTCTTCAGCTTGACTGCAGCGTTTCCCAAAGTGAGATGCAAACCTCAGTTGCTATGTAAACGGACCCAGAGATGCCAGTTAACAGAGAACGGAGAAAACTGTTCATCTCCCCCCACCCCCGATTTTTTCAGTCTTTAGGCTACATGAGGGGTTCTTCCAAAAGTGCACGGAAAATGTATGTCGGGAAAATACTATGCATTTAGTTTTTAGTTTAATTATTTGGGGGGGGCACCAAAATGAGCTCTTACTTTAATTCGATTTTCCCTGAATTTCTGAAAGTCCCTCAAAGATGGGAGCATTCTGGCACTATTAGGTTCTTAATGGCATTTTCAGCTGGTAATTTCCAGTTTCCTCCTGAAGAGAAGACTTCACTGTGTTTGAATTTAATAATATGTGCAGTATTCCTATTGTTTGTCTTTAGTTATTTCTGACAGATGCTACCAGGTTTCCATTTGTAGTCACACCATGCATAACTTCCTCCTAAACTGCATGTATTTAAGCTTTTAGTAGTGGGATCATTTAAAGAACTTGCTAGGTCAATAAGATAGAGGGTGTTTGTAACAGCAAAAGTCATGACTAGTCCATGAGTGCCTGGCATTGAGAGAACACCTGCTGTGGTGGTGGAGAAGAGGTCCCCGGTAGGTGCAAAAGCAAGCTCTCAGCTAAAGTAACGGAATGTTGGCCGGTGAGATACTGGGAGAAATACAAAATAGAGCAGCCCCCATCAAGAGACTCTGCTGAATGCTGTTTAAATTCACAGTATCCAGTGATTGCTCAGTCAGGAGCCATATCCAAGTTTAGAAAGAATTCTCGATTTTGGCATTTTTTTAATGAGGAAAATAACCATTAAAATACCATGATCTATGTCTAAGATTCATTCAGAAAGGTAAGTTTAAAGCATAACAGGAGCATTTCAGCATAATCATTCATGGTTGAATACTCAGCTTGCCCAAAGACCCAAGCAATTGTTATCAAGAGAATCCTGGAATCCAGGTGTACATTTTTTTTATAGAATACTTTTCTGTAAAGTAAATCATCTGAATTCCCAGTTAGGTAACATTAATGAAACAAACTTTCTCACTGAAGGCCACGTTTAGACACAGGCCATGCTACATGATTTCAGAAAGTTCTTAGCAAAAAAAGAATAGAATTAAAGTACAAGGGCCTGCCCATAGCCTATGTAGAGTGAGCCAGACCTCACGTGCTCACGTGGCCTACCGAGGTTTGTCCTGGCTCACATGGAAAAATACACTAGGCCCGTGTGTGCCCAGGATCTTGACAGGATAGAGAAAAGAAAGAAAAAGGATGTCAGCATGACCAGGCCCCATTGCAGGATTCTCTCTCTCTCTCTCTCTCTCTCCCCCTCCCCCTCTCTCTCTCCCCCCCTCCCTCCCTCCCTCCCTTCCCCTCTCTCATGTACACATGCTCTCTGGCAAAAAAAAAAAAAAGAAAGAAAAGAAAAGAAAATTCAATACAAAAAAAATTTAAATTGACATCCCTTTTTTTTTCTTTTTTTTTTTTTTTTTTTTTGAGAGATTTTCACTGTAGGGCACGTGCACTCGCCAGACAGACAGAGAGAGACATAGAGACAGAAAGCGAGAAATCACCCCCCAGGGGGGATGGTCACGCCGCAATCCCTTCTCCTCCATTCTCCTCTCAGGATCTTGGGCACGCACGCACACGCGCCCGGCGTGAGTTTTTTAAGCCACCGGGTCTGGGACACGAACCGCGGTCGACTACGTGGGAATCCAGCGACATAGCCATTACGCTAACTGCTGGTTCCCGACATCCCTTTTTATAATGTGGGTTTCCCATAAATTTTTTGGAGACCCACCTTGTATAGCTCTATAAATATCTAAAGAACTGTGTCGTAGAAAAGGAATTTTTCATGTGAATACAGTCAATGAGTGAAAGGTCGTTTTCTATCTATAAAAGTATTTAAGCCAAAAGATTCATGAGGATTTTCGACAGGGGGTCATACATAGTTTTGATTGTGGAACTTGACAGTTTGAAAGCTGTCTTTCAAAAACCTGAGATTATAGCACTCAGTACCTTAGGTTAAGAAAATAGGGGAATGGGGATCTTTCTGAGCATTATTGTCTTTAGGTTTGGGGTGACCACAAAGACCCTTTCAGTTCATTGCCTTCTTGCTCTCTTCCAGGCAGAGGTGGAGGAAACCCTAAAGAGGATTCAGAGCCATAAAGGGGTTATTGGAACTATGGTTGTAAATGCAGAAGGTAAATATATCTTCTGTCAAGAAGGCTGCCTTCTTGATACTGGAAGCCAGTCAGGACCCCATTTGTTGTGTCAGGACTTAAGACCATCATCTTAAAACTGGGAATCTAAAGCACGCATCATATAGTTAGCTGTCGCATTTACTTAGCACACCTCTATTGAGTAGCTATTATATACCAAGCACTCTGCTAAGAGGTAGAAATACAAACATAAATAATAGCTCTAAAAATGTCTGTATATTCCTAAGAAATTTTATACATTACTTACTTTCTAAAACTTTGGTTAATTATCTTCTAACATGTCAGGAATCCAATAAAATCAACATATTGAAGATAGAATATCATTGCTGGCAGTTTTTTGGTTTTGTTTTTTAAAGAATTATTTGCTATAGAGCTCATGTGCTCACCAGGGGGAGTGAAAAAGCAAGCTACCAGGTCCGGGACTCGAACCATGGTCAGCCATGTGAGAGTCCAGGGTCTCAACCACCATGCCACCCGCTGGCCCCTTTTTGGTTTTTTTAATATTATAAAGCACATAGAATTTCAATCTTCATTTTAAATGCAATTGTTTCCTTGTGACATTTAGTAAAAATCATTGAGAGTTAATTTTAATAGCATTTATAGTATAGTCTTGGTGGATATTGTATAAAGGTCAATGCATCTCTGTCTATGAAATCTGTAGACTTGCCAGAAGCTTGCTCTTGCTGCACCATCCTTATTAAGAATCCACATAGCATCTTCTAGGGTTCATCACTCCATGCTCAGCTCTTGTGATAACCACTTAAATGTTCCTGCTGGTTTCATTGCTAATTCAGGCATTTGTAAGGGGAAGAGGTGCCAGCAATTCCAGAGTAACTACTTCACATAATTTGTAAGAAAGCCATGGAATTGGCATATTATCAACTCAGTGCCTGGGCAGAAGCCATCAATAAATATTTTTTGAGCAACTACCTACTAAAAGTCTATTTAAACTCTGAACTTCAAGTCCTTATCATTAAGAATGGATAATAATCAGGGCCAGCAGGTGACAGTGGTAAAGGTGTTTGACTCCTACATGACCTACCATGGTTGAGTCCCAGACCCTGCATCTTGAAACTCATTCTGGGCACATGTGCATGCATACCCAAAATCCCAGGAGAATGGAGGAGAAGGGATTGTGGGCTTGCCATCCCCTTGGGAGGATTTTTTCTCACTTTCCCTCTTACCGTCTATCTCTCCAGTGAATACATGTACCCTATAGCAAAAACATTAAATGCAATAATGGTCAAATGTCCAGCATAATACCCAACACTTAATTAAATTGTAATTAAATCATTTTCAGAATATAGGGACTTTTTTATTGATTTATGCAAATGAAAGATTTGATTTGCCTTCTAAAATAAAAATTTCCCAATGCCAAATGAGTGATATATATTTGCACCAAAGTAAACCCATACTTTAATTACATACAGGAACATCATATACACACATGCATATGCACGAAGGGACTTCCAAAAGTTCATGGAAAAGTGAAATTAAAGTACAAGTTTATTTTCTTGCAAATGTAGAAATCCACGCACAATTTTCTTTCTAGCATGCATTTTCCAATAACTTTTGGAATACATCCTCATATATAATGAATATAATAAATTCACCCAGTCTGAGTAATCAGGGAGAGGATTTAAGATCATCCTTAAAGGTGAGTCAGGATCTACACAGAGTATTTGCAGGAGGCAATCCAACTCTAGCACATGAATCAGGTTGAACCGCTTTTATTTCTAGGTATCTGCTTATATTCTGCCACACCTCTTCATATGACTTCCTTTTTTTGGTGGGGGTGGGGGGGAGAGGGTTTTTGCTATAGGGCACGTGCACTCACCAGAAAGAAAGAGAGAGGCAGAGAGACAGAAAGTGAGAAATCACCCCCCAGGGGGGATGGCCACGCCACAATCCCTTCTCCTCCATTCTCCTCTTGGGCTCTTGGGCACGCATACATATACACCTGGCATGAGATTAAGCCACTGGGTCCGGGACTCAAACCACTATCAACTACATGGGAATCCAGCGATATAGCCATTATGCCATCTGCTGGTCCTCTCCTGTGTGATTTCAGGGAGGTGTGTATCAGTTTCCTTCAATAATAGTAACAGTACCACACTGCTGATGGCTTACAGCAACAGAAATGTATTCTCTCTCAGTTCTAGAGGCTAGAAGTTGAAATCAAGACATCAGCAGAGACATGCACTCTTTGAAGACTCCACAGGAGGATCCTTCCTTGCCTCTTCCTAGCTTCCGGTGGTAGTTGTCAATTGTCCTTGGTGCTCCTTAACTTATAGATGCATCACTTCAATGTTGGCCTCCATCACCACAGAGCATTCATCCTCTCTGTGCCTTCCTTTTCTTATAAGGATCTCAGTTACCAGACGAGAACTCCCCCTAATCCATTGTAGCCTCATTTCAAGTAATTATATTTACAAAGACTATTTCCAAATATGGTCACTTTCTAATGTTTAGAGTGGATTTGAATTTGGGGGAGACACTATACAGCTCAGTACAAGTGTATTTGCCCATGACAGCTAGGGGAATTCATCTATGGTACTCCTTTTGAAGATCTTCATCTAAAGTACATAATCCCAGCGAAATGCATCTGACATCTGAAAACTAGCCACATTCTTGGATCTTTCATTTCACTATGAGAAATTTATCCTAAAAAGTGACAAAGATGTAGGCACAAAGATACTAAGACTTCATATATAATAGCGATAAATAAACAACACACATAAGTAAATCTATCCCAACCATAGGGTGCTTTTAAAATGTACTGTGCAGTATTTTCTTGATGAATACTATTTAAAACATTGAAGAATATTTAGTGTTGTGGGAAAAGGCAGGGAACCAAGCAGTAGTCAGCATTTTCTAATCATACTTACAGCTAGGTGCACACATACACCTGAAATGAATAAGGAAGAAAAGGTGGGGATATGGTAGAATGATTATCTCTGAGTGGTGGGATTAAAAGAGATTTTTACCTTAGTCCCCTAAGGTTTCTCAATGAACACTTCTCTTATCTAAAGGCAACAAAATATTATTTTAAGTACCCATTAATTTCTAATTAACCTCTATTAGGATAAAATTGTTAGGATTCAGGGCACTTTGAAGGTTACTAGATAGTCAAAGTTTTTACCTGAAAGCCAATTAACCTTTTTCCCTAAAATATAAATGGGCCTATTTTATGGTCGGATTATCAGTAGCCAGAGCATATGATAAGGCTGTTTATTAGTAGCATGTGGTATGAAGTGTGTAAATAGAATAAAATACTCAATTTCAACAACCCACTCAATTGTAGATAAAAGTGCCATTTATTATAGTATACCTTTGCAGCTTTTAGAAGTCCTGAGAAATTTAATGCAGACAATATTTAACTAAGATGATGCTTACATGTTCTTTTCCACAGTGTTTTTAACCTACTAACTTCAGGCAAGTCATTTTAACATATCTTCAGATTGTATTTATGGTTAGGTAGGACTCCTACTGTATATATTCTTTTAGATTATCATCATATGCCATGTCAATTTTCTGGTTTTTGAAATACAGACTTCCTATTCATGACAATAAAGCAGACTTATTAATTTAGCCCAATGCAGAGTGGTATAGGTTTTGATTAGATTCTTGATTAACATTGGTTTCCCATTCATCAAGCCATTCACTGTTCACAACATTACAACATTGATCTTGAACTAGATACTGGTGAATAAATATATTTGTCTCACAGGCAGCTGTATGTAGCATATATTATGTATATAAACCTAAATTCTATAGGCTCTTAATTTTAAGTATTCTTGACATTTCTAGCAATCTGTCATTTGAATTTCATTAGATTTTATCAGCCATCCAGCCAATTCCTTTTATTTTGAAATACAGTCTATCAACCAAAGTACAAAAGTACAGTTGAAGATGACAAACTGAAATAATGAGTACCAGCTTCCTAGGATCATAAAGAGTCATATTTTAAAGTAGCACCATAAATTTCACAGCATCGAATTTTAAAATGCACGTACTCTTTGCTTTAGTGGCCCCATTTCAGGACTTTATCCTACAGGTAGATGCAAATATGAATTGACATGGACAAGGATATATTCTGTAGCCTTGTTTATAGAAGTACAATACTAGATACCCTGAATGGCCATCAGGAGGGTATATTAGTTAAATGTATTAAAAAACATCTATTGGGAACCAGCAGTTAGCGTAATGGCTATGTCGCTGGACTCCCACGTAGTCAACCGCGGTTTGCGTCCCGGACCCGGTGACTTAAAACTCACGCCGGGTGCATGTGCGCATATGTGCCCAAGATCCCGAGAGGAAAATGGAGGAGAAGGGATTGCGGCGTGATCACCCCCCCGGGGGGTGATTTCTCGCTTTCTGTCTCTATGTCTCTCTCTGTCTGTCTGGCGAGCGCACGCGCCCTATAGCGAAAACCTCTCCAAAAAAAAAAAATAGAAAAAACATCTATCAACAGACACTAACATGAATGACTTACCTTTATGTGTGTTAAATTGAACAGTTTCCCAAGTGTATTAAAAGAAAAAAAAAATCAAGCTACAAAATAGAGGTAATGTCATTAAAATAAAGACTACAAATACAAGCACATTTTTTAATGGACCTAGACTTTCTGGAAGGATAACTAGGAAACTGGGGGCGATGGTTGCCTCAGAAGGAAAGTGGGTAAATTTTAAACCATGTGCTAAAATTACTTGGTTTTTTTTTTTTGTTTGTTTGTTTTTTAAAAAAGTAATTATCTCACATTGCACCAAGTTAGAGCTCAGTAAATATTTGTTGATTTTTTTCAAGTGTCTATGGTGGATATGAAAAACTCTGAGTATTCCCACAGTGCCCACTTATTATTCAGAAAGGCTAGCTGTTTTATTTATTGACTTGGATCATGAATAGACTAGCTAAATAGGCCTGAGCTTCTGATTCATAATCTTGTCATCTACATTTTAAATAATTCATTCTGGTTATATTTCTTCTTTTGACACTGAGCAATGCAGACTTTGTAGGTAGTCACTGTTTAGGATGCAAAATAAAACTATTCATCAAAAAGTTCTCTTCAAAGATGGAGAGGTTGGTTGCTACATTTTCATTTCCTGCTTGTTAAAAGATCCATTCTTTGTGACCTTTTATCAGATCTGAAAGACAACTGACTGCCTTCCAGGGAGAAAGTGGCCAACAAATAATACAAAAATTAACGAATTTTATATACCTTATTATTGAATAAGTTTCCCTATCAATATTGTCCTCATATTTTTTAGCAAGACCTATTCTAGAAATAGCTGTTATCTTAAAAAGAAAGAAAGTAGTCAAATTAGAGTCAAAATTAATGGGCTCTAAGGATTTCATGAAAACTTTTTTAAAATCTTAAGTTTGTAATATTTTTCCATTCTTGAAAGTACTAATCTTATTCAGTAGTTTCGGGAGCAGCCCTCTGCAGGAAAACCAAGAACCACATTAGACTCTTACTGATTGGCCTTGATTCAGGTGCCTAAGGAATTTGACAGCAATCTCAAATTCACCTTCAAATGTCCCCCTAAAATAAAAGCACATTTGCAAATCAAATTTCTGCAATTCCTTAGTGATCTGGTAGTTCTCAAAATAATGTGAAGGCTATCTCTGATTAGACACAATGTATGTAAAACACAGCACCGGTTTCATAATCGGCGCTGAGTGTTGGGCAATCTGACTTGAACTAGATTGATTTGAACTGAATTGAATTATACTTGCATATTTGTCTGGTTAGAATTTTCCACTCAAATTAATAGACTGTGTCTTAAACTGGTATAATAGAACAACAGAGCACAGAAGTAGCCAAACTTAATAATATGTTAACCCAGAATGAACCAGGGAATGCACAGAAGAACTATCGTATCTTTGCTACCATACATTTTCTAACATTTAAAGGTTGCAAAAACTATGCGAGTAGTTAAGAAGACGTCTTTGAAATTCCTTTTGAAGTACTCCCTTGCATGTGCAATGACGTCCCTTTATGCTTCTGGCCTTAGGGAAGAAGACTAACGCCATGTCTTGATGTTAGGATGCTTGGGAGAATGTATTTTATATAAAAATATGTTAACTTAGTACTGAAATAATTAACAGCTCCCAGTTTGTGCACAAAAATGTTTATCACACCATTAGCCATTTAAAAAAATGTAAAGTATCAAATGACTAAACAATAGGGGATTAGTTATATTATGATGCAATCATAAAATAGTGTACAGTGATTAAAAGTAATGTTAGTGACATTGTCAACAATTTGTATACTATAATTTTTTTTGTAAATAAAGAAAAGCAACCATCAACTCTGGTTTGACTCAGGTATACTTAAAGGGCTATGTTAGGCTCTGGGACACAGCAGGACTGCACAAGAAAAGCTGGATCCCACATGGTGACTATGGTTCAGATCCCTGGCCTGGTCAGCCTGAATCATGCCAGGCACATGTGTGAGTGCCTAGAATCAGACAGGGTGGAGGAAGGGGATTACAGCATGACCAGACCCTGTAGAAGGTGCTCATTTTTTTCTCTTCCTCTTTTACCCTCGTGTGTGTACCTGCTCTATCATAAATAAAACTTTTTTTTTAATTTATGTAAACTCGAGATTAGAAGGAAATAACCTAAAATTGTTATTAGAGAATAATATCAGTTATCATTTTTCTTCTTTATAATTATCACTGTTTTCCAATAGTTGTTCAATGTACATACTACTTTTATATGCAGAAAAAAAGTTAACCGAAAATTAAATTTCGTAACAGGAATTCCGATTCGAACAACCTTGGACAACTCAACAACAGTTCAATATGCAGGTCTTCTTCATCAGCTGACAATGAAAGCCAGGAGCACAGTTCGCGATATTGATCCTCAGAACGACCTGACTTTTCTTAGGATCAGATCAAAGAAACATGAAATTATGGTAGCTCCAGGTAATTTGGCATTTCATTTCAGACTTAAAGCATCTTTCTACTTTACTGGATAAAAGCTTTGTTTCAAAAAGTGAGGAATATAGATATTAATATATAATATGAGACAGTTTTTCAATAAAATTGTTTGAGTCCAAAAATTCCGACCTGAAAAGTTTATGAAATTAGCAATTAACTTGACTTTTGAACAGGTTGAATTTTGCCCATTTGTGTTTATTATGAGTAGTCCAAAAAATTTAGGAGGTGTAGGTCTTGTTTACAGTAAACTTGGAACACAGACTGGAGAGTGTGAGAAACGTTCCTAGTCCTTGGGATAAAGTAGGGAGTTCATTCAAGACCCATAGGGTCTTCAACCCTCCCTGTGGGGGAAGCACATCCACCTGATCTACCAGAAGACAGCAGCCACAGAACACATCGTTCTTGAAGGAATTGCATTCACAGTGCTACTAAATGACTTTTAAAAGTGGGGCTATTGGTCCTAACTCTAGACTTGAACAAACTTCTCTATAGCATATCTGTCAAGCCAGAATTGCTAAATTAATAAATCTTTTTCTACACCTGTGCTCTTAGCCTTACTGTGCTAAGTTACTTGGAGAGCTCTAAAAATATTATCCTGGGGCTAGCCCATGGCATGGTGGTTAAGGCTGCTGGATCCCACATGACCAATTAATGGTTCTAGATCCAGCAACTTGAAAATTATTGGGTACATGTGCATGCCCAAAATCCCAAAAGGAAGGAAAGATGGAAAAATGATTGCACTGTGACCATGCTCTATGGGGAGTGCTTCCTTGCTTTCCCTCTCTTCTCCTCTACCCTATCCTCTAGCCCCCCCCCCCTGTGTGTGTGTGTGTGTGTTGTGTGTTCCTTCAGCTAATGCACACACCCTCTGGAAAATTCTTAAAAACAAGCATTATCCATTCCTGGGATTCCACCCTAGACCCGTGAAATCATTCTCTTGCCTGGGACCTGGGAAGTGGGTACTTTTGGAAAGTCCAATGGATGATTCTGAAGTGCAAAAAGGGAGGGAAGCCATTGGTCTACAAAAGGTTTATGTGATGTTTTGAAGAGAAAAACAGATTAGCTAAAATATTCATGTTCTTAATTTTTAAAGTGAATTAATTTTGTTCCTATCTCTCCACAGATAAGGAGTATCTTTTGATTGTCATTCAGAATCCATGTGAATAGACTTGCTGTGGCCAAGTCTGTCCTAGTGACCCTGGGTTGGAAACACCTCAGTCTTTAATGATTACTAAAATTGTATTCCAATCCAACTAGACCTTTGGACATTCATTTCTATTTTTACATTTAAACTATTCTAAATTTCTCAGTCCCTTTTGATTGTATTGTACCGTTGTACTTTAACAATATAATAAATGATTTCTGGTACGTATGCCACTATTTTTTAAATACTCCACAAAATTAAAGGGTTCGAGTGAGAAAACAGCCTTCCCTGTGGTAGTTTCTGTAGTCAAGATATAGCTGTCAGCTGTCCTTTGGAATTTGGGAGGTACTGGTTCCAGAACTCCCCACAGATACCAAAATCCAAGGATTCTCAAGTTTCTTATATAAAATGACATGGTATTTGTGTATAACACATGCATATTATCCTATGCTTTAAATCATCACTGGATTACTTCTCATACAAAGTAAAAATGAGTTCTTCAAGAAGTTTATGGAAGATGCACTTTATGAAAAAATTACATGGATTTCAAAAAAAAAAATTGCACCTAAATAAGCATGTACTTTAATTCCATTTTTCCACGAACTTTGTAAAGTCCCTTGGTACTATGTAAATAGTTGTTACACCATATTTTGTTTGTATTATTTTTATTATATTGTTGGTTTTTTCCCCTCAACTATTTTTGATCTGTGATTGGTTGAAGCCATGCTTGGAGAATCCATGGTCCATGGACCCAGAAGACTGACTATAATTTCGCTCACTTCCATAGCATGCTGGGGAAACTCAGTAGAGCACTGTAGAAACTAAAGAAAATAAGAGACTCTCAGCAATCAGAGTGTTAGATGTTTTCCTGAATTCAATAAGGGCAATAAAAAAAAATAAAATAAAATCAGAAGCGTGTTCTTCACTGGGGTCAGCACCACAGCTAAGCACCTCCTCCATCCCTGACGAAATTCCTCAGACTTGTGCTTCTGATGCACCAGCCTGAGGGGGCCAGGAGTGGGCTTGGACAAGGTTGCATCCACATAAGGCTGAGAAAATTACTTCAGAGGGTATTATTTTTACTAAATATGTCAAACATTCACAAAATAACAATCATAATACATTTCCATGTACCCTGGACCCATATAAAATGGATGTCAATCCTGGATCATCAGAAAAGTCGTCATGCATTTTTGCATAGAAAAATACATCATGACTTTTCTGATGACCTGGCATTTTGCTATATTTGCATTATGTCCTCCTCCTTACACTTTTTGAGTTAACTGAAGATTTAGACGAAGCTGTAAGAACAGCATAGAGGTCCCCTGTGCCCTTTACCCAGTACCCCCCATGGCAACACCTTCCAGAACTCATCCACTATTATCACAGCCAAGAAATTGACCCTGACTCAGACAAGATACAGGACGTCTCCACCCCTGACGGGATTCCTCATTTCCCTTTTTGTAGCACCCACACACACTCCAGCTGTTGAACACTGACAACCACAAATCTGTCCTTCATTCCTATAAATTCTTTTTCATATCAGGAAAGTTTCATAGATGGACTAATACAGTATGTAACTTTCTGGGGTTGAGTTCTTTATTTTTTTAATAACTACTTTCTAGTTTTGCTTATATTGTTATATAATATTACTGATATATAATTCACAGAACATATGATTAAGCCATTTAAAGAGTTCAAGTGAGTACATTCACAGATATGTGCAACCCTCGCCACAATTTTGGGACATTTTTATTACCTCAGAAAGAAAGCCAACTGTTGATTCCCTGCTACCTCCATCATTCCATGCCTTAGCCCAAGCAGCTGCATTCTATGTTTATAGATTTCCTTATTCTGAATTTCCTGTACATTTCTTTGAGATTTATTTTTAAAAAATAAAAAAGAAGCATTCTAGATACCACTGAAAGCTACTCCTCCCCCTGTACTTCTGTCCTCCTCCTCAGAGGTCCACAGGGCATGTTCATCTAAGGGTTTGCTACTTGTCCACAACCAGCCAAGTATGGGGAAAGCTGATGGTGCATCTATTCATTCAGCTAGCCTACAGCCCCAACTTGCCTCTGTGAGGCTGTCATGACCAATTCCAACACATGATGATGTAAGCAGAGAAGAAGAGCTGAAATGAATCCCTGAGGTTAAGGGGTTTACTCTCTACGTGGCAATGGGTGAGAAGCCAGGCCACAGATGGAACTACCCACGGTTTAGAGCAATAATGAAGCTGCAGCCAGTCAAACCTATCCTTGCCACAGATGTCTAAGCCCCACTGCACAGCTCAGTAATGCTGGGAGTGGGCCATACACACACACACACACACACACACACATCCTAAATTGGTTTCCCAGGTAACTGCAACATAGCCCCAGGTGGCAGTCAGCCCACAGCAGTCAGAAATGAAGACTTTGGAGTCAAGAGGTCCTGGCTTCTATAAATACAAGCTCTGCCATGTGTTAGCAAGGTGAGCCTTGTAGCTTCATCTGTCAAATGGGGCGATGAGAGAATCTAACCAAGGTGAGTTAGACACCTGAGGAAGGTGAGCTCATGTGGGTCTGGTCCTGCCTATGGGATTGGCACTTATGGGAGCACCAGTCAAGCTGGTGCAGGTGTGGGACCTGACACAGCTTGACTACTCAACAGGTGTCAGCTGCCACTGCTGCTGCTACTCCAAAACAGGTGTTCAAGAGTAGTGGCCCAAATCATGTATAGATGACCCAGGAACAGCCTGAGGTTCTTCACATCAAGTCACACAAGTATAGGAGGATGCCAACTGTTTCCAGAGACAAAGGGATGGATGAGGAAATGAACCTGAACTCTAACAAGACTGCTCCTTAATTTGTGGAATGAATAAACAAAGAAAAGGGACTATAGGGTAGAGGGCCTATCCTAAAGCACATATCTCACATTTGAGCCATTTTCTCACAGTTTTTATTTGGAGAGACTTCCAACTTCTGGAAGATTAGAACGGTACAATGAAGGGTCCTGGAAAAGTTCATGAAAAAAGAACTTTTAGAAACCTATGCATAGATTTCAAAAAAAAAAAATTGGCACCAAAATGAGATGAGTTTGTACTTAATTCCATTTCTTCACAGGCTTTTGAAGTCCCCATGTACATGTTATATAAAAGTTGCAGATACCATACTATAAACACTTCATCAGTTAACTCCCCAAACTAAGGACTTGTTTTTACATAACCACAAATATGCAGTCATATTCAAATTTCCCAGTGGCCCCCAAAATGTCCTTTATAGCTATTTTTGTTGTTGTTATTGTTTTAATCCAAGGACCTATCAGGGGCCACATATTGCACTTGGTTGTCATGCGTCTTTATTTTTTATCCTCATTCTCCACTTCTCTACCTCTAGGTGGTTTTAAATTTGTATTCA
>NW_006159850.1:7716872-7722930 GCF_000334495.1 Tupaia belangeri chinensis | reverse complement strand
TTCCAGAGTCCCTTAGGGCTACCTGCCCCACCTCCCCCTTGAGCCTCTCCTGATTGGTCCCTGATGCAGCCTGTAATTACAGGAAGTGCAGTTAAAAAGCAGGTCTTCATCACAGATGAGTGCTTCCCATCATTCTAGCCTCTTCCTTCAGCCCAGGAAGTCTGGTTACTATGATATTCACTCATCCCTGGACAGCTTCAGCACATGCTCACAGCTTCCAACATAAACAAGATCTTGCTAGGATCTAAATGGCAAGAAAATGCACGAATGAGGGAAAGTTCATTCCATTTAGAGTCCCAGATTCACAGAGCTGGAGAGGGGTCACCTAGCTAAGCCTGGATTTTACAGACGAGCATTTCACCTGAGCCTGCAGTCAGGTGTCTAAAACTTTAGGAAGGTGAGCTTGTGTTCGTCTGGTCCTGCCTATGGAATTGGCACTTATGACCTTGTGGAGGCTCAGGCTCCTGTGATACCCCTCCAAACCTTCCAAAAAATTACTTTTAACAAGTACAGAATAGTTGGTTGTTTCCAAGTATACCAGAGCTAACATTTTATTTCAATACCTAAGTCTGCCTTCTGCACATATTTTCCCACCCATCCAGGGCTGATCAGTAAATGCATGGCTGAATGGTAACGCCACTTCCTTCCTCTTGACCCAGCCAGAAATTTCAAGCACCATTTGCAATGTAGCAGTGTGAAATTTCTGGCAGGTGCAGATGGCACTGCTGCAAGTGCCAGAGCCCTGGCTGGGCCCTTCTAAAGAGGAAGGCCCTTCCATCCCACTGGGCAGGGAACGTGCTGTAGCCCTGCCTGAACCTTTGCATACAGCAGAGACCATGACCCTTCACTGGGGCAGAGACTCTGGGGGCAAAAGGTAGACCATGCCAGAGCCAGTTGCAACAGAAGATGTGATCTCAGGGAATTAGCACCATGCTTCTCTGCCTGCAGCACATAGACCCTCTTGGATTCATGACAGCATAATTTAATTATCTACACGTAAAAGATGGTTGGACTAGACTAAAGATCCATCCAAAACCAGTGGTAAAGCTTTCTTTTCCTATGAGATGTGTAAGCCTGGGCTCATGTGGTGCCCCTCTTAGTTCAACGTGCCATAAATTTTACCTGAACAATAGAAGAGCTATTTGCAGAGTCTCTGGAGGAACATATCCCAACCATAAATATTAATGATAATGAACCTGGAAAGGCCAGCTTAATAAAATAGCTGAAAATGCATTTACGCATCATTAGCATTATGAGCTCCAAAATCTTCATCTCTGAACAGTGGGGCCATCCCAGGAGAGGAGGGGCAGGAATCCTCCCAGTTAGCTAGAAAGGTGGCACCCCTTGCAACTCTTTTTACTGGGTTCATTCTGGCTTTTGAACCAGAACACCTTTTCTCTTTCAAAGCCAAAATTACCACAGATTAAGGCTTGATTTTTTTTCCCCCTTACTTCTCAGCCTTTAAAAAATTAAAGTTATTCCCAGTATGTGTTTGACATGAGGCACAATAGCCTCACCCTCTTACATTAGAAAATAATGCAATGGGACAGCAATTAGCATAATGGCTATGTCGCTGGACTCCCATGTAGTTAACCGTGGTTTGCGTCCTGGACCCAGTGGCTTAAAACTCACGCCGGGCACGTGTGCATGCGTGCCCAAGATCCTGAGAGGAGAATGGAGGAGAAGGGATTGCGGCATGGCCATCCCTCCTGGGGGGTGATTTCTCACTTTCTATCTCTCTGTCTTTCTGTCTGGTGAGCTCACACGCCCTATAGCAAAAACCTCTCCAAAAAGAAAAAAAGAAAAGAATGCAATGACATTGAAATGGGAACTATGCTATGTGTAGGTCAGTTAGCCACAGACAGTCCATTCCTTCAACCAATATCTTGTCTTATTATTTTCTGGGTTTTTCTTTCATTGTTTCAATTTTTGCCGTAGAGCATGTGCACTTGCCAGAGAGGAGCGAGACAGAGAAATAGAGAGGGGAAAAGTGAGAACTCACCACCCCACCCAGGTGGGATGGCTACATTGCAATCCCTTCTCCTCCTCCTCGGGATTTTGGACACATGTGCATGCACCCAGCATGATTTTCAAGCCACTGAGTTCAGGATTCAAATTGCGGTCAACCATGTGAGAATCCAGCCACCTTAACCACCATGCCACCTGCTGGCCCCTGTTTTCTGTTTGTGTTTTATTTCGATTTCTTTTATGCATTCAATCACATGTTACTTAGCTTGCAAAGTGAATATCCAGCATGTATACATTTCTCACCAGTCTAGTTGAGAATACTATATGCATTACCTTCAACAAATAATAACCCATTTGTTTGTCCCATAAATGCCTTTCCTCTGTATTTATCTCCTTAATGTCCTTCCTCAGACTCTCCTCCTTCCCCCACCCTCTTCTCACACTGTATCTGGTATTTATAACCATTTCCTATGTTTCCATATCTCCTAGTCATTCAGTTTTGGCTATAGAGTGTGGACAATCAGTATATATTAAGACACCTGAGGGTCTGCCACAGTAGTGCCTTGGATGACACTGTTCTTTGACAGGCTGAGGTCACATGGGAGGGCTAGGTTCAATTCCTGGTTCACCCTAAAAGTTCAGCATGGTAGTGAGTAGCTCGAGTTACTCAGGAAGTTGAAGCAGGAGGACTGAGATATAGTGATACACTACCTAAAAAAATAATAATAGTAAGCAAGAGAAAAGTGAGTTACGTTTGGTGACATAACAGAGCTTTCAGAATTGTAGTAATACTGCAACCAGAAGCCTTTTGGAAAAAAACAAACTGGCCTCTCAAGTGCTGGAAATCATGGGGCTAGAATGCTCCCATAGTACAAATCATCTCCAATAATGGAAACTCACGCACCCCTGGGGCAGTTTGGAATATTTAAAGTGAGTGACATCTTTCTGATATATTTCTTAAGCAAGCGTTACTATGGAGGACTAGCCATACACCCAGCCATTCCTTAAACCCAGAGAAAAGAAGACTCTATCTATTCATTTCTTCCTGGCTTCTTACCCCAGAAAACCTCCATTCTATATTTCTCTTCAGCATACATGACTTCAGGACTTCCCCCATAGATGTTACCAACCTTGAATACTGTGCTACATGCAGGGTTGATTTTAAAATTCTCTTTGGTCAGCTTTACAATACAAGACGGAACACAGTGCAGCTGAAAGAGCACAAAAATCTCGAGCATGACTCTTAACACTCTTTAGCAAGGTCAACAGCTTCTCTGACACTTTTCTTCTCTACAGATAGGAAGAATGTCCACTCAATATAGCCTTGCTCCTGCACTTTACAGTACAACGTGCCAATTGTTTTTATTGATAGCAACAGTAGCAAAATAAACCAAGCATACCACAGTACAGACCATTTAGTACATATGCTAGGATTTGAATGTGTCTCCTCAAAATTCATGTGTTAAAATTTTTTAGAGGTTTTTTTTTGTTTGTTTGTTTGGGGTGTTTTGTTTTGTTTTGTTTTCGCTGTAGGGTGTGTGCATTCACCAGAAAAACAGAGACATACAGAGCGACAGAAAGCGAGAAATCACCCCCCTGTGGGGGAATGGCCACACTGCAATCCCTTCTCCTCCTTTCTCCTCTAGGGATCCTGGGCATGCATGCACACGCACCTGGAGTAAGTTTAAGCCACCAAGTCCGGGACTCAAACTGCAGTCAATTATGTGGGAGTCCAGTCATAGCCATTACACCACTGCTCGTCCCATGTGTTAAAATTTGATGAGTCCTTGTGAAGATATTAAGGGGGCAGAAATTAAATTCAACTATGGGATTAAGAAGTAGAGCTTTGAGAGGTGATTACTATTGGATAAGGGTATCAGGGTAGGACCTCCCATCTGAATAAGAGGAGGGAATGAGACCAGAGCAAAGATGCACAGACAGAGCCACAGGTGCTCTGGCCCTCTGCCATGCTGTGATGCAGCCAGAAGACCCTTATCAGATGCCAGTACCAGGTTCAAGAATTTCTCAGCCTCCAAAACTGAGTTCAATGAAACTCTGTTCTCTTAAATTACCCAGATGTAGGCATTTCTATTATTAGCAACAGAACAGACTAGGACAGCTCATGGTGGCCTCTTCTCGTCTTCAACCATACAGAAAGGTAGATTTATAGAATTATAATACTGTGAGCTACATGTTTATATCATTCCTTTGACATCTAATAAGCATTTCCACATTCCATTCATTGTTTTTTCATTTCAATTTCCTTCATACATTTAATCACATATGTCATTTAGCTTGCAAAGTGAATATCCAGCATGGATACATATCTCACCAATCCAGTTGAGAATACTATATGCATTATCTTCCATCTTTGTCCCATAAATGCGTTGCCTCTTTATTTTTCTCCTGAAGTTTCTGTTGCTCTTTCTGAATGCAATTCCATCAAGTTGGTCAGTGGTGAAGACCTGGCCCGGATGAGGCCAATGAGAAAAGTTTCATTGGGGTATTTAGATTTGGAAGAAAATCAAAGATAAAGTTCCAGGATGCTGGACCTCTGCATCAAAACACAGGTGTTGGGGATGGCCATATTTCCCACACAGGCTCTCCTATACGAGCTGCTTCTCAGAGAAAATACTGCAGCCTCCATGCATTGTAACACAGAGCAAGAGCAAGAGGTAGGATGTTCATTCCACGGGCTCCCTGCACTTTTCTAGTCTTTAGCTATATCCTGACACCTGGGTACTATGAGGCAGCCCTCGGGCCTTAAGAGAAGCCTTAAGTTTTCCCTTTTGTGTATCCTACTAGATTGGGGTTTTGCTGCTTGAAACCAGAAAGACCTTTACTAACACATTTGGGCTATATTTGGTCACCGCCGGCTGCTTTAGTTAGACCCAGCCAAGAAAGCAGAGTCAGCCAGTGGCTCCCCAGGAAGTGCATATTAATCAGAGGCACTGAACATATGGGTTGTGGTCACCTACTTCCTTGCTTCCAACTGTGCTCTGTAAGCTTGGCTAGACAGGAGTATGGGGTACCAGTGTCCCTTCTGGACACAGAGCTCTGGGGGCTGAGAGACACTGAGGTGTCACTTTCATTGGAGAGCAGAGTCTATAGTTTATTTTTACCTGGTGAGTGGTCTCTGCCTCTGTCATTGGTGAGAAAGAGAACTGACCACCTGGACTATAGGCAAATGTATTCCCAAAACATCCCTCCAAGAGTCCAAAGGCTTATGGAGTGACATGAGAGACAAAAGAGATAAAGAAGTGCAGTACAAGTATACTTGACTTGCTACTGTCCCCTTGTCCCCAGAAGACAGTATGGCATAGAGGAGAAGACACGGCTTTGGGAACCAGCAGTTAGCGTAATGGCTATGTCGCTGGACTCCCACGTAGTCGACCGCGGTTCGTGTCCCGGCCCTGGTGGCTTAAAACTCACGCCGGGCGCGTGTGCGTGCGTGCCCAAGATCCCGAGAGGAGAATGGAGGAGAAGGGATTGCGGCGTGACCATCCCCCCGGGGGGTGATTTCTCGCTTTCTGTCTCTATGTCTCTCTCTGTCTGTCTGGCGAGCGCACACGCCCTACAGTGAAAATCTCTCCAAAAAAAAAAAAAAGACACGGCTTTGAAGCCAGCCATAACAACAAGAACAGCAGCACCAGCAGCAACAGCTAACATTTGCTGATCATTCACTGTGTGACAAACATATTGGACTCTCACAACAGTCTCATTTTACAGATAAGAACACCAAGGCTTAGAAGCTCACAGCTCAGCTGAGCTGTTTAGTATCAGAGGAGGCACTCAAACCCTGATGCTTGACTCCAGCACACACTCTTAACCTCTCCCTTACATTATCTATTCACTAAACACATGGCAAGGAAGGTAACATTTATGAGCCTCAGAATCCTTACCTGTAAAATACAGACCATAACTTCTACACTGGAGGTTGTTGGAAGACTAAAAGACATTATATAAAGCACATGATACTTTATAAATGGTCAACCGTTGGTAGTTGCTATTGTCATGTCACCATTCTTTTTTTTTTTTTTGGAGAGATTTTTCACTGTAGGGCGCGTGCGCTCGCAGACAGACCGAGAGA
>NW_006159850.1:7699979-7716037 GCF_000334495.1 Tupaia belangeri chinensis | reverse complement strand
CCAGACAGACAGAGAGAGACATAGAGACAGAAAGCGAGAAATCACCCCCCAGGGGGGATGGTCACGCCGCAATCCCTTCTCCTCCATTCTCCTCTCGGGATCTTGGGCACGCACGCACACGCGCCCGGCGTGAGTTTTAAGCCACCGGGTCCGGGACACGAACCACGGTCGACTACGTGGGAGTCCAGCGACATAGCCATTACGCTAACTGCTGGTTCCCAGTGTCACCATTCTTGATACCACCTGGAGAACCAATGTGTGTTAGATGACCACAGTAGCAGTTATGTTATCACTATAAATATATAGTGTTACAATAGTTACAATGCTGACATTGACAATATCCCACAAGGTTCATTCCATAGAGTTACTACTCCTAATCCTTTCATTAAAGCCCCTCAAATCTCCAGCAATCAACTATCCATCTGGGTCAACAGGATGTCAGACCACCATTTCATTCATGAAATGTCATCACATCAGGAATTGCTCATAGGATTAACTCCCCTGCTAAGAATACATCTACTCTTGTGGGTTCACCAAGCTATACTTTATCCTTCCATTGTGACTATACAGAAAACTAGTTAGTACCATGCTCATTTTTCCTTCCCACTCTGTCTACCCTTTAAATCATTCCTTCCTCCCCTGGCATCACTCTGCCTATACAAATAACCAGCTTTTCTATTTATTCTGGATTGATGGGTCAATTTAATCCATCAGACTGATTTTCTGGTCTGTATTGACTGACTACATTGACTCAAGGATCCAACCATGAGAAGTTGATTTTGTTGTGCACTTGACACTCCACTAGGCTCTAAGAAATTAATTCTTTATGATTCATAACCCCCAGTGCCTGACAGAGAATCTGGCACAGGGTTGGTGCTCAGTGACTGTGGGTCTCTATCCCCATCCAAGTTTTATTTTGTGAATCACTCTGGGCCAGAGGTGCAAAGAAGTCCACCAAGGTAATGAGAGCCTTGGAAGTAGACGCCTTTAGCTAAATCCCCTGAGAATGCTCAAGACAGAATTCTGACCAAGTTAGCTTTAAAACTAACCTGAAATTCTCTATTTAGATTGCAAAACGAATTAAGGCAAGTTGGAGACCCTCACAGGCCCCCTTCTGAATCTGCCCCTGAAGCCCAGAGGAAATATCTGGGCCTGTTTCCTGAACAGCCCTGAGGAAATATCTATTCAATGCCAAAAGAACAGAAGGCCCAGCTTCTCAGAATAGGTTCCAGCACTCCCAGCTGCACCCTCTGTGGAGGGTAGGTGGGAACCTGTACCAGCAAGCCCAGACCTCTGGGGAATGGGCTGGCGCCAGCATCCTCAGGTTGCAATTGCCCCAGATGGTACCGTCAGCCAGATCCTTCATCCAACATGAACTTTAAGTTGTTCCCCAACTCTGAACCTTCCCGTTGGGTATTTGATCATATCTCAGGAGAAGTGGGGACAGTAAATGTCTAGAATCTCCAGGAGGGAAAAGAAAAAGTTCGCAACACTGTCAGTAAGGGCAGGAGGATGGGAAAAGGGATGTTATTTGAACATGTTTACCTGCTCTTGCCAAGCCTGGCAATTTCCAAGAGTGGCAAACAGAGATTATTAACCATTTATGAAATCTCAGATTAATAAAAATCCTGGCTCCATCTGGAGAGTTGAAGGAAAGAATGTGTGCTTCTTCATCAGGGAACCATTAACCCGGTAGTGCCCCATTCTGTATTTAAGCAGTAAGGACTTCATGTCAGGTACACTCTATGCCCAGGAACAGAGATGAGTGATATCATCCCTGCCCAAAAGAGCAGTCAGTGTAACAGCGGGGACAGGCACGCAGATAGACATCCTCCATACAGTGAGGTACAGCAGCGAAAGAAGTCCATGAGGACAGTAGAACTGCAGATGCAGATAGGAGACTGATCATGTGCATAGCGTTTAAGGACGGCTGCACTGGTGTGACCTACCTGCGCCAAGTAGGAGTTTAAAGGGAGAAAGAGAAATCTAGGCAGAAGGAACTACAAAGCAAGATGTATTTCTAGGCCAGTGGTTTCAAACCTGGCTTTACAAATGGCAGCCATTGCTCTCACAGACCTTTGATAAGCCACAACCCCAACTTAAAGAAAGACAAAGCAGACTCCATATAAAATCCAGCCAGAGGAAGGGATCCTGATTCATTAACTGCTTTCACACCCAAGCATTTCAGGGTCTGCAAGGTGCCTCAGGCTGCCCATGAGCTGGTCCAGCCAGTTTCTACATGGTGTCTCCGTGAATTTCACCTGTTCCAACCCGACCTGCACTACCATGTTCTGACCACCATGGGCACTTCCCCAGGGAACTACCACGCTGAGGGTGGGGCACCACTGCCTTCCCTGCTATCAGACCTATGGACCTCCTCTCTCAGAACCACCTAGGAAGTCTGTTGGGAAGTAGTGAAAGGGAGTCCCCATGCTCAGGCACATTGGGAAGTCCACCGTGTGATTTTCACACTTAGGAATCTCTGCATAGGCACAGACTCTATTCTATAATCACAATAGTTCTGCTCAGAGAACTAAGGCTTCGCTGGGCTAACCCTACCTAGCATGACTCTCTCTTCACTTACAGAGAGTTCTCTCAGGAGGCTCCTAAACACCCTGTGAACAGATATCTGACAGAACCAGCCCATCAATTGGCTCCATGCCTGGCCCACTATACCACAACCTAAACTCACATCCAGTTTCCACACATTCGCCCAATGCCACAAGTAGTCACAGAGGTCCTGCTGTGGCCTGGGTACTTCACAGATGTCACCCCATTTGATCTCAAAACAACCTTGCCTGGTAGACTCTATTATTGGTATTTTCCTGATAGAAAAGCAAAGTTCCCATGACAGCAGTGTTTTACCAAGAGTCACCTTGCTTGACTCAAAGTCCCAGGAGGTCAGAAATCAAACCTTCTTTATCCTTATAGCCTCCATGAGTTGTTCAGTGCTTACCTACTCTGTGCTCAGCAAATGCCTATTGAATGAAAAACAAATGAATTGTGAGTGTGGGCACAATTGCATCCCCAGTTTGGGGAACAATGGAGGTACATGCTTTAAATAAAAGAAGATATCCTCAGACCCTCCACCATCCAAATCCTCAAAATATTTGAGGACCTATTCCTCAAACCTATCCTTCTTAACTCTTCCCAAACTAACCCCTTTTATTCCCATTGACATAAGTACTGTAAACAGGCTATTCTCACCTCCAATGCAGCCAAAAACTAGGTCACATGTGTATGTGGGTGTGGAGGTGGGTGTGGAGGTGTATGTGAAAGATACACACCAAGACATTAACCAAAGTAGTTTCTATTCTGAAATCTCTCCCTTTCAACTTTCTGTATGATCTGTTTCAAATGCTCCCTTTTCCCCTTGATTTAAATTTTTATTCAAGTATGCTATGCATATAAAAAGCATCTTGGGCTAGCCAGTGGTATGGTGATTAAGGTAGCTGGATCACACATAGCTGACTGCAAGGTTCAAATTCCGGACCAAACATTTTGTAAAACACAATGCGTGTGCGTGTGTGTGTGTGTGTGTGTGCGCGCACGTGCGAGCATGCCAAAAGTCTTGAAAGGAGAAATGGAAAAGGGATTGTAACATGACCATCTCCCACAGGGGGTTCTTTCTCACATTTTCTCTCTCTTTCCAACAAGGGCACATGCCCTCTGACAAAATTAAAATAATTTTTAAAAAAGCACACATCTCTTAAGTACATACATACCTGGAGGAACTTTTACAAACTAAATCCAAAGCAAGATGCTGAACATGAACAAGAAGTACCCTGTGGTCCTAATGCCCACCCAAGAGACTTTTATCACCAGAGACTAGTTTATTTTTTCTTTGTATATTCTTTGCGTAAATGGAATTCAGCTCTTCTGTGTCTACCTCTTTCAGTTAGCAGTATTCACAACAGTGAGACCCATCTAAATTGTATGTGAGTGATAGATCGCTCATGTCACAGTCATTTACTGTCATTATTAAGCATAGAAAACAAAACAAATATTTTTTAGTAGAAAAAAGAAAAGAGAGAAGTCAATGTTTTCACCCACTGGTCAACAATAGTCCAGTGATTACAGGGTAGTGGCAGAACAGATGACCAGGAAGCATGGGTTCCAATGACTTAGCCACTTAGCTTCCAAATGAGTACTGTTTCCCATGTTGAGCCTCAGTTTCTCAGTCTATAAAATAGCATCTTACGGTTGCTTATAGAAGACACTGGTGGCTTCCACCCAGATCCCCTGGGGTTCTTTTCATCATTTCTCTACTGTCAGCCCTGAAGGCTTTTGCTTCTACTTTTCCTTGGGACACTGGCATTACTGGGTGAGTACAGGCAGGGAGCCACAGTGCCTGAGGTTTACTCCTACTGACCCTCAAGACGCTCCACCAGAGACTGGTGGGTGCAGAGGAGTGGAAGTTCAGCTTCCTTGCACCTAGGGAACCCTCCAGAGTTCCCGAGCAGGAGGAGATGAAAACTCCCCTCCATGCGCTTGGCCTGATTTGAATTCTTGTTGGGCTTTATCCTCTTCTCAGCACCCCAGCCCTCTCCTTTGCCAGTGTCCCCTGGGGGTTACTGTAGGTCACATGCACAGGAAATCCCTGTATAGGGCCACTTGTAGGGAATCTAGTCTAGATCCCCTCCAGGTTGTTGCAAGGTCTGTACCAAGAGTGGTGCATAAATCACCTGGCACTGTTAGTGCTCACACCTGTTAACTCTCTTCCCCATGCCAGTAGCAGGTTAGCTTTGCCGTGTGGCCACATGCCTTGAATTATAAAATCCCCAGGGTTAGGAGCGACCATAAACGTCCTGGACTCCTAGAGTCCTGAATTACCGGAATCACTCTTATCTCTCCCTGAAGAGTATTACAGCGGCTTCTAAATGAAATAACCAGGGACAGCAGAGCCCCTGCCGCATAACTCCAGCTTTATTGCACTACAATCAGTGCAGGCATCTCAAGTGGAGATGGGGCTGTGGAGAGCGGATATTAAAGTCACTGACTGCTCTGAGCCTCCCCAGGTCACAGCCAGCATCCCCCCTGCAGACTCCTCTGGACAGCATCTGCACTCCTTCACCCACCCTGGCTGGCAGGGAGGGGTCCCTGTCAGTGGGGGTGGCAGCTTTCTGTGAATGAATCAGCACCCACCACCCTCTCTAGCTGGGAAGGAGGGCTTCTTATACGCCAAACTAAGAAGTGCAGAGAGCTATTAAAAATGGGGACAAAACACAGAAAATCTGGCATTAACTTTCCTTTTGAAAAGAAAATTCATTGACTTTGAATAATCCATGGCATGGATTTGTAATCTGAGAATAGGCTTCAGGCTTGTTGCCCTCAACAGAAAGGGACTATGGGGGCCAGACACTGACAAGCAGCAGTTGTTTAATAGTAATAGTTGCCATTTGTGTGCCAAGCACTACCCATAAATGTTTAACAGTCTTTGAAGGAGGTGTGTTCATCTTTGATTTACGAATGAGGCAATGGAAAGTCTAAGAAGGTAAATATTGGGTCATCAGGAAAGTCATGATGCATTTTTGCATAGAAAAACATAGAAAAATCCATCATGTCCTTCCCGATGATCTAATAGTTGACTTCAACCAGTGCAGTGACAGAAATGGGGCTGAGACTCACCCCAGTTCTGCCTGCTTCTAAGACCAAAGTCTTAAGCAGAAAAACTGCCAGGAATCCTGTCACAAAGAGTGTTTTGGTTTTCTTTTGTTCTATCACAAACTGGTGGATTGTTGCTTGAACAACAGAAATCAAAGTTCTGGGGGCCAAAATTATTCTTTGCCTCTTCCTAGCTTCCAGTGGTGGCTGGCAATCCTCAGCATTCCTTGGCTTATAGGGACCTCACTTCAAACTCTGCCTCTGTCTTCACATGGGATTCCTGTGTGTATGTGTGTGTGTGTGTCTCCATCATCCTCCCTTTCTGTAGGATATCAGTCAGACTGGATGAAGGGCTCACTATAACTTCTTCTTACCTATCCCATCTACAACAATGCTATCTACAAATAAGTTCACATTCTTAGGTACTGGGGGTTAGGACTTCAACCTGATATCTTTTTGGAAGAAACAATTCAACCCATAACAGAAGACAAGCAGCCAGAAACCTAGTTTCTAAACAAAGCAATTCAGAGAGATGGGGAAAGAGATGGCCTCTATCCCCCACCAGGGTGCTCATGATGGCACTCAGTGATCTTTTGTCTTCACTTCAGTCTTTGTTCACCTGCTACCAAAGAGATGATCCCAGAAGAAGAGGCCAACTTGCCACTGCACTACACTAGCAATAAGAAAGAACATGGGAGAAGGGGGTTCAATCTTCACACTGTAGCACACTATATTGCAGTGTTTGGGGACCAATTCTCTTTGAACTTATTCTGGTTATAAAACACTTTTTCCAGACAGGGTTCTCAGCTGTAAGCATGGAAACCAGTTCTGAATTATTTTATCTATTAGATGGTCAGGAAAGTCATGACGTTATTTTCTATGCAAAAAAATGTGTCATGACTTTCCCGATGACCCAATGTCTTCAAGATAGGGTATAATTCAACAAGACCCGGGAAGGTTTGAGGGCCAGCTTAAACAATGGCAGGAACAAGGGAGTCTAACAGATGACCAAAACCACAACCACAATAGGACTAAGCCTAGTGTAGACCTTGGTGCCACTGAGAGGGACCCACTACAATGACTGCCATACCCTTGGATATTGCTACTGCTACTTCCATAACTGACAGCAAAGATTCTTCACTGCTCCTGATTTTCAGCCACAGACACCAGATTCAAATTTGAGCTTGAGCCTAGCTGCAAGGGAGTTGGAGAAAGCAGATATCTAGCTTTTTTTGTCTTTAATAGAAAAAAATGACCACTGCCTCCTACAATGAGGCATACACTAAGTAATCCCACAAATACAGGACGGATGTTCAAATCCAGGCAAACAAGAATCTTAGAGAAGATTCAACCTGCTTCTCCAGGAACGAAGGATAAATTGAGGCCAAAGTTGTTTAAAATGAAGTTCATGGCTCACAAATTAGAGTTTTTGGTGTCAAAGGTCTCTGACGTGCCACAAAGAGAGAGCACAGGAATTGACACAGGATACAGATGGGAGACAGGGTGAGGCTGCTCGTGGGTATAGAGTTTCTTTTTAAGGTAATGAAAATGTTCTGAAATTAGACAGTAATCACGGTTACACAACCTGGTGAATATACCAAAAACCACTGGATTGTATAAAGTAAAAGGGTGAATTTTATGTTACATAAATTATACTTCAATTAGAAGAAAAAGAGGAGGAGGAGCAAGAAGAAGAAGTGGAGAAGCCTCAGAAGGGACTCTAAGTCCCTCAAGTTTACAGGAGAAAGAAGGCGCTCAGTCACTGAAAAGTAAGAAAAAGAATATTGGGGCATGTGTCTCTGAGATTGAAGTGTGTCTCACAAATTCTCTATAATGGTCACATAATTTGATAAACCCATGTTAGTCGGTGGACTAGAGCCAAGTGGGCCAAATATGCCCATGATCCCAAATAACTTATTTTCCTCAAAAATACTCCATCTCTTAGACTCACATTCCCTATTGTTTCTGCTCAGAATCACAGAAAGACAAAGCCCCATGGTGACCAGTTTTCTACTTGAGGTGAAAACTATTACTTTAATTAACTCATCTGGGGAGACAGGGAAGGCAGAACCTGAGAGCTGGAAGTTGGATTATACCTCAAACGCCCCAGTCCCTGGGCAGGGACTGTCCTCTTCCCAACTGCATGAGGTGGGTTTACTAGTCCCTTTCACAACTAAGAAGAGTGAGTCACAGTCTCTCACAAAGTGAGACGTTGTGTGATTGGCATGTAGGCCGTCTGACTTCGGAGCCCTCAACCTTCACTACTATGGCTTACTTGGATATGTTTATTTGAGGATGTAACATTCCATGACAGTGATTGAGGTGGGAGAGGAAAGAGAGAGCAGAGATAAGAGAAGGGAAGAGGAACTGCAGGAGAGACCAAATGACCTTTTAAGTTGATTGATTTATTTTTCTGTAAGTCAGAGAGAAAGAGAGGGACAGAGAGGGGGAGAGAGAGAACCCCTGTAGGGTCTTGATGCTGTGATCCAGTTCCAGCTTCAGCCAGCCCTAGATCTTGGGCACATATGTGCCTGATGTACTCAGGAAGGTCCCCAGACACAGACCCTCCCACATGGGTTTGCCTCACAGACCATTGTGTTTTATAGTTGTGCCACCATCTGTCCCTCTAGCCTCCCTGCCTGACATAAGGACAGTGTTCAATTTCCAATTTTTAATTCTTGGGCTATGCAGGTCTTTTGCTGAGTCTGCCCCATGAAGGTCTTCAGTAAGTGAGGATTTTGGTGGGGTTTTGGTTGTTTGTTTTTATTTTGGCAGAGTGGATGATTGGATGATAAAAGCAGGGAGGTCTCAGGTTTGGATCCATGGCAGAAATAAGGGAATAGAGATAAGATTTAGGGTCAGGAACTTCCTAGTAGAGGCCAGAAGTCAGATCTCAATGTGAACTTGAGGTCATAAAACCACCCTGAAATTCACAAGAGTCACAGCTGATCATAACTAAATCTTGAGCAGGGAGACCCTCATTGTTATGAGGATTCTGCATCTTTTACCTCCCATGTTAGACTCTGAGCTTCCTGGCTAGGGTCCAAATCTGATTCACCTTCAAAGCGCCACTATAGCATGTAGGAAGGACTCCTTAAATATTTGCCGATTGAATAAATTCAAAGATAAAGTCACCGGTGAGTAGACAGTTACATAATTCAGAAATTGTATTTGCCTATGAGTAAAAAAACCTGATTTCAGTGATTAAATGCCTGAGGAGTGTGGAGGCAGGCAGTTCAAGTCTGCAGGCCACACTCACAAATGTGCATCTACCATTCTGCTCTTTCATCTCTACAAACACCCTCATGACCTCAGGATGGCTGCTCCATCTCCAGACAGTATGACCATGTCTAGAAGAAGAAGAGGGAAGAGACCAATGGCTCTCTCTGAGCTCGACTTGAGCTGAGATGGGAAACCATCTACCCAAGAACGTCAGTCTACATTTCATCAGCCAGAACTGGCTACAAGGGATGCCAAGGGTATAGGTAGAGGGAGGTCAGGGAATAGGGGGTTGATACACAGGTGAGTTGAGTGACTTTATCTGATAAAGAAGAGCCCCCTTGTCATTCTTTTCAACCAGGGAGGGATCTAACTGGAATACACATGTTGTTCCTATCATTGCAAGAGTGACAATTGCTGTGAAACAGGAGGACAAAAGCCAGGCCTGCAAATGAGGAAACTGAGGCTCAGAGACATGAACTTGCCTTCCATTACATATTACATAGCTGGGGTGTGGCACCAATTCTAGGGGACTTAAAACACCACTGGGCCAGGCTTGTGGGATTCTCAGGCCCCAGGGAGAGGTAGCAGGAAGGGTAGCCACGAGTCGAGTCCCCGAGGCTCCTTTCTTGGAAATCTAAGTGTGTTCTTCCTCAGAGACCAGGCCAGGCCTCGCTGGAAATACACTTGTCTGGCAGCAAAGCCTTTACATCAAACAAATTAAAGGCCTCTCAGCTCCTCAGCTCAGCTCCTGCCTCTCAGATGGGAGGGAGGATGTTGTTGAGTCCAGGGGGATTCTGACTCATGGCTGAGGGCTGGCAGCTCTGAATAATTTGGGAGTAGGCCTGGGGCAGTCCCTACTCACAGAGAAGTGAGGCCCCTAGCTGGGAAGGATCCCACACTACTGGGGACGCACACCGCCTCCCTCTCACCCTGGACGCCCCATCAAGGCAGCTCAGGTCAGGGCCAAGCCCCACTGCCAGCCCTCCCCTGAATTCACAACACTGCCTTACCAGGAGCAGAATGGGGGAAATGCCTGTCTCTGACTCATTACAAAAGACCCAGAGTCAGTGGGAGAGAGGGGGCGGGGGTGAGTGCAGAGTCTCTCCAAGCAGCCTCGGCCAGACAGAATCAGTTTTATATCACACCCTGGTTCCTGCATCCATAGATTCATCTTCAAAACAGAAACGAGCACTCATGAACAATCCTCACCTTTGCTGTGTGCAATAAACTGGGATTTTATTTTACCGTATTTCTTTCTCTCGCTCTTTCTGCAAATGCTGGTTGGTTGTGACCCACAAAACTGATGTCATGATCCTGGGAGGGGGAAACCTGCAGTTAAAATTCTGGCTTTGCAAGACAGTTGAACTGAGTTTGAACTTGCTGGTGTGTGACCCCAGTTGAAGCACTTGGCCTCTGGCATCCGGCTACTTTTCTTTAAGCACTAACATCACCAGCCCATTTCCTGACCTCCCTCTTAGACCATGACATGGCCTCCTGATGAGCCCCTCTAAATGCACCCTGGAACTCCCTGCCCACACATCCTACCTGAAGCCTGCGGGTGTATCTGTACATGTGGGCGTGGCAGCCCCTGCTCAGTGCCCTTTGTGCTTTGCTCTTGGATCTCAGGATAAAGACAATGCTCCTACCTTGACTGGTAAAGCCCACAAAACCTGAGTGGTCTGCCTCCTGCCCACACTCCCCAACCACAGCCCTGTCTCTCCCAGCCCTGAATCTCCCCCTTCAACCAGCTGTTCTGGCTCCTGCTATAGCACTTCCTTCCAAGAACCTGGCCTTGTCCTCACCATGCTCCCTCCTGCTGCGAGGCCTTTCCATTCTTTCTGCACTTCTTTATCCAGCTCAGTTCACCCATCTGTCCTTCCCATAACTGAAAGGTTACTTCCTCAGGGAAGCCATTCCAGACATCCCTCGCCAAGTCAAATTCTTAAAAACTCCCCTCCAGACCCCATACCTCACAATTTTGCCCCATGGCACTTGTCAGGGTTGCAGTTGCATATTTCTTTAGAGATTTGTTGGGTGAACCCACCAGACCCCTAGACCAGGACTTCACAGTCCCACTGGGCACCAGAATCAACTAAAGACATTTCAAAAGATACAGAAGCCTGACTCCCCTGACCCGTCTCCCAGAATTTCAATTCAATTGTTCTGGTGATGGCTTCAACATTTGTACTTTTCAGAAGCTCTTCAGATGATTTTGAGATTTTGCTAGGAACAAGAACACTGGGTCACACACAGCTTCAGGAGGTGGGAGCGAGGTGGGTTATCCTGTCTCCCCGTGAGCCTAGGTACCTTGTTTTGTGTCAGCACTGCTCCCACATTTGTGGATGGGGATGGGGTGAGACAGGAGAAAGCAGAAAGGAGAAAGGAAGAAAGGAGGCAGAAAGGAAGGAGATGGAGAAGGGAGGAGGAAGAGGAACTGGAAGGTGGTGAGGTATATAGGAATGCAGTGCTCTGCCCAGCTTGGGGCCAAGTCCCATCTCCATTCCCATGAGCAGGTGCTGAATCGAGTTGCCCTGAGAAGGGAGGCCTCTGTGTGATGGGCTACAGGGTCATGTCTGTAGGTTAGGAGCAGTGTTCTTTTGCTGCTCCTCCTCTGCTCTATCTTCAAAACTCCATGTCCTTCCACTGTTCTGAGGCTTCATTTGTGGGTGATCTCATTCCAGCCCTGGGTCAAATGATATCTCTCGACGGCAACCCCCATGCTTATTTCACCAGCCCTGGCCTCTGCCCTCACTGAGAGGCTCACCCTTCCAACCGCCTGCTTGCCATTTCTCCTCAGCTGTCTAGGGGGCATCTCCAACTTGGCACGGCCACAGTGCTTTGAGCAGCTTCCCCCTTCCTTCAACCCTGCTCTCACAGTCAACAGCCCTCCACCCACCAGTCACAGTGCTTCCTGCTTCAGCACAGATTCCAATCCACTCACTGCTCTCCCTTCCACCAGCACCATCCCAGCCTCCGCCATGGCTCATTTCCTGAGGTCAGCAGCGTAACCGTCCCCAAAAGTGCCCAGGTCCTGATCTCAGAGCCTAAGGAGCCATGGCCTGGCATGGCAACAGGGACTCGGCAGGGTGATTAAGTTAAGGACCTGGAGATGGAGAGAGTATTCTGACCCCGCACCAGCAGGAGGGTCCTTAGGCGAGGAAGGCAAGAGGGTGAAAGTCAGAGACTCAACGAGGGAAGCAGAGATTGGAGAGGGATCAGAAAACGCTGTATTTCTGGCATTCGAGATGGGCCAGGAGCCATGAGCGAGCACACATAGGCAGCCTGTGGAAGCTGGGATTCCCCCCTGGAGGTTCCAGAAGGAATGCAGCCCTGCTGACACCTTGATTTGAGCCCACTGCAGACTACAAAACTGAAGAACCATGAATGTGGATTTTTTAAAGCCACACAAAGTTTGGGGTAAGTTTGTTACAACAGCGCCCATAACCCACCACCTCAGCATTGACTTCACCTCTCAGCGGGCTCCCTGGCTGCCTTCTTGCCCCTTGATCCATTCTCTGCACAGCAGACAATGTTGGCTTTGTAGGAGCTCATAGCAGATCACATCACGTGGCACATACAACCTTCCAATAGCCTCCATTGTACTTAGAATAAAACTGCAACTCCGTCACGGCCTAAAAAGTCCTTTGATTCTTGGCTCCTGCCAATCTCCCTGGGCACTTCCTCCCCCATTCCAGGACCCTTCCTTCACCACCCTCTCCCTAGTCGCCTGGCACTCTTTATGTTCCTTAAGTAAGTCAAGCTGTTGCCACCTCCAGGCAGCCTGTCTGCCATTTCTCTTCCAGGAATACCCCTGTCAATTGTCATTAAGGGCTTTGTCTGAGATTTCTGACAACATCCTCATGTTAAAGAAAGTGCTCTTAGGGCCAACAGGTGGCATTGTGGTTAAGGCACTGGGGCTCCCACATGGTTGACAGGGGTTCGAGTCCTGGACCCAGCAACTTCAAACTTGTGTGCATGTGTGTCCCAAATTCCAGTTAGGGGAATGGAGGCAAAGGGATTGTAGCCATCCCCCTGGGGAGTGATTTCTCACTTTCTTTCTCTCTGCCTCTCTGGCAAGCACACATGCCCTATAGCACAAATCTCTCTCCACAAAACAAATTAATAAATAAGCCATTCACCCCTTAGCACATCTTTGCCACCTTCCCTGCTTTATTTTTAAATTATTTTATTATTATTAATTTTAATTTTTTTATTATTTCATAATAACGATCATTTCGTCATTATGATTATTTTTGCTTATAACTGTGTGGATGGCAAGTGTTCTTTGTCTCCCATCTGCACCTTCAAAACTATGGGCCCCACGGGACTTGGCTGTCTAATCGTCTCTCCTACTCCAGCACTGCGATGGTGCTTGGGCTAGGCCATGCCTGGTAGGTATGTGTTCCACTGTCCGAGTGACTGAGCGAATGAACGAACGAATGACCAGAGTAGTGGTTGGCACAAAGCTAGTACTCTGTAAAGGTTGTTTATTAAATATTCCCCCCACTGTGACGATCGGCGACGAGAAAGTACGTTTCTAGCAAAGTGTGGCATCCTTACTACCTCTATTAGCTCCCACAGGGGAGTAGCCAGCTGGGAGCACTTCAATCTCACTCAGCACCCTGTGAGTCAAGTTAGAGGCTGCAGGAGCCCAGAATGGGATGCAGAAAGGCTGGGCTGACAGAGACTCAGTCTAGTGGCCAGAAGCGAGGGCAGAAACTTCCTTGGAACAGGCACTTGTGCATTTCTTCATATGCTTTTTGGCCATTCATATGTCTTCCTTAGACAGTTGTCTGTTCAGCTCATTGGTCCATCTTTTAATTGGGTTGATCAGTTTTTTTCCAGGGAAGCTGTTTGAGTTCCCTTTATACATGTTGAAAAAGAAACTCTCCTACACTTTTGGTGGGAATGTAAATTAGTACAGCCACTGTGGAGAACAATATGAAGATTTCTCAAAGTCCTACAAAGAGAACTACCATATGAGCCAGCAATTCCATTCCTGGGTATCTACCCAAAGAATAGAAAAATACTCAGGTGGGAAAACACTTGCACATCCATGTTTATTGCAGCTTTATTCACAATTGCTAAGAAATGGAGCCAATTCAAATGTCCACAAACAGATGAATGGATTGAAAAGGTGTGGGGAACATATACACTACAGAATACTACTTAACTATAAAAACAATGAGACCCTGGCATTTGATAGAAAACGGACAAATAGGAAAGTGAAGCAAGTCAGACAATGAAAGAGAGGCATTGTATGTCCCCACACAATATACACTGAATGTCAGCACTCTATGGCAAAACTGAATGACTGAAGGTATAAAAGTGTGGAGAGCAATGATGATACTAGAGACAGTGGGGGAGGAAGGGGAAGAAGTCGGTGGGGGTAAGAAGGAGGGAATCAAGGGGAAGAAGAAAGAAGCAAAACATTTAAGGGACCCAAAATGGAAAGAAATCTGTTGATTATAATGTACATGGTAATGTCTGACTGGACTGATAGGCAGTGTACTCATGATGGGAAAGTATATTTGGTATGCTGTAATGATACAGTGACTAAATGTAAAAAAAATAAAAATAAATGTTAAAGAACTTTAAAAAATAAAAATAAAGAAGAGGCACTTGTGTTATTACAAGTGCAAACTCAAAGAGGCAACAAACGTTCACCTTTCCGTGCACAAATACACATGGACATACATACACACACACTCCATCTCAGCCCCAGGGAACCATCCAGGCAGATCCAGCTGATGGGGAAGCTCTGGAGGGTGGGTCTACAGGTGCCTCCCCAGGTGCATCTGGAGCAACCCTCCGTCATTAATACTCAGGCAGCTGAGCACATGCTTTTTACTGGAATAAGTATAAATAAACAGCAATAGGAGCTTTGAAAGAACAGACCCCCAGAGGAAACCCGATCCTCAGGCAATTAGAGCACTTCTGTTCAGATAATTGCTGGCTGAAACAGTGAGCTGGGTGCCAATCCTCAGAAGGCGCCAGCTCCGGCCACAGCAGGCAGAACCCAGCCCCTGCCCACCCCAGTGGGCCTCCCTGCCTTTGTCTGCCACTCCAAAAAGGCACACTGAGAGCGTGAGCAGCACATCCACGGAATTCAGCCGGGTCGGGGATGAGTATGGCTAAGGCAGTGGTTCTCACTAGGAGAGGTTTACTCCCCAGACGATGTTTGACAGTGCAGGAAATTTTGGTTATTCCAACTAGCATGTAATGGGTAGAGGCCAAGGAGGCTGCTAATCACCCAACAATGCTCAAGAAAGGCTCCCACGGGAAACAACAGCTCAGCCCAGGCATCAGCAGCACTGGCAGAGCCCTGGCCCAGGTAAGAAGAAACCTGGGAGTACCCAAGTTGCTGCTGGATTCGGACCACCCTCCATGGACCATACACATGTCAACATGAACCTCAAGTGCTGATTCTTGGTAATAATTCGGTAGTCCCATTCTACATGATGGGACTGAATTACCACCCTCTTTCACAGATAAGGAAACTGAAACCCAAAGTCATTTTTAAAAGATTTTAAGCAGCTTGTCTCAGATCCCAGTGCTAGCTAACATGCCAGCCTCTAAAGCTGAACTGATGCTGAATCCTGGCTTTCACGCCAGGATGGAACATCACTCACAGTTACAAAGCCCCTACTCTGTGCCAGTCACTTACAAATATCATCTTCTGGACCCAATGGAAAATGCGGAGTGATAGAAAAAGCATGGCCTTTGGCTTCCTATAGACATGCAATGACCCACTATGCCAGTTTAACTGCAAGACCTTGGGCACATTAGCAAAATTCTCTGAGCTCTGGTTTCCACACCAGTAAAATGGTCCAATAATGTGACCTGCCAGAGAGGTTTACGGCATTGTATATAAACACCTTTGCACATTGTCTAGCACATCAGGGACCTCAATGAACAGCAGCTTTGATGTGACTGCTATGGTGAATCTGAAATTTAGAGCCACAGAGGTGCTGGTTTTCATGAGGGAAGAGGGACAGGGTAGGGTGAACACGGAACACTGAGGATGGTGGGCAAGAAGGGAAGGGGGGCGTGGTAGGGTAGAGGAAGTCCATCCATGTCTACCAGAACCTTGCATCAAACCCCCTCAGCCCTCCTTTCTTTACAGGAAGTATGTTTTACTGATTGGTGAAGGCTCAAGACAACCTCACTGAAACAGCCAACCTTTAATAACGTCCCAAACAGTGTAAGCAGGGCCTATCGGAGCATTCCTG
>NW_006159850.1:7698142-7699965 GCF_000334495.1 Tupaia belangeri chinensis | reverse complement strand
ACAGGGTCACTCTAGCTTAAAGCCTGTTGGATGTGGGGTAGGATCCGGGATCACCTCACCACACACACACACACACATTTAGCCTGCTCTCCACAGAAAGGGAAAAGAATCAACACATCTTCACCACCTGCTCTATGCAGGTACATTTGGTACAGCTGATTCAATTTTCCCAGAAATCCCTGGTAGCTCACCTATCTCACAAGTGGGGACACTGAGGTCCAGGGAGGTTATTAAAAAAAAAAAAAAATCTCCCGCCCATGATTTCTCTGGGCTGAGGACTGAGAAAGCCTCTTGGATGAATTGAGGTCCTAGTAGATCCCCCATTCAAGGCTCTGTCAGTCTCAATCCATAGGTATGTGCTGGTGGTGAGCATTATCCCTAGGGGGCCAATAGGGCACATTAAAGAATAACAATCATTATACAACATAATGGTGGTGGTGACAGTAATAATGACAAAGAACAACTAGATGGGCGAAAATCATGGCTTTGGAGTTACTCTCGCTGGATTCAAACCCGCATTCTATCAAGTCACTTAGCCCCTTTGACCCTTCTAGCTCTCTTTTTAATAATAAGAATTTCTTTTTAATTCAAGTGTGTTTTCTCAGGTAGCTGAGAGTGTTAAGTATTGGGTTGTCAGAAAAACTATGATGCATCTTTTTCATAGAAAAATACGTCACAATTTTTATGACGACCCAATAAAATACATAATGTACATAGCATAGCCTGACACAGAGAAATAAATGTTGGCTTGTATCATTATTCACTATTTGAGGCATACCATTTTCCAAGATAATGTCATACACAATTTCAATCTGACAATTTGACAGACAAGAAAACTGAGGCTCTTGAGCTTACTGGAGTTGCAGCTTCTCAGAGTGCTTAGATTTAAACTCCAGTCTACATGACTTTCAAATTATTTTTATAGTTCATTGATTTCTTTCTTTCTTGAGAGAGAGAGACAGGCACCTCTAATGGCATCTCCGGCCACAATCACCCTCCCAGCCAGCCAGGATTACAGACACGTGTGTGCGTGGCGAGCTGAACCCATGTCTTCCCCTTGGCTCCAGCACTGTCCCTGTGCCACTGCAAGGACCAGTGACTTCAGGACTTTTCGGGTTACTTTGCCCCGTATGCTACAAGGCAGAGATAAGCACTCTCAACATGACACGTGGAAAGAACCATAACTTAGGTGACTCATAACCCATGCGACTCAAACAAGCCACCTCACTTTTCAGAGCCTCAGATGCCTCACCCATAAAATAGGACCATTTCATCCCCTCTATCATTGCATGGGGATATGGAATCGCCGGGGTCAGCAAATAAAACCACCCTTGTAAAAGCATCAAGTGGAGCTCGTGCACAGCACCGAGCACCCTCCAGCTCCGAGCACCAGCTAGCTCTGAATCACTTGGCAAAGGCCTGACACAGCTAGAACTCTACGAACACCTCCGCCAGAGCCTTTCCCCATGCTGCCACTCCTTTAGTGACGGGTAATGCTAACCTCCAAACCCCTTCACCTGCATGGGACGAAGGCAAGTGTGTATCCCCTACAGCTTCCGACTGCCTAGCGTGGCTACAGAGAGGAGGAAGTGACTCCTGGAAGCTGTGTTCTCGAGGGTCAGGACACACCTCGGGCCACAGACCCTACCTTGGTTATCTCCCTGGTGAAGAGGAATGCAGAGGCTCCACAGGAAATCCTGACGTTACTGACAGTCCGCCGGCGTCAGAGCTGCCAGGGATGGGAGAGGGTATTTATAAACCTGGCGCCGGTGACTGGGTTCTCAGGAACCTGAGAGGGGAGTAGCTTCCCTGCCCTGTAGGGA
>NW_006159850.1:7695305-7697417 GCF_000334495.1 Tupaia belangeri chinensis | reverse complement strand
CAAAGGGAAAAACACCAACACGCTCTGACTTTGGGCTGGAGTCAAAAGCCACGGAGGGTGCGTCCAAGTCCCTGACTAAATTTAGAACATTCAGCAAAACCGGTTCTCCAGCTCACCCAGCATCTCTCCCCTTGGCTGGACCTGAGCATTTTAGAGGCTGGGTCAGATGGGAGCTCAGATCCAAACTCACTTCATCCCATCACACTGAGTACCTGGACCCTTGAGCCTTTCGTCACACCTCAGGGATGACACCATGAGGTACCAAGAGACTTGAAGTCAGAGAGGATGTCGGTGCTGGCTACCGGGTCCAATCAGCCAGTAGCTACTGGCTCTAATCAGCTTGGTCTGGCTCTGGATGCTAAGTCTCAGTTACTTCCCCCACCAGGTGAGCAGAATCGTGGACAAGTGATTTTACCTGGGTAAGCCTTCATCTCATTATCACTTACAGGAAGGAACAAGACTTACCAGGGATCTTCCAGTCCCTGAGCCTGTCTCCCATATTTCATAGGGAAAAATCATACCTGAGAACGATATAGGCTCAGACATGTGCTTGGAGCATAACGAGAGCACCCAATCCATGTGGGTTGAACTGAGATGGGAGTTAGACTCTGAAAAGTTCCTAGTCTGAATCTCCCCTCTTTTACTAAGTTCAACATACTTATTTATTAATAAATATTATCCATGTGTTCCCAGGCCCTATTATTAGTCTTTATTATTATCATTATTATTAGGGATAAAAACTCAGGTCAGGAACTCATAATAAGAAGATATTTCTTTACACCTGCCCCTGTTGCTATGGTTTAAATGTTTGTATCCCCCCGAATGTATCTGATGAAAACTAATCACATGTTGGTATTGGGAGTGAGGTCTTTGAGAGGTCACTAAGGCATGAGGGTGGAGTGCTCCTGACAAGCTAAGTGTCTCTATAAGAAGGTCCCTGGCAGCTGCCTTGTCCCCTCTACCTCACATGGACACAGCAATGGGCATCATCTCTGACCCAGAAGGTGGACCCTCACCAGACACTGAATCAGCCAGCACCTCAGTCTTGAACTTCCCAGCCTCCAGAACTGTGAGAAATGGACTTATGTTGTTTATAGGCCACCCAGTTGTAATACTTTGCATACAATTGAGGGGCATCTAGTCCAATTTTAAACTTCTCCCACTGTTACCAGCACCATCACTTTCATTAGCAGTTGTAATAACAGTAATAACAGCTAACAGCTATTATTTATGATGTACAGACATTGGTTTAAGGATTTTACATGAATTACTTTATACAATATAATTCAATTATCAACAGTTACTTATATCAGAATGAAGGTTTGTGGAACACAATGATAAAAATATAAGATGACAATACCTATTATCAATGCTTTTATTCTCTGACTTAAGCTTCAGATCAACTCTGTGATATACTATGTGGTCTCCCTAGTTTGAGTTTCCAGGAGGCATCATGAGTGAAATGAAGAGCACATCCCTCCATGTGCCCCACGGAACCTGCATATCCCCCTCTTCTCCAGCTCTAGCTTCATCTCTCTAAAAGCAGGTCCACCGTGCACTCTAAGTCCCATTGCTCTACTTTGTACCCTCAGGCATGACACCATCTTCTGCTCCAACAGCCACCCAACTGGGAAAGTACCTATCCCTGTTTGTGTTACATCCTGTCTCTCTGGGAGTTGAAAACACCCAGTCTTGTGCCCTCAGTGCCTCGTCAAGTTGAGATAAAGCAGCCCTGTGACTGTGTGCTCCATCTGTTCAGGAGCCATGTGTTCCTCAGACTGACCCCTGTCCTTGGACCAAGTTTCTTAGCCTGGATTCAATCTTCCCAGGAGTCCTTGAGCAAATAATCCCCAGGAGCCCACCTCACCCTCCTCTGGACGTGTCCAAGAACTTTCTGACTCCCAGAGTGAATACAGCAGTCTGCACTGTCCAGCTGAGACTTGCACTCAGAAGATTAAGCTGCTGACCAGCCAAGTGGAGACTTGAATCTTTCAGTTTTCTTCTTAAAAGAACTTGGTTTTGTAATGACTAATCTGCAGCCTCTCTTTGCTTTTTCTTTTTAGATTTTTGGCATAGAGTCATGTGTTAACCAGAGACAGAAAGAGGGAAAGA
>NW_006159850.1:7688560-7695290 GCF_000334495.1 Tupaia belangeri chinensis | reverse complement strand
AAAGAGAAATCACCACCCTTCTCCTCCAGTCTTCTCTCTGGACTTTGGGCATGCATGAACACACACCCAGTATTATTTCCAAAATACCAGGTTCAGGACTTGAACCATGGTTGACCATGTGGGAATCTATCACCTTAACCATCATGCCACCTGCTGGCCCCCTCTCTGCTTTCAGCGAGTAACCTTGTGTGTTGCTGAGGCAACTGGTTAGTGTTCAGAATGCTTCTTTGCTCACAATGGTTGTTCAACAAATGCTTGAAATTTCCTTCATGCATTCATGCACCTATCAAATACTCATTGAGCCTCTGTTCTGTACGCCCTGGGATGGCTGCCAGGATCACTGAGATGAGTAGATGTAGCCCTGCCCTCAAGGAGTACACATGGTGGCTGAGGGCATCAGATACTCGTTGAAAAAGTAGGCACAAGAATGGATAAAGCACAAAACATCTCTGCCTTGGTGGAATTTATATTTCAGCAAAATATGTGAATTAACGCATCAATACAGCATCAGGCTGGAGTTTTCAGAGAACCTTGGGCAGGTTACAATGGGGCAAAAAAAAAAAAGAAGAAATGATCGATCCTGTATGGGCAAAGGTGGAGGGCTAGGGGAGACTTCCTGAAGGAGGGGTTAGTGAACTCTTGATAGAAGAATAGACATTGTCTTAGTGTGTTGCTGTGCTTTGCTAACAGGAATACCTCAGACTAAGTGATTCATATTGTAGGAACAGAGATTTATTCAGCTCAAAGGCTGAATAAATCAGCCAGGAACCAACTTCTGGTGAGGCTACAGCAAGGTGGAGGGCAAAATCTTTCTTTTTTTTTTTTTTTTTTTAGAGTTTTTTGCTATAGGGCATGTGTGCTCGCCAGAAAGACAGAGAGAGACAGAGAGACAGAAACTGAGAAATCACACCCCAGGGGGATGGCCAAGCCACAATCCCTTCTCCTCTCAGGATCTTGGGCACGCATGCACGCACACACGCCCTGTGTGAGTATACAACCAAGACTCAACACGTGAATTTCTGGGGGGTGAAGGGATATCCAAACTATAGCAAATATTAATTAGCCAGAATGAGTAGAAAAAAGATTTTGAGGACCAGAACATAGAGTGAGCAAAGGAGTGAGATTGCTGGCTGGTGGGGGAAATCAAGAGTAGTTTGTAGAAGTTGGAGGAGAGAAGAGGCATTATGCGAAGAGATGAGATGGGCAAAGATCAGGTCACAGAGGATGTGAGGGACTGCTCAAGGGTTTGGTCATCATCCTGACATCTCTGAGAATAAAGCTTATGTGCTAATACTTCCTCAGTGAGTACAAGCCCAGAAAAGCATAAATGAGGAAAAGGAGGACTGGAGAAAGCAGAAGGAAGTCAGGCCATGACTTGTTGGAAGATGATCTGTTTGGTTTAAGTGGGCATCTTTGCAGAGGCCCAGTGAAAGGTTGCATCCCAGAAACACCCATCTGAGTGAAGATAGAGGGGGAGGTATACACACAGATTCTGGGTATGTATAGCCAATGTACGTTAACCAACATTTGCTCCATGGGCAGTTAACTCCCCACACTTCTGACTTGGACAAAGTTAGCATGCATAGACACTCAGTGGATCCCAAAGTGTCTTGCAACTGAAGACAAAGCTGCCGGGCAGAAGAGAGATGGTCCATGAAGGCTCAAGGGAGGTGGGATGCTCTCAGGATGTGCCTGTCTACAACCGTGGTTTGTAGTAGCATTGCAGGCAGCAACAACCTGGTTACAAAACTGCAGGAATATATAGGGCATTGCTAGGGCACCCCAGCTAGAAAGCAAGACCAGTGCTCAGACTCAAAGTGGAGCATAAATTGGCTCTAGTACCCAGCCCTCAAAATTTTAATCCACCAAGTAACTTGTTCCAATCTGCGTTTTACAAAGACCACTCCTCCTACAGAGAAAAGAATGAGTTTAGAGTTTGACAAGGAGTGATATGTGCACCAATAGAGTATTCTGAGAGTATTTCATGTCATGTACAGGTTTATTTTAATAGCTAAGTTTTTAAAAACACCCATGTTATAGTATAATGTCAAATTTTATATAATAAATGGAGTCAATAATAAACACGCATACAGTATTGAATAGTACAGATGGGAAAGAGAGATGGAAAAACCAGAAAGGCTAAGTTTAAGGGCTATTTCTGTAGCTCAGTAGTGAAGGGGACAGATGGATCCCACATGGCTGACCATGGTTCAAATCTTGGCACCAGAAGCTTGAAAAACATGCCAGGTGCATGTGTATGCATGCCCCAAATCCTGATGGTAAGGAATGGAGAAAAAGGATTTTGATGTGACTCTACCCTAGTGGGAGGTACTTTCCCTCTCTTTTTGGTGAGTGTACATGCTCTCTGGCAAAGAAAAAAGAAAAAGGAAATGCTGACTTAGACTAAAAGGTAGGAACCCAGGTGGGAGAGAAGATGAAGGAGAGAGAATGAAAGAATGTATTGTGGCAGGAATGGAAGGAAAGAGTAGAGAAGAACAATGTAGAAAAAGTAAATTTCAGAGGACTTGGTCACTAATTAGATGTCGGGAGTCTACGAGAAATTTCATATATCTCTGAGACTTTAACAACAAGAAGGGAGAGGATTCAGACCATGACCTCACCCCTTCAATTCTGCGTCCCAACTCCATGGGCTTATTAGAAGGAGGACAAGGTTCTGACTTATCAGCCAGCAACTCCAAAGACATGCTTGGCTCTGCACACATTCAGAGTAAAGAAGCATCTCTCAGGGTGGACCAACCATTTTAAACCGAAAGTCTGACCCCCAAGAAGGGACAAAGCAGTGATGAAATGTGCTTGTGGGAAACAACTTAGGCCATTTGGCCCCAGCCCAACAAGTCAGCACCTTTGGCTACAGCTTGTTACTCACCACGAGATCGCACGTGTTTGGAAATTTGGTGACATCTGGAGTTTCAGTCTTAATCAGGCTGGTTTGGGCATTTCCTTTTCTGGCATGAAGCTATTTCTGGGTATTTTTCAAAATTACCTATAGGGAATGCCACAGAAAACCCCCTAAACTAAATCCTGCTAAAGCCAACACTTGAAATTCCACAACTTGCACATGTATCTCATGGTTGGATGACTAGCCACACCAAGGAATACTGGACCAGAGACCATGAAGGTATGGGGTTGAGCTCTAGTGAAACAACAAAAATTCACTCACCTCCTGCTGTCATGCCCCACCTGCCATGTACCAGGTGTGACACTGACAAGTCATGTCTCTGGGATTCTCTTACTTTATCTTTAAAAATGGGGAAAATATGATGAGTGAAGCACTTAGCAATTGCTCAACACATTGTAGTCATGACAATTATTTTGAGACTTCTCATATGCATTTGTCTTTAGTCATCAGGACTTCCACTAGCAGATTCTCTCACTCCTTGTAAATGAATCTTGGACCAAAAAAAGCCAGATCTATGAACTGCTTTCCTTAGAATCAAAGGCCTGGTCCACACACCATGACTACCACCAATCTAAGACCGTGACAGTAACCACTGTGACCCGGAAAGAGGTGTGTTCAACCCTACCCTCTTTGTCCTCTTTGATGATCTGTTGTGTGAGCAGCAGTTCTCAACATGTGATCAAGCTACCTTTGAGGGTCCCTGTGACTCATCCAAGGAGCCTGTGGGTTCCAATTGTTTTTATATTAATAATATCAAGATGGGGGCAAGCCAGTGGCCTGATGGTTAAGGAGGCAGGATCCCACTTGGCCAACCACAGGATTTGAGTCCTGGATTTGGTAGCCTGAAAAACACACTAAGCATGTGTGCATGTCTGCCCAAAATCCTGAAAGGAGAAATAGAGGAGAAGGGATTACAGAGTGATCATTCCCTATGGAGAACACTTTCTCTCTCTCATCAATGAGCACACATACCCTCTAGCAAATTAAAAAATAGTAATAATATTAAGATGTTATTTGCCTTTTTCACTCTCACTCTCATGAGTGTGTGGTAGAATATTCCAGAAGCTACATCATGTGTGGTATCACAATGAATTGAATGCAAAAGCAGGTATAAAATACAGCTTTCTATTAAACAAGACATTAAAAAAATTTGAAAAATACAAAAGAATGCCATTCTTCTCACTATATTTTGGAAAATTCTGGTTTTTATAAAAACATCATTGGGAACCAGCAGTTAGCGAAATGGCTATGTCGCTGGACTCCCACGTAGTCGACCGCGGTTCGTGTCCCGGACCCGGTGGCTTAAAACTCACGCCAGGCGCGTGTGCGTGCGTGCCCAAGATCCCGAGAGGAGAATGGAGGAGAGGGGATTGTGGTGTGACCATCCCCCCTGGGGGGTGATTTCTCGCTTTCTGTCTCTATGTCTCTCTCTGTCTGTCTGGCGAGCGCATGCGCCCTACAGTGAAAATCTCTCCAAAAAAAAAAAATCTCTCCAAAAACATCATTATTTCTGTAGAATGTAATGGGTTTATTTTTGTCAAATTTAAGTGAGTTAATATTTTTTAATTTCACAATTTAATTTCTAGTATGTTAAATATTAGTAAATACCACCCACTTTTTTAAAAAAGCTCTGAATGGTCCTTAATAATTTTTTTCATAAATACTTAAATAAAAGAGAACAAATAGAGAGGCAGGACATTAGTGGAACATCAATATGGCTGATTACCTGTTGATGATGATGTGTATAGTATTCTCAACTGGATGGGTCTGAGAAGTATTTCATGATGAGTAAAGTCTTTTTACAAGCAAAATGAGAAATAGTGATTGACTGATTAAAAAGTAATTGGAATAACAATAATAATGAATGGGAAAAACGATGAAAAGATAGTGAATGATGAAGTGGGGATTTTAATATCTTGGTATTGACTGACATGCATGGCATTCCCTTTTGAAAAAGCAATGTAAAACACTGTAAAGTTATATGCAATTCAATGTAATATAAACAAGATAATGATGATAATAATTTTTTTAAAAAACACATAAATAAATAAATACTTAAATAAATAGTCCTAAAATGTGGGGGCATTTTAAAAAGGTATGACCACAGTATCATTATTCCACCTAAAAATTAACAATTCCTTAATCACATCAAATGTTCAGTGTTCTAATATTTCAGATTTTCTCTCTCTCTTTCTATTCTCTTCTCTCTGTCATACACACACACACACACACACGCACACACACACAGAGTTAACTGTTTAAATTAGGATCTGAAATACTCTACATATAGCAATTGGAAGGTACGTCATCTAGGTTCCCTAGTCCCAATTTCATTGGTATTTTTTCTTTGATAGTCATTTGGCAAAGAAACCAAATACTGAAGTATTTTTGGCATAATTTTCCACATCCTAGATTTGATGGATTGCATGGATGGATTTTATTTAACCTATTTTCTGGGTATCCTGGACACTGGGAGTTCTATTTAAAGGCATGATCATGTCCAGGCTAGTTAAACCTGCAAGAATACCTCTAAGGTGGTGCTGGGTACTACCATGAAGAGGCAAATGAGGTCTGTCTAGCTCCTGTCTGGTGAAGTCAACAGGAATGGTAGTCCTAGGCAAAATCTGGTAACTTATTAAGGATTGCAGTTCAGTGGCTCTTAAGATCCTGAAAGGGTCCTGGGACGCAAAGTGCAAGGACCACCAGTGTAAAGATCACTGGTTTTAAGACAAGACAACCCTGTACCCCACATCCAGCAGCTGCCATCTTCTAAGGGAGACAAGTTACAACCTTAGAAAAGTTAGCCTGTTTAGGCCTCAGTTCCATCATCTATTAAAAAAGGATCATAATATTCTCCAGTTACCCAACCCATTGTTGAAAGATACCCATACTGTGAAAGATAATCAATGACCTACCTCCCTTGGTAACAACCTAATTTAGAAGCTAATACAGAAAACCATTACCACTCTGATGAGGACCAAGGGAAAGGGTGTATAGTGGACTAATGCGGGGAGGCAAAGAACTCCTGCTCACCTCTTTGAAGGTACGGATGCCATCTCATGCTCTGACATCCTGCAGATGTTAGCATGGTCTTGTGTGACTGGCAGAACAGGGCTCCAAGTATGAACCTGTATTTTCTGGCTGTGTGACCTCTTAGAGCCAAGAATCAAGTTCTTTGGGAGAAAGAATATACAACTCTAAGGTCCTTTGTGAGGACTCGTGATACAACATGAATGGTCCACTGACCATGACCCTGATGTGGTTGTGGACAGGCAACAATGGTAGTAATTTGCATAGTGTTAATAATAACCGTATAAGGAACATTGCTGTCGTTGCTATTGGTTGTAGTGACATTGATACTACTAAGATTTTGGAGAAGCCTAATATTTCTATTCCTCAACTGAGAAACACAATGATAAAAAAAAAAAAATGGGATCTCAGGATTGATTAATGGGAACTCCCTGGGACAGCATAACTAGAAAACAACACGGGGCCTCTACCTGTCATTCCCCAAGGATATCCTTCCCCCTCTTCTCCTCCTTCAGGCAGAGAAAGTAAAGAATGATGACCCTCTCCTCAAGAGAGCACATCTAAAACTCCCTCTACCCAAGGGCAGAGATGCATGTTTTGTCCAAAGGCCCAATGGATGCTGAGCTCTCATTGATCAGGAAAACACCTTTCTTCCCCATGCAGAAGTGTGAATGAAGGATAGAGAAATTTAGTTCTCTCCCCAACACTTTGAGCCACTGATGGAGTAAGTTGATATTTTGAGCAGAAGTAGAAATAGGAGAATGAGGAGAAAAAAGCTTT
>NW_006159850.1:7682684-7688323 GCF_000334495.1 Tupaia belangeri chinensis | reverse complement strand
CTACAGTAATAAAAATTTAAATTCTTGGGCTAAACTCTACAAAACTGACAATATCAAATACTGTCAAGGATATGGAGCATTAGGAACTCTCATTCATTACTGGTGGAAATGTGAGATGGTACAGCCACTTAGGAAGACAACTTAAGGGTTTCTTGCAAAGTAAACATAGTCCTGATAAACTATCCAACAATTGAACTCCTAGGTATTTACTCAAATGAGTTTAAAACATATGTCCACAAAAATAGCTACATATGAATGGTGGAATATAGCAACTTTATTCATAATTGCCAAAACTTGGAAGCTACCAAGATGTCTTCTAATATGTGAATGAATAAAACTCTATGATACATTAGTAAAAATAAAATAGTATTCAGCAGTAAAAAGACCTTAGATAACAAGCCACAAAGAAGGCACAGAGGAAACTTAAATGCATATTGTTCAGTGAAATAAGCCAATCGGAAAAGGCTATATACTATTTGACTCCAACTATATGACATCCTGGAAAAGGCAAAACTACAGAAACAGCAAAAAGACCAGTGGTTTCCAGGGGTTCCAGAGGAGGAAGTAAGGATGAATAGAAAGAGCTTTGTTTTTGTTTCTGTTTTTTTGTTTGTTGGTTGGTTTTTTTTTTTGGGGGGGGGGAAGGAACAGTGAAACTACTGTGTGATACCATAATGGTGGATCCATGACATTTTGCATTTGTCAAAACCCATAGACTGCATAGCACAAGGAATAAACCCTGATGTAAACTATGGACTCTAGTTAATAATACTGATGAATCAATTTTAGTTCGTCAGTTGTAACAAACGTACCACACAATACAAGATGTTAATAATAAGGAAAAGTAGAAAAAAGGGCATGTAAGAACTCTGTATTTTCTGCTCAGTTTTTTCATAAAAACTAAAAATGCTCCAAAAAATAAAGTCTATCAATTAAAGCACAAACAAGCATGCAAATAAATGCTTTCTGAGCCCACTAGACATATCTTCAAAACTCTTCCCCTCAAAAAAATAAATAAATAAAGATTCCAAATATTAATGTCCTGTTCCAGAAAAAACCTTCATTCCCAAGTTCTTCTCCAACAGACCTAAGGAAGAGGCTTGATCTCTGCCCTAGGCCCCAGTGAGACGTTGCTGGGGGAAAGTCATCCATTCTCACTTTCGTTTCCCTTCTCAGTTCTCCTGCCTGGTGGTGAGATATTTACTCTCTCAGAAAAGAAATCACTAGTGGTCCCCCAACCAATGGAGGTCTCAGAGCCTGCTGTGTCCCTAAATGAAGGATCTGCCACCTGGATCCCCTTTCCTATATAACATCTATGTTGAATTGAATTTTGACCAAATCAATTGGTTTTAGGACCCATCTCAGGTACTGTGGATTCCCAGCATCTTCCCCTGCCTGAGGTGAGGGCAAGAGGAAGAGAAAGAAAGTTGGGCTTATATTTTCCTGGGATGGTCCACACTGACCCTTCTTCCCTCCTTGACTAGACTGCTAGCCACCAGGCCCTCACTGCTCTCTATCTTGTATAGTTCTACACCAGCAGTTCAGTCCTTCTCACCCCGAACCATCCCAAGGCACTGTTAACAGAAAATAAATTTGTGTACTGAACTTTTACTGACGACTTGGAGCTACCAGAGGGTAATCATTGCCCAGAATAACAACTGACAACAATCAACAGTTTCAAATACAATGCCAGGTAGTCTTTCCTACTGCCATCCCAAATGAGGCCCCTAGCCTATACATGGCATATCCTGTTTATTTCCTATTGCTGCACAAGTTGCCAAGCACTTAGTGACTTAAAATGACATAAATGTATCATCTCATAATTTGCATGGGTCAAGTATCCAGCATAGCACAGATGGGTTCTTGACTCAAGTCAAGGTGTCCAAAAGGGCTAAGATCTCATTTAATGCTCACTCAGGTTGTTTGCAAGACTGACATCTCTGGGGGTTTTTTTTTGCCACAAGATATTGACCAGTGGCTAATCTCCGCTCTCAGAGGTCACCTGGTGTTTTTCTCTGCCATGTAACTTTCTCCACAGCATCGTAATTTGGTCCTTTAAGGCCAAGAAGAGAGAATTTGCTACAGCTTCCAATATCTTTCCATCTCTGATTTTAGTCTAATAAAGACTCACCTGATTAGATTAAGTCCACCCACACTCAAGAGGAGATAGTTACACAAGGGATGTCATGAAGCCATTTTAGAATTCTGCCTACCACAAGCCCCAAATCATTAAGCAGATTTCTTAAACTAATAATGCCTACTATTTTTCAGTCACTAGAGAAAATAAAGGGATAAATGGGCACATTTTCCTGCCCTCAAGAAGCAAACGAATAGTGAGGCATGACATTAGTGGGACACAGAAATGGTTTATTATCTGTTGATTATAATATGTATTGTATTCTAAACTGGACTAGTCTGAGAAGTATTTCATGTTGGGTAGATTCTCTTTAAAAGCCAAATGATACATAGTGATTGAATGTTTAAAAAAATAATGAGAATAAAGAATAATAATAATCTGAAAAAAATAATGAAAAGCTATTTGATGATGATGATGTGGATAGTAATATCTTTGTCTTACTGATGTGCATGGTCATCGTGCTGGGAAAAGAAATGTAATACACTGTAAAGATATATGTGATTCAATGTAATATAAAAGTAAAAAATTTAAAGAAATTTAAAAAGCAAACCGAACTGAATCTTAATCATTCATCCACTCCATTTTTTCTTTTTTTATTAGTATTATTTGTTATACATTCCGTCATTATACTTCAGTTTGTAAAGAGCTTTTACCCAAGATGATATATGCCACACAGCAGATGAGTTGATTCTACTGTACACGTCACTTAAAAGTTATTCATTCAAGAAACGTCACTTTAGTTTTTTCTCTGGGCAAGGCAAAAAACATGCTGAAGATTCTAAATTTGTGTTTTTCTTGTATTAAGCTTATAGTATAAATACAACAGCCTGAGTCACTATATCATTTAATATTATTTTCAGCTGTTTTAATGACAGTACCAGTTCTGGCAGTTCAAGTATAGTATACAAATATCAGAGTCTGGGCAGCACGGTGCAGCTGAAAGAGCAGAAGCCTTGGAATCTAAACCGTAGCGATCAAATGAACACCACCAGTAAGAGAACAAATGGCCACTATGTGCCTCCAGATATGATGCCCTAAGAAAGACATAACTTCCTGTCTGCGATTTCCTTGCCCAAAATGCATAGCCTGATTTAACAATGTAGAAAGATCAGACCAACCCAAACTGAGCGGGGTTCTACAAAATGTAACTGACTTAATCTCTTCAAAATGCCAAGGTCAAGGACCTCTCAGAAAGGTGAAAGAACTGTTCCAGATTAAAGAAGACTAAGGAGACATGAAACTAATTGTGATATGTGATCCTGGATTGGATCTCAGACCAGACAAAGGGCATTCATGGGACAATCAGTGAAATTTAAACAATTAGATCATAATATTGTTATCACAATTAATTCCCTGAGTTTTATAAGTGTGCTGCTGTGTTTACTCAAGATGGTAACATCTGGTGGATTTGTGTGAATGATACGTGAGACTTTGGGATGTACTAATTTTACAAATTTTTGTAAGTCTGAAATCATTTCAGGACAAAAAGTTTTAAAACACAAAGATATTAAATTGAAATTTCTTTTCTTTTTTTTTTTTTGTAGAGATTTTTGCCCTTGAGAGAGAAGGAGGGAGAGGGAGGTGAGATAGTGAGAGGAAAAGTGAGAAATCACTCCCCAAGGGAGATGGCAATGCCAGAATCCTTTCTCCATTTTTCTCCTGAAATCTTGGGCACACACGCAAACGTGCCCAGTGTGAGTTTCAAGCCACCAGATCCAGGACTTGAACCACAATTGGCCATGTGGGAATCCAGTAACGCAACCACTACACCATCTGCTGGCCCAAAATTGGAACTTCTTCTACACCACTTATCATCGTGTCCTTGGGCAATTCACTTTGCCCCTCTGAGCCCCAGTCTTTTCTCCCTTTAAATGGAGGCATTAAAAGAAACTGGGCATGCAAATACCTTATAAACAAGGAGCTTACCTGAAATAAGTGCTCATTAGTTAATATTGGAAAGCCATGACTCATTTTTGCATAGAAGAATATGTCATAACTTTCCTGATGACCTCATAGTATGTCTGCATGTGTTGTTTCTTAATCAGCACAAAAATCCAACCAACCAACAAAAATTCCTAGACAAGGAATCTGAAGCCCTGAGGAGCTATGTCATCACTACATGTTATATGGTGGTAGATGGAGGATTTGAACTCAGGTCTACTGTATCTTTTTTTTTTTTTTGAGAGGTTTTTCGCTATAGGGCGCGTGCACTCACCAGACAGACAGAGAGAGACATAGAGACAGAAAGCGAGAAATTACCCCCCGGGGGGATGGTCACGCCGCAATCCCTTCTCCTCCATTCTCCTCTCGGGATCTTGGGCACAAATGCACACGCGCCCAGTGTGAGTTTTAAGCCACCGGGTCCGGGACGCGAACCACGGTCGACTACATGGGAGTCCAGTGACATAGCCATTATGCTAACTGCTGGTTCCCAGGTCTACTGTATCTTAAGCATCACTCTTCCTGTTAGACCAGAGCTGTAGCTATCATGGTAATGTGATGAACAGTGCAAGACACTGGAAGAAGAGGGACTGAAAGTTCTGCAATCAAATGAGAAACATGACCAAGAGTAGATACGATTTTAAAGACATAACCGCAAGACTTTATAAATAAATAAATAAATCACCAACCACAGATCTATCCCACCAGTAATTGACCTGCATCTGAATCTTCTCTTTGTCAGTAACTGCTGATTCCCATCCAAGGGGCTGTGAGAACAGCTCACCTGTTTCTCTTTGGAAGTGAAAGTGTCAAGTGTAGCTACACGGGTGGCACTCTGGGTCACCACCGTTGCAATGAACATAGGGCCTGTTAGGCCTCTTGTCACTTTGCAATAGAGCATTTGCCATCTGTCCTAGCAAAGCCTAGAGTGTCATGTTCCACGACAGCAAGGGCCATGTCCAGCAGGCATGTCCCCAAGAGCCCTTCTGTGTGTGCATGTGTTCCTCTGCACATAGTGGATAAATCCATGGACCCCGATCATCCTAAGCCACAAATCATTTTGAAGGCCTTTCATCCAGGAGGTTATTAAGTTACACCCCACAACTCAGCATCTGGCTGGGGGATTTCCCGAGTGTGTGGGGTCTCCTGGCACTTCTTGAATTACACCAGCTTGGATGTCAGTCCCAGAAGACAGAGTATCAGAAACTCTCTACCTCCCAGTTCGCTCCCTGGCCTCCTATTCTTTGGACAAGTTTCCGTTGCTTTTAAGAGAAAAGGGAGGAAGTGGATGTCAGGGAACTGACATTCATAAGACACCAATCAGGAGCCAACCCTTCCTCTGGGACTGTTCTTTACTTACCTCCATTAACTTCAGAGCAATCAGAAAGGGGTGTTAGTAAGTCCACTGTACAGTTTAGGAACACCAGGTGACTGTGTGAAGACTATGTCATTCATCAAAACCAAATCAGAGATTTTGATGCAAAGTTGTCTGATTTTAAACTATGCTCCCCTAAAATCTAAGACCTTCAAACATTCTTGCCTTTGCTCTCTTCAGTTGCTT
>NW_006159850.1:7650645-7682602 GCF_000334495.1 Tupaia belangeri chinensis | reverse complement strand
CCACACTAATTACAAGTTGGCAGTCCTGGAGAAGGAATTCGGGCATATAGTGGTACTTCACCTGATGCTTGGACAGTCACCTTCCCATCCATGGACAAGATGGCAGCTCCCCCATGCAAGAGCCCAGGGCACACCCTCTCCTGAATGCGCCATGCTGGTGGTGTCCCTACTGCCCATCCTGTCTCTGGGGCCCTGGGTTTTGGCCCTTGGCAGCATTCCAGACTGATACCCTGCTCAGGCTATCTATCATGGATGCTGACTTCCAGACTTGGCCCCATGTCCAGCTTATGAACAGTCCATGCCGGTCCAGTGCCACCACGTCTGCACTTCCCGGAAGGAAGTCAAATGATGGCGAGGAACAAAACTCACTGGGAAGTTTTGAGAGAAAGCTCTTTTCTAAGAGCTTCTGATGGGGCTGCCTCATGTACTCCCTGAGGAAAATGCAGCAGGTCACACAGATTCAGTCCTCAAAATGACACTGGGTAAGTTAATGCAAGCCCCAAACACAGATAAGGACTCAGAGACCCAGAAAAGAGGAGGGACATGCCACTGCCACATAGTCAGAGAGCTTCTCTGAGGAAAGAGGCTCCACTTGGCTACCAGTGAAGACTCTGCTTGCAGGTCTTTCTCTGAGAGAACAGAGGGACTTTGCCAGTGTCCTCCTGGACTCCACTCAGCTGTGCCCAGACCTGCCCGTGCTCATAACAGAATATCCGTGTTGCCCTTCCCATGGCATATGCCATACCAATAAAAACTAACATGGCTACTACTGCCTAGGTGGCAGTACTCTGCCAACAGCTGTTCTAAAGACACATGTGTGTTTGTATATGTATGTAGATATCTAGTCATATGTCTAATCTCATATATTTAAATACATCTAATGTATGCATAATCTCATGCATATATGTAAAGCTCATTTAATCAATTAAGAGCATGTGCCAACAACCATTCTAAACATTTTATATAAAGATAAAATTTCATGTATATATGCATATAATCTCATTCATATATGTGTGTATATCTCATATGTATCTCATATATATAAAACCTTGCATATATACATACATATTATAAATCTCATTAAATTATAAAATAGCGATTATGTGCTATCAGCTATTTTAAATTATACATAATGACATGTATGATCTAATTCATATGAATTATATACCTAAGATCTCACACACATACACATATATATATCAAATTAAATGAAAATCGCATTTAATTGCTAAAAAGTACCTCTATGTTAGCAATCATTCTAATACTACATATACTCATTTATATATAAATCCTATATGCAAATTTCATTTAATCACTACAAAGGACTATATGCCATAACTGTTCTATAGATTGTACATGTACATATAAACCGGATTTTATGTATCAATGTCATTTATATGTTCAAGTAAATTATATAATATATATATGTATATATATATAATCTTACATATATATGAATACACAGATATGTATTCTCATTTAATCATTTAAAAACCCCTAGAAGCAGGCACAGTCGCTATCCTCAAAGGCTGAGCCAGTACCTATGGTGCCAGGTCTCAGCTGGATTCCCAGATTTCCCATGCAGACCTGCTCCCCAAATCCCAGAACCATCCCTTCCACAGAGAAGGGCAATTCCAGCTTTCTAGCTCTCAGGCCCCAAGCTCTAGGCTCATCCTTGATACCGCTCTCTCTCTCCCCTACTCCACGATGAATCCACCTGCAAACCTTGGTCTGCCCTTAAGAACAGACCCACAATTTCACTCTTTTTCACCATCTCAACCACCTCTTCCCGATTCAAACCTCCATCAGAGTTCAGGTGAATAATTCCAAATTTTCCTGTGGGCATCCTTCCTGGGGTTCCCCTCTCATTAGAGTGAAAGCTCACATCCTGTCCTTATCACAACCCACAAAGCCCTGGCATGTGCCTCATGTGGAGAATCATCACCATGTTGAGATCACCCCTTGGAAGAGCATGAGTCATTTCTAGGTGTAGTTTGTGCATCTAACATTTATTAATAAGGACTTGCAGGGGTTTCTTTGGGGAGAACTATGGTACCCACCATTTCATACACACACGCACACATAGTAAGGGGCCTCCTCCTTATGCCAAACTGAAGAAAAATGTGGCTTTATGTTTATCCCATAAAACTTGGGGGACATAGTGGATTGGTGTCTGACCCGTGACTGAGAAATGTAATGGACAGGAGACTCAGGCTGATGCTGCTGTTCAACAATCAGTTTGCAGCCCCTGGATCTGTTTGGGCAGAGGAGACATGAGTTTCCCAAGAGCCAAATGTGGTCTGGGCATGGCTAAGAGCTGACCTGGTGGCTAACTTGCCTGAAAGAGGCCAAAAAATCTCAGCTGAAAAAGTTGGCAATGAACCACGAGACTCCTAGGAACTGAAGAGTTTGGAAAAGGGGGCTGATGATACAGACTCCTCTGGCAATTATAGCGGACTGTCTACCATCAACTGAGGTCACTGAGAAGTTCCTCCATAAGTTCCCTATGACAGTCAGGTAAACACATCTTGAGGTCCAAGAAACGAAAGCCCCCCGCCCCCATCTGGTATCATCAGTACCAGTCATGTAAGTCCTATTCTTTCAATTCAGTTAGAAAAGGGAGAGAGGATCAATGAGGATGAGTGAAGTTTAATCATTAATAAGGTTTGGAGCAATGATTCTTAAAGAGAATATGGTCATTTTTAATTACTGAGACTGTGTGTGTGTGACTTTTAGGAACTTTTACCTATGAATGACAGAAAGGCCTGAAGTGAACAGGGCTTCATCCAAGGTTTAGGGATAAAGTGATTTCACTTCATTGTTGCTTTTTCTTTTATTTCTTTTTTTTTCTCTAAGAGAGATTTTTGCTATTGGGTGTGTGTACTTGCTGAAGAGACAGAAAGAGAGAGAGAAAAAATGAGAAATCACCCTCCAGGCAGATGTCCACACCATATTCCCTTCTCCATTTTCTTCTCAGAATTTTGGGCATGCACACAAACGTACCTGGGGTGAGTTTCAAGCTGCTGGGCCCAGGACTTGAATCATGGTCTGCCAAGTGAGAATTCAGTACCTTAACCATTATGCCACATGCTGGCTCCATTACGGCTTCTTCAATATATTGGTTAATCATTTAATCGCTGATACATCTGACTGGATGGAGGTCAAAGCCCACTTCACTCCCTTTGTCTTTACTATCCTCTCCCCCATTCAGGGAGAGGCTCTTTCAGCACATCACATCGAAGTTAGAAGTTAACCTAAGAGAAATCATCATAATAAAGAGTTTATCTGATAGATGACACACTCTGAAACATCTTAAAGGCCTTGCCCAGTGGACTGGAAGGAACATAAGAAGGAAAGGACTTGCCAAGTTTGACTTTGACTATCTGTTAGAAAAAGGGCAGAGACACACAAAGGGACAATGACAATTATGACAGAACAGAAAGAGTAAAGGAAAGAGAAAACAGCAGAGGGAAAGTCCTGGGCTCCAACCAAGCATGGCCAACCCGCAGAGTGAAAGATGACATCATAGAATATGAATAACTAAAGCTGCACCATTTTCTAGACTCTGAGAGTGTTCGTGACTATACACAGCATTCTCTCCAGCACTGAATTGTGGACATTTTGAGAATAATAGCAGAATTTTCCACCTTTTCTCACATTACTAGACTGCAAGTCCCTTTATGACTGGGCCTGCCTGAGTAATCACTATATCCCCATGCTTGTGTAGCTCATAAGACAGGACAGGGGCTCAATAACAGTTGTTGGATAGATGGACAAATTGGATGGACAGACAGAAAAAAATTTTTTCTTCTCTTTTTCTTTTTTCTTTTCTTCCCCCCCCTTTCTTTTCTGCCTAGCCTCCACACACTGATTTTCTAGACAGGTCTAGGTGCTCAGTAGCTAAATTTCTGAATACTTTTGGGGTCAGTTTAATCCTCAATTTTTATTGAATTAGCTGTGCAAAGAGAGAAAAATGGTATTGCTTATAGACTGCAGGGGTCACCTCCTCCTGCATTCCTCTGATTGCTCAGATTCAACTCCAAAAAATAAGAAAAAAAAATGTATAATTTATTAGATGACCAGAAACCACCACAGAGGTACAAGAAATACAAGAAACCAAGAAAATATCTCTCACTTGCTGAAGAGACAGAAAGAGAGAGAGAAAAAATGAGAAATCACCCTCCAGGCAGATGTCCACACCATATTCCCTTCTCCATTTTCTTCTCAGAATTTTGGGCATGCACACAAACGTACCTGGGGTGAGTTTCAAGCTGCTGGGCCCAGGACTTGAATCATGGTCTGCCAAGTGAGAATTCAGTACCTTAACCATTATGCCACATGCTGGCTCCATTACGGCTTCTTCAATATATTGGTTAATCATTTAATCGCTGATACATCTGACTGGATGGAGGTCAAAGCCCACTTCACTCCCTTTGTCTTTACTATCCTCTCCCCCATTCAGGGAGAGGCTCTTTCAGCACATCACATCGAAGTTAGAAGTTAACCTAAGAGAAATCATCATAATAAAGAGTTTATCTGATAGATGACACACTCTGAAACATCTTAAAGGCCTTGCCCAGTGGACTGGAAGGAACATAAGAAGGAAAGGACTTGCCAAGTTTGACTTTGACTATCTGTTAGAAAAAGGGCAGAGACACACAAAGGGACAATGACAATTATGACAGAACAGAAAGAGTAAAGGAAAGAGAAAACAGCAGAGGGAAAGTCCTGGGCTCCAACCAAGCATGGCCAACCCGCAGAGTGAAAGATGACATCATAGAATATGAATAACTAAAGCTGCACCATTTTCTAGACTCTGAGAGTGTTCGTGACTATACACAGCATTCTCTCCAGCACTGAATTGTGGACATTTTGAGAATAATAGCAGAATTTTCCACCTTTTCTCACATTACTAGACTGCAAGTCCCTTTATGACTGGGCCTGCCTGAGTAATCACTATATCCCCATGCTTGTGTAGCTCATAAGACAGGACAGGGGCTCAATAACAGTTGTTGGATAGATGGACAAATTGGATGGACAGACAGAAAAAAATTTTTTCTTCTCTTTTTCTTTTTTCTTTTCTTCCCCCCCCTTTCTTTTCTGCCTAGCCTCCACACACTGATTTTCTAGACAGGTCTAGGTGCTCAGTAGCTAAATTTCTGAATACTTTTGGGGTCAGTTTAATCCTCAATTTTTATTGAATTAGCTGTGCAAAGAGAGAAAAATGGTATTGCTTATAGACTGCAGGGGTCACCTCCTCCTGCATTCCTCTGATTGCTCAGATTCAACTCCAAAAAATAAGAAAAAAAAATGTATAATTTATTAGATGACCAGAAACCACCACAGAGGTACAAGAAATACAAGAAACCAAGAAAATATCTCTCATTTAATGGAAAAGAGTAATTCCTCTACTTCCACAAAGAATACAAGGGAAATCATGCAAATGTCAGATAAAGAATTTAAAATATTCATAGTGACAAAGTTATTCTCAGAGATGCAAGAGAATAGAGAACAAATTCCAGAAGATGCAGGAGAACAGAGACACCGAGTTCCAGGAGGTGAGGAAGTTCTTGCACAATCTGAAAGAGGAAATGCACATTATAAAAAAAAAAGAATCAAACTGAATTGCTAGAGATGAAGGCTGAAATACAGGAAATCAAAACTTCTGTTGAAAGTATCAAAAGCAGATTAGATCACACAGAAGATTGAATCTCAGATGTAGAAGACAGAACTTGTGACCTAGAGAAATAGACCAAAAAGACTAAGAAAATACTCCCCCAAAATGAAAATAACATACGAATAATACTAGATACCATTAAACACCTAAATATCCGGATCATCAGTATCCCAGAAGGTGAAGAAACTAATAAAGGCATTGATAATCTGTTCCATGACATCCTAGAAGAAAACTTTCCAAATCTAGAGAGGCATTCAAATATCCAGACTCAAGAAATACAAAGGACCCCACATAGAATCAACCCAAGATGATCTTCTCTACGGCACGTAATGCCCAGATTGAACAAAACCACAAACAGAGACAAGATACTAAAATTGGCAAGAGAGAAATGTCAAATTACTTTCACAGGATATCACATTGAACCTCTCATCGGAAACAATGTAAGCAAGGAAAGAATGGGGAAATACCTTTAAAGCAAACAATTTCAACCAAGAATACTATACCCAGCAAGACTGTCTTTCATATGGGGGAAAAAAAGACAAAAAACATTCTCGGATAAACAAAACTTGAAAGAATTTATCAAAACCAGACTAGCTCTCCAAGAAGTGCTGAAGGGAGTGCTATACCAGGAAAATTCAAGTAGGAAACACAAAAATAAGAGTCCAAGAAACAAGCATGAGAATGGCCAGCTTAATGGTAGGGACAAGTCTGGAGGTGAATGTTAACTTCCAGAGTTTAAATGAAAAGATCAGACCACAGTCATACTGCAAATTCAATAAAAGAGAGATTAATTACCTGACTCTAAACTAGTGACATATATTTTTTTTCTTTAGACTAAAACATTACTGGTTTTCTTCGATGCTTTGATTTCCATATTTAAGGATTTTTGTCTTCTCTTGAACTGTTGATAGAGGTTCATCTACCTACTATTTGAACTGAGGCCCAATCTTTTTCCTGGCTTTAAGTTTTAAGCAAATTTCTCTTAACAATTTTTTTATTTTGATCTATTAAAATGAAAACTTTTTTTGAAATTAAAAAATGCATTTAAAAATACCTATTAATACCTATTTAATGACTGCAGTAAGCTATACAGCCCCGGAGAGGTGCTATTTTATAGTATGTTCACTTTATTCAGAGGTTTATGCCTAAATCCAGACATGCATTCATAAATATGTACTTGTTATTGAAAGTCTTTAAATTAAGATATTTAGTGAATCGATAAAATGTGGGGGTAAAAAAAAAGTATGGAAAATAACTGTACATGCCAGACAGTGTGGGAGAAGGGGAGAGTTTGCAGAGGGTGAGAAATAGAGGAAAAAAAAAAAGAATACATGAACTTTCTCAGAATTCACTATTACCACAAACCCCTGAAAAATTCCCTCTTCCTCTTTCCTACAGCCCCTATAATGTCTCTGAGGCTGAGTCCTGGAAGTCAGGGGACCTAATTTGTATGTGTCTCCTAAAAGCCATGTTATGATGACCAAAGCAATGAAATCAAGTATGTAAGTATGTAAAAGCACTTCGCATACATCTGCAGTGACAAATATCACTGTTGGCTGTTAATGACAGTTAAATTTGTACAGGACCAACCTCCCAGAACACTTGTGTCTACTGAGGAGGGAATCCCTGATAAAAGGAAACATTTTGAAGAATCAAGAAAAAGGCAGACACTGACGTCAATCCCCTGACAAATCAACCCTGTAGCCCCTAGTTCTGAGGTTACCTGGCTTCAAGCTATTGCTCTCAGTGACTGCCTTCCTGAATAACTGAAGCTCAAGCCAGGCTTGGGGTGGAGATGCCTAGTGCCTGTGCTCCCAGGAACCCAGACATGACCTAGAAGTATCAGATGTTTCAACCTCAGGAGGCCCCAGAAACTTGTGTGTTTAGAAACCACAGAACCTGTCCGTGAACTCTATACACAGGCTATAAAAGGGGAACACAAGCAAATGGAGACGAAGTTTCAACCTTTTTATTCAAAGCAGCTTCTCACAATGTATAAATACTGCATATTAGCACACATGAAAAATACAACTTCTAAGGCACCCAGAAATGTGTTCATACACGTTACAGGACCATTCACAAAGAGAGTGTACAATTTGCCTAGACAGTCAGCTTTTGATAAATCAGAAGATTATTACCCCTCAGTCTGCACCCAGTCTCAGGAAATATTTACAATGTGGTGAGAAAGGGTCAGCTGTACCTGCTTTATAATTCTATGAAGTACTCATACTTACAAATATTCAGAACTAGTTAAAGACTCTCCATGATAATCTGGCAAAATAAAATGAGTAGCCTAATTTTGCAAAGGTCTCCGTGAATTTTGGTGTGTGTGCTACATCCATGATCAAATCCCAACACTCTGAGGGTGGTCTGGATAAGTTTTTGGTAGCCTGCTTCATCATCAGAAGTTTGGTAATAAGCCTTACCAATAGAAGATCACTTCTTCAGCATCAATCACTTCTCAACTGGCTAATGGATCAATGACTTCAGCATGAATGAGAATTGAGCATCACCAGGTGTGAGAATTGAAAATCTTCTCATGCCAAACAGGATTTGGAATGAGTCGATGCATAACAAAAGGAGGTGGAAATTTGGCAATTGCAGGATCCCACTGCTCAGTGTAGACACATCTGCAAAACTCACACTAGAGGTGCATATTCAGATGGAGGATTCATCTACACTGGTCAGACAACCTGTAGAAATGCTAGACCTCCACTTCTTATGATATGGATAAAGGGTTAGGAATACACAGCTGAAACACCCACCTGAGATACTGAGTTTCAACCTTAGAAACACCTTTCAGAGCCTTCTCAAGGTGATAACAAATTCTTCTAGGTGGTCAGCTGGTGGGGTCTGAGGTCAGTGGAAGGGAGCAGTTTCTCTATGCCATAAAGCACGTGCTTCTCTGCCTAGATGTGCCCTCAACCTAAGAAACTCATGCTCTGTTGGAATAATGGAATTCTTTGGTCCTTGGCTTTAATGAAAGGCAATATTTTCACAATCCTGTCAACACAGACATTGGCAAATGACTTCAAGCTGAGACTAATGGCACAGGGACAAATTAAATACTAGATGGAAAACTCTACACCCTTCAAACTTCCAAGAGTCAACTTAATGAGCTCCAGCATCAGGCCAGATGTTGGGCCAATGAGGTAAGGTCAACCCATAGAGACACCAGAGCTGAGGCTTAAAATCATATATCAGTTTTTCCAACTGCCACACACACACTGCAAACCTATGAAGCAAATCTCCATTCCAATGGAGTAAGTTGACTTTATGAGCACTTATTAGAGATGAACCAAATAACCTGGCTTAGCCATTTTATAGCCCTGGACTACTGAAATGTGGCTGACCAAAAGGAACCATAATCAAAAAAACTTGAGTCCAAACTGTAGTTGGTTTTATTAGAACCCAGACACCATGGATCTAATGCCAATGAGCTCATGAATTACACTCCATTAAAACAGCCCTGGATAGACTTGGCTTTAGCTGATGTGTATGCTTTACATCTAGTTTGCATTTGCCCTGCTAAACTCTAGGTTAGTATGGCTTGACACACACAATTCATTGATAAGACACTGAGGACATATGGGAATGCTGATTATGTAACTGAAATCGACTTCAGATTGTCTACACAGTAAGACTCATATGTAAACTTTGTTAACATCTCTCAAGAAGTGCTGACCTCAGCCAGACTAGACATTTCCAAGTCATCAACAAGAGACCTGGCATCAACCACTAGGGTCAGAGGCAGGAAATGTCATTTGTTCAAAACAAATGATAGACCAGCAGCCCTCCCTATGACCGTGTCTAAACCATGTAAATGGTACGAAGGTGGCTCTGAAAAATCTGTCCTTGGTCCATCCTTATGGCCAAAGACAATCACCAAGGTGTCTATCTGGTCCCTGCCGCCATCAACTCAACCAAACTCTTCAGTTTAGCCATGAATTATAAACTGTATCAAGTCCATCAACATGGCTTACATTGCATGCAGGAAACAACCCGTATTACCCTTTTATTTTTATTTTTGCAACAAGCTTAAGGCTCTGTTCACAAACTCCATCAAGTGCCACACAGTGAGAATTTATGGGGAGATCTTAAACTACATGTGTAGTTGCAAATGTTGGAAAATTTACTGATCCTAATGGTAAGGCTTATTCACAAAATCAATACATTTTCAAATTATACTTCAAACTCAATTACTTTGAGAAAAAGAAAATTAACCTCTTCTCTATATATAAGAGCATTAGATCCCAATGGGGGAAAAAATCAAAAAACAAAAATAAATTGGCACCAAACCAGTATGCTGTTTTTTTTTTTTTTTGAAAGAACAGGTGATATTAATGGAAAAGATTGCCTAAAACGCATATCCTAACTTACCACAGAAATATAAAAGTTTATATTCTGAAAATATATACTATATTAAAGTCTGTAAGCATTTCAACCAAAATTTGCAGAAATAACTAAGTAACACTTATCTACAACAAAAATATACATGCAAGACAACCCCCAAATGGTTTCCCTTAAATATCTACAAAGGCAAAGTGTAGATTTTTAAAGATTATACAAAACCATTTACAGAGAATAAAATAAAATACTTAAGAAATCTCATTTAGAGTCTTAAATACTGTGTATATTAGCGAGTGTCTAGACTAATATATACAACAGATCTAAGTATCTGAATACAGAAACAAAGAAGAGAAGCAATTCTGTATTTTAAATATTCACTTAGGAAGATTTGAAGTTGTTCCTATTTGTTTCTCTTTGTTAAAAAATTTTCCACAGAAACTAGATTGGAAAACTGCATGACTAAACTCCAAATTAAAAAAAGTTTACAAAAATTTTTAAAACCAACAATTAATAATGGGAAATGCAATTCAACATTCAGTCAAGGCTATTTTAAAATGTGGATATTCTGAGATAGAGTTGCATTGTTCAAAGTCTATTGTGATTATTATTTTCCATCTTCATACTAAACTTCATATGGGAAAAACAGATTTTCATGCTTCAGAGAGAACATTCCCTAGGTTAATCTATACCAAAAGAGAGTAATATTTTAAATTAATTCTCTACTACCTTCTCATAGTTATCCAATTTCATTCTTAGCAATTAAGTTTGATGGTTTTTTACCCATCAAACTCACAGACATTATTTTACCCACAGACATTATTTCTAAGCTGGGAAGTATGTCAACTACAGGCTGTAGTTTCTAAGGTCTGAATACCTTAAAGGTTCTGCAAAAGCCCTCCTAGAACAGGACTATTAACTCCAATGGATCCAATACAAGACACTGGAAGCTAACCATCATCAGGAATTGGGTTAGAGAGAGATAGTCAGTCCTAGTGTGTAGACGAAGGAAAGGGTACACAGAACTTCAATTATATCTTCTCTAGCTGGCTCCAGCCAAGATGGCTGCCCCCTTCTGTATCCACATGGCCACGATGGCACAGGCTGGAGGGGAAGTAAAGTTTCCTGTCCTCCCTGACCCTCATAAACTCTCAAGGAGAGAAGCTTTCTATAGAGGGAACCAAGGCCACTCTAAGAGCCAAGAGTCCAAATAAACTCAAGGTTCACTATTTAAAGGATCATGTCTCTAGTTCTAGTGTAGACATTCAATCTGCTCTATGAAATGAAAGAGCAGGGCCATAAATCCCTCCACCTGTTCTTTCCATGGAATCTCATCACCTGTAGGAAAAGATGAAGGACGAGTATGAGAGAGAGAGAGAGAGAACCATATCCAGGCTCTGCTCTTATCAGTCCACCACACCTCTGCCAGCTGTGCCCAACTTCACCACCTTATTCTACTCTCTCCAAGAAACCCTCAAGAGGGAATGGCAACTGACATGAAAAGAGAAGGGACATGCAAAGGGCTGCCAGGAGTACTCAGAGGTTGTGCTGGAAATGTTAAAAATCTCGTGACCCTGAAAAATCTAACTTTCTCTGGGTGCTTAACCAACAACAGATTTATGCCTCATGCAAAATATATTCCTTCCATTTCTCTGCTCTAACCGTGATGTCAAAACCAAACCCCATGCCCCTCCCTCTCAGCTGTTGATCCAGGGACTTTAGTCTGACGGTTGAATACAGCTGCTGCCCAGGGGCATGGGGCAAGGAGAACCTCATGCCTGGTTATCCCTCCCTCATGTGGACAAACAACTAGAAAGTCCAAGATTCTGGGACAAAAAGATTCAAACTTTGTACAGATGGCTCAGTTGAGTGGGCACTCTGCCTCCCCTTCCTGGAAGGACCAGACCAGACACCACTGCCCATGTGGAAGAAATGGTCTCTGAAATCAAGTTCAGTCATTTGCCCAAAGGAAAAAAGTCTCACTCTAAACAACACACAACCCCCAAGGAGGGACTCTGCCCCACCAATTCCTGATACCACACAACTAGGGACTGGATCGGTTTTAGGGGTATTCAGGCTGAGATAGCCTCCTCTAAGATCACAGAGTGAAAAGAAAACTCTCCAGTGATTTATCCCAAGGACAAACCTAAAGATCTAATATTGTATTATTACAACTGAGAATCATTTTATACAGAGAGTCTGGTGCAGAGCTGTTTCTTTTAGCCACAGATATCCTTCCTATTCATCTCTCTGAATTGTATTTCTATGTGGTTCATTGCTAGAATGCACCCAACAATAGGTACCCTGTATGGGATTTGGTCCAGGGCAGTATGAAAATAGTATCTGTGTGAACAACAGACATCAGAATATATATAAACAAAAATAAATAAATAAAATAAGTCCGATTAAAGAAAAAACATTTTCCTAGTAGTTCATGTTTTTGCAAAACTAGCTTTACATATAATACACATAAATTATCAGAATTTCCACTTACATTGTTTTAAAAATATATATTTAACAAAACATTTCTAAATGTACAATATCTGGGTTTGTAAATCACTCAATTGGGTTTTAAGACCAAGCCCTAATAGTCACACAGATCTGCATCAGAGAGGAGACTGAAGCCAGGTCTACACAATCATTTTGCTCATCAGTCTAGAAATTCCCTAAGATTGAACATCCCCTGGCACCCAATGGACACTTAACCAGAGAGACCCATGACGGCCAAGTCTCCAAATCAGAGGCACTGTGTAGACACAGCCTGAGTCAGAAGGATTGGGGGAAAGCAGTCTTCCCCTTCCTGGACCACGATGGTGCATTTCAGCAAGTGGGGAGAGGAAGTGGTACCTGGCAGAGCTCTGGGAAGAGAGAGCCCTCGAGAGCTTTCTGGCCAGCTAGGGTGGGTTTGTGGGAGAGGCCAGGTCTGCTGTGTTTCCCAACTGTTACACAAAATCAAACCAATGAGGAGCAACCAAAGGATACGAAGAAATGGACACAACCCTAGGTATAAAGAAACACCTTGACAAACTCCTTGGCCGGGGCAGACACTGGGCTCCGTTTTTCAAAACAGAAGGCAGAGATGAAAGTCAGGTGCCCTTGAGCACTGGGCCAAGTGAGTAAGGGCTCTTCAGACTTCGTAAATTTTGTCCTGCAGGTAGCTGAACAGGGAATCCAGGCCCTTGGAGGAACTCCAGAGTTGCTTGAGCATGAGGCATTCTTTCTCGTTGACATCTTCCAGCACTGATTTCAGGAAGCTCCGAACAAGGCATTTGGACTCCTCCAACACCTGAAGGGAAATGTACAAGCCTGGTTAGCTGTGTACCAGGAACTTTGTTCCAGAATATACACGAGGCCTGTGAGGTACTGTCAACCTTCCAGTGTCCAAGGCCTGGGGAGGCTGCCTTCTTTAGCCTGGACTTTCCTGATTCCACGTCTCTAACACTGCCATGAATGGGTTCCAGAGGCATTGAGATGTCCAACCCTCAGTCCCTTGAATGGCTGGTGGGGCCCATGTTACCCCAGATTACAAGAGCCTTGTCTTTCACCTATTTAGACCATTATCGTGTTGCCAAACAGAAATATCTGTGGCTGAGTGATTTATAAAGAACAGAGGTTCTAAATGGCTCATGATTCTGGTGGCTGGAAGTCCAAAAACATGCAGCCAGCCTCGGGCTGGCCTTTGGTGCTACATCACAACATGGCTGATAGAAGCGAGGTCATCGGGCACATGCAAAGAGAGAAAGACCTGAGGGCGGGTCTTACTTTTGTAACAACTGCTCTGGCAGGAAGTAACCCCTTCTGATGAGAGTGAGAACTCTCCCGCTTTCCCAAGACAATGTTAATGTATTTACGGGGATGCTGCCTCCATGATCCAAACACCACCTGCTACATCTCAGCTCTTAAAGCTCTCCCCACTTCCCAACACCATTACATTAAGGACCAAGCTCTTCGGTGCACAAATTGGGGGAGGAGGGGTCATATTCGAACCACAGCACCAAGGGTCACATAAACAACATCATTTTCTATAGGTGTCAGAGAACAGTTTAGACACACTGCTTTAACCTCTCAATGCCTCATTTTCAGGATCTGTCAGGAATATAGACTCCTAACTCCAAGATCATGGAAGCACAGAAGGAGACAAGGGAATGAACTAATGGTTGTCCAAGTGTCCCAATCATTTGACCAGTAGAATGCCCTGTGTTCAGGCTTAGTGGTAAGAATGGTAGAAAAAAATGGTAGTAATCAGTGTTGTAATGAGCACTAACCATTGTAGTAATCATCATCGTCATCGTAATAGTAAAGAGCAATAGGAATTGCAGTGATCGCAGTAATAATAATTGTAGTAAAGAATAATAACCACTGTAGTAATCATGGTAATGATCACAGGAATGAACAATAACGATAATAATCGCCGCGGTAATGAGTAATAATCGTAGTAATCACAGTAATAATATTCATAAAAATCATGGTAATAATAGTAATAACAATTGTATCAATAGTAATAACAATGCCTCTGCATTCACCACTAACCAACAGGCTTATAAGAAGTACTCTTTGAACTTTTTCACTTATTCTTCATGATAATGCTGCAAATGGGTAGTATTTTTAATCCTACATTATAAATAAAGAAGCTACAAGTCAATGAGGAAACATGGCCCAGATCTGCCTGATCACTGGATGGTGGATTTAGCAAGAAAACTCAGATCTACCTGATCCTGCCGGCCCCCTAAATCCTCCCTCTAGCAAAGCCATGGCTGAAAGTGTCCAGCATGTTCTCCACACAAACTGACTGTGAGCTACTACCTAACTCCCTGTGGATTTCCTGACTCTCGCGCCTTCGCTCACACTATTTCCTCTGCATAGAACTTCTGTCTGCCTCTGTGAAGCTGAACTCGGAATGACCAACCACCCCCATTTTCCCGATTGAACACAGAGTTCCTGGGACACAGGGTTTTCAGTGCTATAATTGGGCAAGTCCTGCCAAAGTGGGCCAGATTGGCCCTTTTCCTTAGAAAGATTGTAAGAGAGGGACCAGCAGGTGGCATGGTGGTTAAGGATGCTGGACTCCCACATGACTGACTGTGGTTCAAGTCTCAAACCTGGCGGTCTGCTTTCTCACTTTCTCTCTCTCTTTCTAGTCAAATTAACGTACATACATACATACATAAAGTTAAATAAAATAATTCTTTAAAAAAATAAAAAAGAAAGATCATAAGAGAATCCACAGAGAGATCAGCAGAGCACGTGGCCCATCAGAGTGGTCGGTGATGTGGAGACAGAATGCCACTGGCCTTCATTATCAAGACTGTTGCTAAACTCTCAGGGAGCATGGCTGTCACACAGTAGGTACCCAGTTAGTGGCTAATGAGGCCCATCAGAAGAATCGCAGCCAGCTGGGCAGGAGGGCACAGGTAGAGAGAGAGAAAGAGAGTTAAGTGTTTGGCACTATAAATTCAGCCAGCAGCTCCATTTCTGAAGCACAGAGTGAGTTTCAGGGACCTGACTTTCCTGAAGTGCCTCTGTGGGCTCCAGAGCTGGCCCCATGACTCCAGGGACAGACTTCCCTCACCTCGCCACAGGGCATTTCCCCATTGATCACAGAGTGACTGTTAGATAAAATCAACACTTAATTTAAGATATATGGGATTAAATATCATGCCCCTGGACCACCGGGCCAGGGCTTAAGTAGGAAATTTAAATATTTCTTAAAACACATGACAATGAGAACACAACACAGGGAAACTTATGGGGTATAGCAAACACCGTGCTAAGAAGGAAGTGTATAGCAATAAACACCTTCATCTAAGAAGTAGAAAGGTTTCAAATAACCTAACAATGCACCTCAAGGAGCTAGCAGAGGAAGCACACAGCAAACTTGGAGGGAAAGGAAAAGTGAAGGATGGCAGCAGAAGTAAATGAACACATACGAAAGATCTATCAGTACTTTGGGTTTCTTTTCCTTTTAAGATTTTGCCAAGTGGCATGTGCATGTGATAGGTGGGAGAAAATCGAAAGCATCCCCCATGGGGCATGGTCATGCCACTGCAGTCTTCTCTCCGTTTCTCTCTCTGGACATGGTTTTCAAGCTGCTGGGTCAGCTGTGTGGGAGCCAGCTGCCTTAACCACTAGGCCAGGGGCTGACCCAAAAAGATCTATTGAAACAAAAAACTTAATTTTTACTTTTGAAAGGACAGAAATGGAAAGATTGGAAGGTATCAGAGCAGGGAAGGCAACTGCAGATACTAGAGCCAGTACAGAGTGAGGGGTCATAGGGGGTGGGTAATAGGAGGGAGGGAGAGGAACAGGGAAAAAACATTTAATTGATACAAAATTGAAAAAATAGATTAGGAAATAGGTAAGTTTTTGTGGAAAAGATTTTAGCTTCTTTTACCACACAAATGAAAAAACCTTATGTTAATCTGTATGTAGCTATATTTATCTCTATTTCAACATTTTGTAAACCTCAAATGTACCCAATAAAAGAATTTTTTTTAAGTAAAAACAAAAACCAAAACCTGGTGCCTCTGCAGAGGTGTCATTTATTTATCTATCTGTCGATGAATCTTTAGAGTCAAACGGTAAAGTTTAAATGTGCCAAGCCTTCAGTGGGTAGAAGAAAAGGAATACAGAGATGTGTGTACAGCTTTCTCTGTTCCTCTGGGTTGATTTGATCCCCTGTCCTTATTTGCCTTTGCTTGGAATTTTGTGCTTTCATGTAGGACTTTCTTTTAGGGACCAACAGATGGCGTAATGGTTACGTCACTGTACTCCCACATAGTCAATTGTGGTTCGAGTCTCAGACCTGGTGGCTTAAAACTCATGCTGGTTGTGTGTGTGCATGCCCAAGATCCCAAGAGGAGAATGAAGGAGAAGGGACTGTGGTGTGGCGAACCGTCCTGGGGTGGCGGGGGTGATTTCTCCCTTTCTGTCTCTGTCTGTCTCTCTGGTGAGCACATGAGCCCTGTAGCAAAAATCTCTAAAACAAATTAAATTAAATAAATAAGGACTTTCGATTAAGGCAGTGCACTACCCAAATACAGACCCCTCCTAGGAAGCTCTTCCTACCAGAGATGATGGAGCATACATCATAACGCTGGCTACCTCCCCTCAATTCAAGCACTCAGTACTGAAAAAAAGCGTTTGTTAAGTGGCAGAGGGCATTCTGCTATGTCCCTTGGCACGTCAGTAGTCCCTCTGAGTCTCACTGTCACCATCTGTAAAAAGGGTCGACTGTAGACAAGCACGCATGGGAGACACAGGAACTCACCACGGCACTGCAGGACGCCATCTCCTTGACCCGCAGCATGACCTCCTGGCTGAATGTGGTGGGCCAGAAGACCTGGGACACCAGCCCTCGGCTGCATGCTTCCTGGGCAGTGAGCTTCCGTCCGCAGAACAGCATCTCATTGGCCTAGAAAAGCAAAGGCAGGCAAGGCTGAGGCCCTGCGTTCTGGCCAGGTCCATCGGCGAGTCCCAGGCTCGCCATGCACACCTGCCCCTGCTCACCAAGGCAAGGTTCTTGGCCCAGGACGGGTAAGCTGTGGGAACGGCACACAAATGTTTGTGTCTATGTGCATTTTTCTGAGTAGAGGGTCCACTGCTTTCATTCAGCTCTGAAAAGGAGCCATGTGTTTCCCGTGAGTTTGTCTCCCAGGGCCCCTACCCACTTCTGGTGGCAGAGTTGCAGGGAGTGCACCCGCCATGGGCTGGGAACACCTCGGTGCCCATCCCGGGTCAAAGTGTGGGTCCAGGGAGGAGGAGGAGAGCACCTCAGGCAGTAAAGCTTTTCTGTGAGGTACCCAGCTACAGACGATGAGAGGACTCTCCCCTTCTGGTTGCAGGCTAACGTCAGGGAGCACAGGGGTACCACAGTCATGTCCCTGCTCTGTGGAGAGGCAGGTCCATGAGGAAAGGAGCAGTACTGGGGGTGGGGAGAGAACTGATGGGGCTTGAATCCCTGAGCACCCTCTCCCCAAAAGAAGCTCCAACTCTACATTTTCCAATTAAGAGAGCCATAAAATTCCTTTTTACTTTTATTTTTAAAATTATTACTTAATTAGGGACCAGCAGTTGGCATAATGGCTATGTTGCTGGACTCCCATGTAGTCGACTGTGGTTTGAGTCCCAGACCTGGTGGCTTGAACTCATGCCATGCACATGTGTGTGTGTTTTCAAGATCCCAAGAGGAGAATGGAGAAGAAGGGATTGCAGCGTGGCCATCCCCACTGGGGGGTGATTTCTCACTTTCTGTCTCTGTCTCTGTCTGTCTTTCTGGCAAACACATGCCACCTATAGCAAAAATTATTACTTAATTAACTATTGTTATTATTTTAATTTGCTATAGGACACATGCACTTACCAGAGAGAGGCAGAGAGAGAAAGAGAAAGCGAGAAAGCAAGCCACCAGGTCTGGAACTCAGACTGCATTCAGCCACGTGGGAGTCCAGTGCCTTAACCACCATGCTACCTACTGGCCCCTCTACATCTTCTCTTAAACTAAGCTGTTAAAGTGTTTCCATCACAGGCAACCCAAAGGCTGGGATCAACACCATAACACCATGGCGGGGCAGGGAGCACATCTCTCTGGCAGGCCAGGCCTGGGCACAGCACCCCCTGGTCGTGAGGGACAGGAAGCAGCCTTCCCCCGGCTCTAGTGACCTGGTCTGCCTCTGCACTTTGCTCCCCAGGACATTTCCATTTGCTTCAGAACTCACAGCTGCCATACATGGCCTGGGAGAAGCTACAAAGATACGGGCCTAGGCGGAGAAGGAGACGGAGCAGGTGGGAGTGACCAGTTGAGATGTACAGTGACTCTTACCAATGCCCAGGGCACCTCTCCTTCTGTGGGATAGGGTCCTTGTTCCCCTCACCAGGCAGACAATGCCGTTCCTGCCTGCCACTTGCTCCCCTGCTCTGCTCACCCTGCTCCTACATGCTGGCTACTCTTGGGTTGGTGTTGAAATGCCACACTCTTTATGTGGAAGTCGCCCTTATTCTGGCTGTCATGAACGGGCCATGAAGACACAGCGCCAGAGCAGTGCAAAGTACTAGGTCGGTAATCAGACAACAGCACATGGTCAGCTGAGGTTTGTGGACAAATGCATGCCACGATTGTGCAACATCTCTGTGTCAGGAAGTAGGACAACATGGGGGACTCAGTAGAAGGAGCCAACGGGATCAGTCCACGAGAGGAATGCGTCTCTACCAGCAGCATTCTTGGAGTTTCAGAAATGAGTGAAATAAAAGAGAGACAAAGAGATAAGATTGCACAATTTTAACATTTTTGTGACCACAAAAGAGGGGGAGGAACTGGAGTGGACAGGAGGAGCAAGACAAGTGGTGGCCGAGATCAGAGGGGAAAGTGTTTGCTTCCTAGGCTGCGTGCCTACCTGAGTCTGCTGGCACGGCACTCCTGAGGCTGTGTGCAGCCCAGGGCAGCCCAGAGTTCCTGACCCTGCAAGGCCTCGTGTGCCACCAGGCAGCCCTGCTGCGGGAGGGCGCAGTGGGTGGCTCTAGCTGCTTTTCTTGCTTCATGCAGCCTTCAGAGAGCAAGGAACCCACCTAGAAGGTCTTCCCAGATTCACAAGAGGTGCCCTCTGGGAGCCTTCCTTCATCAGACCTCCCTACCCCATGCAGGGCAGGCTTTCCCTCTTTGGTGTTCCCTACGCTCCCCATCTATATGGCCACCAAAACCTTCTGCCAGCACCACTCTGGGGCCACGAGCACAGCACTCCACCTCCCCAGTGGGAGGGCGAAGACACTTGGAGCTGGCAGTGAAGCCCAGCTCTGCCGTCTGCCTGGCCCTGCACGCCTGCGCGCTACAGTTCAGATGATCCCCGAACTCACGTGTTGGAACTGACTGTAAAAGCACTGATTGTTGAAAAACAGTCCCTATATCGTGTCCCAGGATGGGCCTCTGGGTCTCAGGGCAGGTCCCCCAGGTCTGGGTCCCGTGTGTTTATAAGAGGAGAAAGGAGACCAGAGCAGGCAGAAACCTTCAAGTGACTAAAATCTGCTCCACTCAAGATCCTGCCCTCTGTCACTTTGTGATGCCTTTGGGACCTCCAAGAAGCCAGAATCAAGAGTCAGACAAACCTCTGTTCTCTTATATCCACCCAGTCTAGGTATTTCTATGAGCCACACAATAAGGGACTAGGACACTGGGCAGATCTCTTTCATTCTGGGGCCTCAGTTTGTTCGTCTCTGAAATGGGTACTAAATGTTACCTCTGACCTCAGTAACAAAGAGGATTCCTGGGTGAGTGAGAGAGCAGGATGTCACTGGTAAGGACCAACGGAATCAACAAGTAACACCCTCGAGAGCTAAAAATGAATACCAACAGAGTGCAGTCACAGATGTATGACCCTGGGACGTCACCTGGCCTCACAAAGCACCCCTCTCCCCAGTCTCCACCATCCCATGGGCCTGAGCACAGAGGTGACATGAAAAGACTGCAGCAGGGCCAGGCATGTGATGAGGGGGTGATGGACGTTCGCTGCTTTTATTATCATTGAGGGTGTCGTTTTCAAAAAGGTGCAAGGAGGACACTGAGGAAGGAGAGGAGCGATTGCTTCTGGAGCTCTCTGCAGTGATGCAAGCAGGACACGGAAGAGGAGAAGAGGGGGCTTGCAGGACTCCGCGAGGTAAACGACGTGAACCAGAAAGGAAAGAAGGGAGGAAACCAGAAAGTGTAAATCCCTCTGCCCGCCCCAGAGGAAGCCAAGAGCCACGTGAGCTTGATGCAGATGGTCACGGCACTACAGTGTGCGTGGGCTGCGGAGGACAAGCCTGAGCGGGGGCCAGCTGGACACAGCAGTGACGTAATGTTGGGCAATGCAGTGCCCACAGGAAAAGGCTGGGTTCACATGTCAAGACCCCCATGTATGCTGGGTGCACATGCATGCCCGCGATCCCTGCTGGGTGAGGCTGGGGTGGGGGCGGGTCGTGGGTCTCACTCCCTCTCTGTTTCTCTCTGTATGTCTTTATCTCTGTTTCTCTCTCATACAAGAAATAATAAAATTAAAAAAAAAAGAGTGGTGTGAAAGGCAAGGTGTGTACCCTCTACTACAATCAAGAAGTAAAAAGAAACAAATGGAGTCTATTCCCAAGGCAGCACCATTCACGATGGCATGGGGCAACCACAGAATGGGAGTGTGGCCCTGTGGGCTCCGGACGGGCAGGTGCTCTGCTCTCTGCTCTAAGGCTGTGGGGTTTGGCCCTGTCACCCAAGTTCTTCTTTGGTGATTTTGTGGGACTTACTGTGACCTGTAGCATCTGCTCCTGCAGACCTTGCTGAAGTCCAGCCTGTTCCCTGGTGTACCATGCTCATGATCAGCCTCAACGGCTCGGCAGGCATCCCAGGCTCTCTCCCTACTCTCCTCCCCAGGTATCCGCCACACCCCTGCCTTTCATTCCAAGGCCTGCCCGGCTGTCTCCCCACTCAAGTCTTCTACCTGTGTTTCCTCTGCTTCCAATGCTGCATCCATGTCCAAATACCATACCTGCTCTGTACAAGGTGGGGCCATTGAACTGCTGTGGAGTTGGGGAGAAGAAGACATGGAGAGCAGAATTGTCTTTCCTGTCCACCCCTGAGCCCTGGTGGGTCATGCAGTGCCCTGCACTAAGGGGATTCACAACAAGTACTTAACAGGAGAGAGGGAGCTGGCTGGCTGTGGCAGGATGTGGGGAAGGCAGGAGGGACTCCCTGAGACCCCCTGAGATCCTGGCTCAAACCTGCCCTCATGAAAGGAGGACAGAACCACCACAGCAACATTCACAGTCCGGCTAACTCAGCCCCGGTTGACCCCTCAGGCCCTCTTCTCACTCACAGGCTAGAAGTGAGGACGACTTATAAGAAGCTATTGGGTCCCTGGTCAGTGTAGACAGCTCCTACACCTACGATGGACTGCAGCAAAGAGTGACAAAGATTTGTGTTGTTTGGCCCACTAAGATTGTAGGCTTTTTGTTACAGCATACAACCCACCCCAATACCTCAACACACAACCCACCCCAATACCTGGCCTCACTGGGTTGTCACAAGGAATACATGGCTGAACGAATGCCAAGTGCTCAGTTATGTGCCTGGCATGGAGTACATGTCCGACAGACAATATCACCACCATACTCCTGGGCTAGACTTCTCCATCTGGCTCTGAAACCCTCAATCTCAGTCCCATCTGACGGGGACACTGAACATTCTGGGACAATTTCTGCCGATAGCTAGTCTTCTATCCATCGAAGACCCACAACCTAAACCTGGGAGCAAGGCATGCCCTCTGGCACCTGAATCCATGTATCATAGAGAGGTGGAAAGAACTTACCAGAGCCACACCCAGGATCTGGGGGAAGGTGTAGGATGAGCAGCCAGCAGGTGTGAGGCGGATGGTGGCGTAGGGCGTCTGAAACCAGGCCTTCTCGCTGGCCCACACGATGTCACAGAGGGGTAGGATGGAGGCACCCAGGCCCAGAGCCGGCCCATTGATGGCCACCACAATGGGTTTCTTAAACTGGATAAAGGCCTTCACAAAGTCCCTAGATGAGGAAGAAGAACTGGTTAGCAGGGGACCACAGGTAGTCAAGCCCCATGGACTCCCATAATTCTCCCAGGTGCTTCCTGCACCCTCAAGTTGTCAGAGGTGAGCTGGTGCCAGGTGAAGGCTTCACTAACCCTGATTCTGAGTCACCAGGCTGCCAGATCTTCAGAGGGGTGTCAGTGGGGTGGCTGTCTCAGGCTTTGCCTGCTGCCCAGGGCTGCACCAAATGCCAGTTGTCACCCCCTTCTACTCCCCAAAGTCATGATTTGGCCAGTGAATTATATGGACACTCTAGATACTGACAACAATTGTACATATGCTAAGAAAGACAACAAAGATGCTTAGGTTCTGAAGCAGAGAAAGCACCAAAAAGAGGGTGTTACAAAAAGGCATATTTCAACTCAAAGAGCAACAGGATGTTCTAACCTCACTGGCTGAAGGTGGAATTGGGAGGTTGGGGAGGGGCTTCAAGGGGCATAGATATCTCTTTCTTGGAAGAATTCCAGTTTTGGCTCGATGATTACTTTGGATTAAGAAACAGAGATAATTCCAGCTTCAGATGGTGGACACAGGGTAGGATGGGTGACGTTTAGGATTTCTTTCAATCCTGGTTGGTCTGATTCTGAACTCCCTGGTAGCATGCCACATTCTCAGGTCGTTCTAAAATGCCACAGAAGGTATACATGTAAGGGTGGCTTTGACTAAACCTGGGGAGGGATTCTGGATCCTTTGTGGGCATGAGACTTCTGGAGTCATGCTATAGGATTGGGCAGAATTTTCTCTTCCTGTCCTGCATTGAGCAAGGTTACAACATGCATCTTTACCTAGGAATCAGAGCCACCAGCAATAACCTGTACTTTCTTTGCCTTAGACAGCATTTTGCCTTTCCCATGGTTGCTATATAAGATCTATAAAATTTTGACACTCATCTGTATGTGGAGGAAAAATCCAAAATATGTAGTAAATCCTATATCTTCATTATCCTCAGATAGAGGATTGGAAACTACCAAGAACTCAAAAGAATAAAGTCCAAACTCCCAAGCCTGACCTTGGCCTGCCTCTTCTTCCTCTCCAGGCCTCCATCACATCCATCGCTCTGGCCCCTGGTCACTGTGCATGAGCCACACAGTCCTCTGAGAGTTCTTAGACAGCATCATTATCATAATTTCAATCACCCTAATTATTTGCTTACTTGCTGACTTCTGAACGCTTCTTCCCCTTTAGCTCCTTAAGGACATGCAGGTCTGCTTGGGGCATTGCTTGGCTTCCCTCAGTATTGGAATTTGCTCTTAGTAAATAGCTGTTGAATAAACACATGAGCCTCCTAGAAGAAGAGCAGACTGCCCAAGTGTAGCAGTGATGAGGCAGTGCTTTACCAAACCTGCTTCTCCTTCCTTCTTCCTCCTCAGTCAACTGGTAGACCATATTGTCCGGTCTCCTCTGCAATAGGCTGTGGCTAAGTTTCCAAGCACTGATCAACAGATTGTGAGTAGAAACTATATACACCACTTCCACGCACACACAAAAAAACCTCCCACTGTACAGTCCTACAGCCTGTTCATCTTGATGAATATGGCAGTCTTGGAAGATGTTTGTGGAGCCACAAGAGAAAAGAGTCTAGGTTCCTGAGTCACCAAGATAGATACAAGTGGATCAGGGATATTTGTTTTAGATTTACATATATGAGAAATTAATTGCTTATTGCAACTGAGTTGTTATATATATTTCTAATGGATGTTTTATAGCAGCTAATAATTAATACCAATGTCAAGTTGATTTATTCCTTTCAAGTGATGTTGTCTTCTCTCTTATTCTTATCGATATGTGTGGGTATCATGGTGGTATGTCAGCTCTGAGAAGTTGACTGCTTAATATTCTGCTGGGGTAATTCTGCTGAGGAAGAGGTATCATATGATCCACACAAGTCACCATAAAACTCTGTACTTTTGACCCAGGCTTGAGGCATCTCATTGTCTGAGATGATGGAGTTACCTCAGTCACTGCTGGCCTCACTACGGCTGACCAAAAAGACACACTACTTCAAAGAGGAAGTCCTGGCCTCATGACTTTCTGATGCCTGGTTTTCCAATGGCCCATCTGGCTTCACTTCCCAACCTCACAGTTAAGTTTTAGGTTAGATCACTAGTTTTGTTTTGTTTTAATTTTCTAATTTTTTAACATGCAATCTCTGTATTTCTTTACAGCATACAAAATGGATTTTCCAAGCATAAATACATTGTATATTAGTTCAAAGATATTACCATATACATTATCTTCATCAGGTAAATTTCTATTTTTGTGTTCACTAAGTGATTTTGCTTTTATTTCCCCTTGATTCCCTCACTCCCATCCTACCCCCACTGTCCATCCTTTTCCTGAACTATCTCTGCTATCTGTAGTTGTTATCCATGCCTTTATACCTTCCAGCCTTTTTGTTTCTGTCATAGAGTGTAGACATTCAATATTTGACAGAAAGTGGGTAAATATGGAAGATTTAATGCTAAGTGAAGCAAGCCAGACTATGAAAGCAACACTGTATGTCCCTGTTAAATAGATAACGAAGGTCACTGGTATTTGAAAGTGCTTTTTATCCAATACAACTTGGAGTTTTTAGGAGATAAGGAGCTTCTTTGCAGGATCCTTGGAACTCCAGAATTTAGGTGATTTTCATTAGACACCCCATTCCTGAGTACTCATGTAATTCTAGAATCTTGGATCCTAGAGTTGGGAAGGATTGTAAGACTCACTGAGCCAAATCTTCTACTCAGTACAAAATTCCCTCTATAACATTCTGAGGATCCATCGACCCACTGGTGTTGGATGTTTTCAATAAAAGAAGGCCCGTGCCTACTAAGATAGCTTTCCTGCTGCAGACATTATGCAGGCCTCTCTCATATTCCCAATACCTCAGCTCTGTCATTCACAGGACACCCTCACAATTTCTAGAGTCTTCCCCTTCTAGATCCCAGAGCCTTCCACTCTGTGGTTTTCAACCTGAGCTCTGTACAAGGGCAACAGGAACTCTTAGAAAGAAAGAAAAGGCCAAGCTTGCAAAGCCCTGACTCTCCAGTCCCAACCCCTCCTATTTCATTCCAACCTGCCTCTCATTTCATTTCCTTGATCTAAAAATGTTATGTGAAACCCCCCCCCCCATTTTCTCTCACCTGAGGCGGCAGATCTCTATCACAAGGGCTTGGTGGATGGAGGAGCCAAACAGCAAACAGGATATTGCATTTCAGATCCCGCGGCTCAGATATCTGATCCTCACTGCGATGGTCAGGCCACGCTCAGAAGATTGTTTGCTCTCCTCCCCAGCGTCCAAAACCATCCAGCTAGACTCAGCCCTTGCAGCTTCCTCTGCCCAACCACTGACCATGCTCTGAGATGCTCTGATGTGACAGAACGGGCAGAACTCTGGAAGCTGAACGGCTTGTTTCAACTCTGCCTATCACTAGAGGTAAGAGACAGGTGAGTCTCTGGAGTCTCGTTTCATTCCCTATAAAATGAGGAAGCCAACTACTTCTCCTTACAGGGCCAAGTGAGGCTTAAATGAGATGGTTTCCCCCAAGGCACGGCACCTGACATGCAGGGAGCACTCGGTCCCTATGCCATTATCATGGTAGGACATCTGCTGAGAAGGGTGGACACAGCCTTCATTCAATCCTCACGGCTGCCTGTGATCCAGTGTCTTGACCCCAAGGAGACTCAGAAAAAAAAAAACTGCTCAAGGATTTCACCTGGAGTAACTGGTATTTCTTCTGTGACCCAATGGTCCATTCCCTGTATCCAAAGCTGTGGAGCCCTCCCAGTGCCAAAAGTCAGAGCCTACTCAGTCAGTATGACACCTCTGAACCCCAGACACACCTGGTAACTGTGATTCTGGGCCCCCAGAGATGTCTCAAGGAGCCCACTCTGTCTTCAGACTCAGCTTGCTGGAACTTGTGGCTAGGAGTAGCAGTAGTATAACAACATGAACAGTTATTATTGATATTCTAAGTGTGTATGATACACCAGGGACAGTCCAAAAATTTCACACAGGGCATCTCTGCATCCTAGCAACCTAGCAGTGAGGCGAGTACCATCATTTTGATTGATCCCATTCTTCCAGATGACCCTAACAGGCTTAGGGAAATCACTGATATGCCTAAAGCTGTTCCCCTAGCAAGAGGCAGGGGTGGATTTGAGCATGCAGGTGCCACACAGGCAGTCACATCCCTGGGGTGCCTTCCCGAATACCACACTCAAACCAGCACCACTTGTGACAAGTTCAGGTGAAGGTGGCCTCTCTTTCAGGATGGGTCCCAGGTGGAGGCCTCTGTTGAATGAAACACCTGCTAGTTCATTCATCGAACATCTGCAGAGTGAACACAGTGCCCCGGTCATGTGTGTGTCTGTTTTTGTTTACTGTGGGCAAGGGTGGGGAGGTGGGAACACTGCTCAGGAGGTATAGGAGCCACACAGCAAGCCCAGACTCCAGTGGTCAGCCCTGCTGAGAGTGCACCTCCAGAAAACTGCAAGGGATGTCAGTGGGTTATTAGGAAATGGGGGATAGTTAGTTCTTTGCCCAAAAGATGTCTCAGCCCCGCTAAATCTTGAACGAAGTTCCTTCATAGCAGAATATCAGACCATAAACATGAAAATACATCCTGCAGGAGCAGGGATAGAACTTATAGCAAGAAACAAACTCTTTTCAGCAATAGTGCCCTCATTCACGGCCTTGCTTGGGAAATCCATAAAACATTCTCTACAAAATGTGTCATGCCACATTGCCTCCCTAACTCTAGAACATGGCCTCTGAAGTTGGTCGGGCCAGAAACTACTTCTGAAGCTAGATGCTAATGGAAAAACCACCACCTCTTCCTGACCCTGTGGGTACCACCTCTGTGCAGCCCCACTGTCTGAGCCTTCATCTGTCCTCCTTCCACATTCTGACTTTTCTCAGGCCTTACGCCACACCTCCTTCTTTACCCTCTTCTCTTCTGTAACCACTTTCCTCTTACATAAAAACAAGGATATTCTGGATCCTCTTTCAGTGTTTTCAGTCAGTGGTACAAATACCATCTGGTTAGCACAGGAAAGGCATCCTCAACCCCAGGGCATCTGAGAGCCACCCAGGGAGCTGAGACACAGACGTGCTGACCTACTCCCAGGCTGATCAGCTCAGATTCTCCTGGGGCTGCTGCCAGCACCTGGGCTTTGGAAGTGCTTCCGGTGTCTCTGTGCTATGTAGGGGACACCCCTTTCCACTCCCTGTCTCTCTATTAGTTCATAAATGAGCAGTTTCCACTCATTTTGAAGCACTGAGAGGGTCAAGGTATTGGCAGGGCTGGTTCCCCTAGAGGCTCTGGGGAAGTATCTTCAGGTCCTGCTCCCTTTGGCAGCTGCAGCCACCTTTGGTGTCCTGGGCTTGCCGCTGCATCCCCCATCTCTGTCTTTTCTGTCATATCACTCCTCCTCCACTGGCATCTACTCCTCTTCTCTTCTGAGGGTTATTCTCTTTGGATGTGGAGCCCCTCGAATCCTGATGAGCTCATCCCAGGATTCAGAAGTTAATCTGCAAAAACTTTTCCAAATAAGATCATGGCCCTGGGTTCCAGGGATTGGGACATGGACTCATCCTGTCTGGGGCCACAGTCCAACCCACTGCCAGAGGCCTGCATGACAGCTGTGTGAGCAGAAGTGGGAACGAGGACTATGTCAAACAGGTTTCCTGGGCACATGAAGTCCAGTGAATGCCTCCAAACCAGTGAATAATGACCATGATCAGGACTATATGCAGGACACAGAGATGGGCATTGTTCTCTGGAGCCAATTCTGGTGGCCCTAGAAGTGAGGAGGAAAGCATCCTGGGGACCCGGCAGCTCTTCTTAGCAAGTGAAAAGGCAGCTCTGGGAAGACACGGCTGAGACCAAGCATGGAACTAACCACCATGGACATGGTGAGGGCTGGTGTACCGGGGGCCTGTGAGCAGCTGAAACTGGGGTGCCTTTTAAGCGTAGTGATCAGGCTTTCATGTCTCTCTGGCTGGAATTCAGCCACAGGAAGCACCGGGGTGTTTCGAAGTAGAGATTCCAGAGGATGCTGGACCCTAAAGAGGGACTTGGGGTGCCACACACAAGAACATTCTGGCACCCCTCTTGGAGATTCTGCATCCTCTCCAGGCACTGAGACAGATGCCCTGGAAAATCCCTGGATGCAGCCTGAGGCTCCCCAACACCATGTGGAAGAAGCGTATCTTCTCATGAGACTCGGGACATTACTGACTCTATGGTCCTTGTCTGTTTCTCAACAAGGTGCCACAGTGAGCATGTTTGCCCTTCTGGGGGTGGAGGACATCCAGAGAGTGCTGGAAGCTGGCAAATAGCCCTGGCTAGAAATCATGCTCATTTGCTTCTGATGTATCTACTAAGAATGGAGGAATAACTAGCTTTTAGTGTCCCAAAAGGGATACTCATTGTTGGAGCTAAAGGTCACAACTTCTGCCAGGATCCCAACTTCTGCCCTAAAGGCAGTAAGAGAGGAAGAAACGCATGCCAACCTATTGGATCTGCAAAGACACAACTGCCCAGGGAGCCCTTCCATTCCCAGGACACATGAATGTCCAGACGGCCAGAGAATCCCACCATCAGGCAGAAGGCAGGAGCAGTGTAGACAATATAGGCATTACCAGAAGCAGGCCTTGATAGAAAATAAAATATCATTTTGATTAAAAGAATGAAAGTGGGATCTAACCTAGAAAGCAAAGCATCCTTAATGTGGTCAAGACTGTGGTTGCTGATCAAATACAGGATGCCCAGTTAGAATTTGAAATTTAGATAGATAAGAAATAACTTTTTAGTATAAGTATACCCCAATTATCAAATGGGATATATTTGTGCTAAAAATAAAATTCTTGAAATTCAAATTTAACTAGACTGCCTGTTCTATTTGCTAAATTCGATGATCCTAGGTAGGATCCCAAAGTGTCTGGACAGGAGCCAAGCTCACCTGATGGCTTCAGCAATCCGAGTGCTCTCCTTTCTTCGGTCGCTGGACAACCGGCCAATTAGGTAGGAGTAATCTAGGCCGCTGCAGAACACACTCCCCACTGCGCTGAGGAGCAGCAGTTTGCTGTCATCTGTGGCTGCGTTGCAGAGCGCTCGCCGGACTTCCTTCATGATCTGCAAGTAGAGATGCGTTTGCAGGATGTTAAGTGTCTGTTTTTTAAGCCCAAAGCTTTCAGACCACAAGCCAACCAGAAGCCTTTTCCCCCGAGGGTAGAGGCAAGAAAATCTGCCCTGCCTGTGCAGAGCCTTCCCTGAATAAGAGCACCATCCCTAAGGCAGGCAGAAAAGTGCTAACCAGCAGGCCATGTGGCCCCTGGCTGCAGCTCTGGGAGCCTGGCTTGAACCCCTTCAATCCCTGGTAAATCTCTGCAAATCTTCTTCTGGCATTTGCTGTTTAGCCCTTTACAAGGTATGGAAAAACAGTCCTGTGCACAGCCCTGCTGAGGTGCACAAGCCATCTCTAGATGGCTCAGTTTAATTATACTCTTGGTCATCTTTAATTCTGCTAAGACCCTCACATGGCTCATTGGTGGCACAATGTAAGTGGCTTTAGCAACAGGCCCAGACCTGAGTTCAAAGCCCTACTGGAGTTAGAAGCACCTGGTTCACAGTCTAGCTCTGCAACTTACTAGGCCGGGGACCTGGGACACAGTGGTCATACCCCTCACAGATGAGGCTCTACTAGTGAGGAATCATAGCAGCCACTCGCAAGGGCTATAGTGAACACACAAAGGAAAGACTATGCTGTGGCCACTGAGCTTCACATTTCTGGGGCGGATAGTGAATTCTGGATAGAGAGCATTTTGTTCCTCTCCTCATGCCACTAAAGGTGACATGTGACATGGAATAACTATGTCAGCTGCCCTGCCATCCTGGGGCTAGGCCCTCTTGACTCCTGCGTGTGCACTCTGTCTATTTTGAGGGCTCCATGACTTTGTCTCAGATGGGTAGGGGACAGGGCAGGACAGAATTTGGGAGATAGACACAGGTAACTCAGGAAAGCCTAAGAACAGCATATGCTATGTCTGCAAGAATGCTTACTGAAGGCCAGGCACCCTGGGAGTGGGTTACAGCCCCCCAGCATCACCAGGGGGAAGATGACACAACTCTTACCCCATCCAGAGACTGGAGGCCAAGAGAGGTTAAGACACTAGCGCAGGGCCACACGGTTGGCAAGTGTTGAAAGTGGATTCAGACCCTGGTCTGACTCACAAACATGCTGGCCTCTTGGTCACTGCAGATCCCCCCGGTCTGGCTGTAGCCTCCCACGCACAGAAAAGGACAGCAGTCAGCTGTGGAGCAAGTGACCCACCCAGGACAGTGCAGGACAGGGCAGGGGCCAGGGCAGCCCAGTGTGCCATCACCAGCTCTGCCTACCTTGTGCCAAGCCCATATTCACCAAATTGCCTTTGCACTGCTGTTTGCTTCCTACCCTCATGGGGCTGACCAGCCTTTATTTATTTATTTATTTTATTTTTTTTTTTGAGAGGTTTTTGCCATAGGGTGCGTGCACTCACCAGACAGACAGAAAGCGAGAAACCACCCCCTAGGGGGGATGACCACACCGCAATCCCTTCTCCTCCATTCTCCTCTTGGGATCTTGGGCACGCACGCACACATGTCCAACGTGGGTTTTAAGCCACTGGGTCCAGGACATGAATGGCGGTCGACCACGTGGGAGTCCAGCGACATAGCCATTACGCTAACTGCTGGTCCCTAGCCTCCTTGATTCTGAAAACCCTCCTATGACCCACCCTACCCAGGCACCCTCCCCCATCATCCCTTGCTCATACACCAATTATTTCCTTCTTTTATCCCATCTTCAACTGTTTTATCTGCTTGTCTTTGACTTAGTTGCCCCTGTTTAACTACGATTTTAGTAATGATATGAGTAATGTCAAACTCACTGGCACCTAACATGGTGCCTGGTACATTGATTCACACTAACACTTGCTTGGATCCTGTAGCTCTCTCAACCCTCTCCTGCAACATTGGACCGTCAGCCAGTCTGTTTTCTCACATACAGGGAAGCTTGAAAGGGTCATGTTGAAAGGCCACTGTGAAACCACATTGAGGATTGAGGAGCTTACACAACATGAAGGCTCCGCAGACCATGCAGTGGGGCTCCTCTATCACATCAGGGACTATTTTCAGACTAGCCAAGCGATGAAAGAGCACTTGCCCACCAGGTCTTAAGCCCCTTAGCCCCAGTGAAGTGGACACTGTTCCAGCTCCATCTTATAGAAGGGGAAAGTGAGGCTCAGAGAGAAAGGTGACACGCTGTGTTCTCAAGACAACACAGCAGTCAGTGCCAAAGCCAAGGCATGAGAGTGGGTGGGTGAGAGTTTCCTGCT
>NW_006159850.1:7636104-7650614 GCF_000334495.1 Tupaia belangeri chinensis | reverse complement strand
TAGTGTGGTGCTTATGGGGTTACTAGGGGGCACCCTGGACCTCTGGGGCCCAAACTCCACTCTTCTATTCCACACTGCTGTGGTGTGACTATGAGTGGATTTTTAGCCTCCCCTGGACTCCCTATCTGTAAAATTCAGAACTATCTCATTGGTTTAACTGACCAATGAATAAGATACATGGACAGTGTTTAACCCAGTGTCTAGTACATAGTCCTGCAGGGCATCACCTTCCACATACTGACCCCAAGCAATGTTTAAGGAAGTCCCATCCATTCATGGAACACCTGTTCCAAAAGAATATTGCAGCAGCAATACCAAACCCTACAAACACTTTGATTTTTTCCTAGACATACACACCTATGATAAAGTTTTATATATATATATATATATCTAATAATGAAATAGGACAATTACAGCAATATGCTGTGATGAAAGTAATGTAAATGTTCTGTGCTATGAGATGATAAAATGTCTACATGAAGAGATAAAGTAAGGCAAACGACATAGGCATTGTGACGTAGCATTTGAAACGTACAAGCTGGTTATTTCTGGAATGTTCCATTGAATGCTTCGGACCATGGTTGCCTGTGAATAACTGAAACCATAGAAAGTAAATCAGCAGGTAAGGGGGATCAGCTGCACTGCTGTACTCTGTGTCAGACTCTGCCCCAAGAGCTTGAAAACCTCACTCATTAACCCAGAGCATTGGATCACCCAGGTGCTGGCTAGAAATGTAGAGTCCCAGACTACAGGATGAGACTGCACTTTCACAAGACCCCCAAGTCACTTGCATGCATGTTATTCTTTGAGAATCACTGCTTCAAAATGTCACTCAGCCTTCTGAGGGAGTCCCTATGGTTCCAGTCCTGTTTTATTAATAAAGTCACGAAAGCACAGTGAGTCTGTGCATCTTTAGAAAAGAGGCACAGGTGGTCCCTGGAATCAAGCAAGCAGGCTTTGGGGCTTACATTCTCCACCACAGGCCACGCTGTCTTCAGAAGGCTCCTGGGCCTTTTATCCAAAGCCTTCCATGTAACAGCCTTGTGGCTGTGAGAGCAGTGGGGAATAAGCTCAGCAGCACACAGGAGGCAACAGAACCTCCACTGCTCCCAGACTGCAGATTTTATGATGGGGCCAAAGTCCAAAGCTGAGCTCTTGCCATACACACTGGGCATGGAGGCCAAAGCATCATCCAGAGTCTTGGTGCCTGGGCCCTGGCTGTGCCACACATTGCAGCCTTCATACTTCCTACTCCTTCCTGTCACATGCATGCAGCTGACTGTCCATCCTGCTTACACAATTCCTCTTTGGATCCTGGGCACTGATTATTACTCAGTGTGACCAGGCTGAAGAAGAGCAGGTTTTGGACACAGGAAGATCATGTTGGAATCATGTCCATCATCTAGTACAGTCCCTCTAGCCATTTTGCCATCACAGTCAGAATAAGCTGCTAAACAAACAATTTATCTTAAGTGTTGTAGGAAAAAAATCTCCCATGAGGAAACTTAAAACGCCAAGTCTACTCTGTATGTGAACTTGAAGTTCCAAGTTACCATACCACCATAGGGGAAAAAATCCCCAAGTCACAAAAAAAAAATTTAACATGGAAATTGAACATAGACTAGTATTGTCCCTGAAGTATCTGATAGAAATCAATGTAAAAGTATTCTGGAGATAAATTGCAACCCAGACTATATGAAAATTATACAGGTGGGAAAAAAATCCCTACTGAATATGAGCTCACAATAAAAAATTATGAAACACGAACTGAGTCAGCATACTCTACAAACAAGAGAATTATGTCTATAATTTCAAGTAATAGAACAATCTAAAGGGGACTATAACATAAAAATGTTTAAAACAAAGACAGGAAAGGAGACATTATGAACTATAAAGAAAGAACAGGAGAGTATGGAAAAAGTATTTAAGAGGGACAACATCTCAAAATATAAAGCTCATGGATGACATAATGGTTACATTTCTGGACTTTCACATAGTCGAACAAGGTTCAAGTCTTGTACCTGATGGCTTAAAACGCACACCAGGTGTGTGTGTGTGTGTGTGTGTGTGCGCCCAAAATCCCGAGAGGAGAATGGAAGAGAAGGGACTGCAGCATGGCCATCCCCCCTGTGGGGTGACTTCTCACTTTCTGCCTCTCTCTGTTTCTCTGGCAAGTGCATGTCCCCTAGAGCAAAAATCTCTCTTTAAAAAAAAAAAAAAAGTTCATGGACATCTTCTGAGTATAACAGCAGATTAAAAGGAACTAAAAGGAGAATCCATGAATGGAAAGATCTGAGGCACTAGCTCTAAATTTATTACAGAGAAACAGAGATAAAAAATATGAATGAAATGTTAAAGACAATAATAATATAAGATTTAAAATAGGTGCTGTAGAATTTCTATCAGCAGATCATAGAGAAGAAAAGAAAGGTAATATCTTAAGAGATAAAGGATGAGAATATACAGAACTGTTGAAAAACATTGGTTTCCTGTGGCTGCTGTAACAAATCATCACAAACTCAGTAGCTTAGAACAGTACAAATATATTGTATAGGTCTATATATAATAAATCTAATGCAGTTTCACTGGGATAAAGTCAAATTATCAGCAGGGCTGCATTCTTATCTGAAGGCTCTATGAAGGCTCTAAGGGAGAATCCTTTTTTCTTCTTCTTCAGGTTCCAGTGGCCACCCACATCCTTAGTTTGTGGCCTCTCCCTCCATATTCAAAGTTAGTAGTGGCTGGCTGAGTCTTTCTCATACCTCACACTATGTCACTCTGATTCTTATTCATCTGTTTCTCTGTCCTATAGTTAAGGACTCCTGTAGTTACAGTAAGGCTATCTGAATAATCTAGACAATTTCTTTATCCTAAACTTGGCTGGTAAACAAAATTAATTTCCTTCTGCCACGTAATCTAACATATTCACAGGGTCATGAGATTGAATAATCACATGAACTTCTTTCAGAAGGGGTATTATTGTACTTTCCATAGACCTGAATCCTAAAATTTGAGAAATATAACTAAAAGCAAAGGAGAAGAAGAAGAAGAACTACATGCTTGGGCATAATATACTTAAACCTCAGAATATTGAAGACAAAATAAAACCTTAACATATCCAGAAACAAAAGAAAGATTCCATATTGGAGGGCAAGCATTTGATTAGTCATAATTCTACATAGCAGAAATAAATCCAAGAAAGTGGAAGAGCAAAATTTTTGAGGTGCTGAGGAAATTGTCATACAAATTCTTTACCCAGCTAAACTATCATTAAAAAGCCAGGATGAAAAGTAGGCAGTTTCAGGGCAAGAATGTTTACTACTCTTAGGTCCCTGCTAAAATAACTTTAAAAGGATGTACTTCAGGAAGAAGGAAGATTTATTCAGAAAGAAAAACTTAAGCGTAAGGAAAAACAGCCAGCAACCAGTGAACATGTTGATAAATCAATGTAAGAACTGACTATAAACCTCATAATACCAACCAGTTTGAGGGTGGGGGTTGTAGAACTGTAATAAGCAATAATATTGGATAAAATGGCGAAGAAATAAGTAGAATCAGTTTAGGAGTAGTGTAGTGATAACATTTAAACTTGCTACATATATGAGGGACTTCAGAAAGTTCATGAAAAATGGAATTAAAGTATGAGTTTATTTTGGTGCAAACATTTTTGAAATCCATGCATAGTTTTTCCATAGTACACATTTTCCATGAACTTTTAAAGTCCCTCCTCATACATAATTTAAAAATATTTCTTAAAAATACATGAATTACAATAAATTGGGGTAGTGGGGATAAAATCATTTCAATCAATTCAACAGAATTTAGAGAAGAAAATAAGTGTAGAAAGTCCATGGTAATAGAAAACGAAGCATGGCACTTGCTGGGATGAAGCTTAGAGTTTAATAGAGAAACAGTAAGTGAGCAGACCTTTAAAGGATCAAGATTAATGATTCAATAGGCATAATTGTAAGGTACAGAGGGGAGAGATTATTAGAGCATTGTCTATTAAATTATACTTTAAAAAACATTTATTAAGCACCTTGAAGTACCAGGAATTGCATCAGTTAATTGCCTCATAATGTTTAATTCCAAACAAAAATCCTGTAAAATAAGGAATGGTATCCCAGACTTGAGGGTGAAGCAATAAAGACTCAGAGAAGTGAAGAAAGTTGCCCAAGACCACTCAAGAATCATGAAGCAGGATGATGATTCAAATTTTATACCAACCTCTCTTCACTTTCTACTATTCCCTACTGTAGGATGACTCAAATAAATGGGTCAATTACAGTGGACAAAATAGGGCTGGATGTCAATCTGAATCAAGAATCTCCAGGCCTGTGCTCTGCTGGATGTACAGAGAAGCACATTCCTCGCTAATAGGGTATAAGCCACAGATATTCATTTGAACATCAAAAAGGTAACAAGCAACTATCTTGTGGGTCCTTTAATCCATCTGTCTCCAGAAATAGACACACTCTCACCTATATATGAACTCTATTTCTCTGAGAGGCAAATAAAAGAAAGCCCTGCTGGAAAGAGATGGACTGCAATTCTACACATGACTCAGAAAGCAGCATCTCCATCTGCAGCTGCAGTTATTTATCTATTAGTGAAAACAAGAGCAAAACAATAGTCATCTCCTCTATGAATTAAAAAGTGAATTTGCCTTTTATTGATAAAACAAAAGTACAAACTACTTTTTCTTTTTCATTTAAAAAGGTTGTATCAAATGAGTACATCAGTCTTTTATCTTTTTGGCGCTGAGAATTCAATTTGGACACAAGGCTGAGTGTCCACCTTCTCAAAGATTCCAACTTTATATCATAACTGGTTTGCTGAAAGTAAAATCTTTTAGGGAGCCAACACCCCTTGTGATGCTTCTGGAAAACACTCTTGTAGAATATAGCCATTCTTAGCTTCTCCTGCCTCATATTTTCTTAAACTGCTGTGGAAGGCAGCCTCTAAGATGGCCCCTACCCTTCAGTGAGGATCAGACGTATGATTCACTCTAATCGACAAAATTTGCCAAAGTGATGGGATTTTGCTTTCAATAAATTAGGTTCTAAAAATACTACAGTTTCTGTCCTGATCATCCTCTCTTGTTATCTCTTTTTCTTGCGCTCTTGATGCCATGTCATGAGTAGCCCCATAGAGCAACTTGCTCTATATGGCAGTGAACAGATATCACTGGCCAGTGAGGACTGAGGCCTTCCAACAACAATGTGGGTAAGCTTGAGGGAGGACATTCCTCCAATTGAGCTCTCAGGTCAGACTGCAACCCCCAGCCTACACTGGACTGCAGCCCAGCCCATATTTGCCCACACTTATGAGAGACCCTGAACCAAAGCATCCAGCAAATCTATGCCTGGACTCCTGGCCCACAGAAACTACAAGGTAATAAATTTCAGTTGTTTCAAAATACTAAATTTAGGTGACTTTGTTACACAGCTATAGATAACTACTACAATTCCTTCAGAACTGAAGTGGTAGACTTCTCATCTGCATACCTCTGTAACACCTAGAGTAGAACCTTTCATGTAAAAGAATTTAACAAATGTTTATTAAATTGAGAGAATGGCATGGTATTTATCCCCTCAAGGAGCTTATAGTCTACTGGAAGAAGTGATCAGCTATCTATCAAATTGCCACACAGTAAGTGTATAATAACAAAGGTGGTGACTTCTAGAAGGGAAGTATGCATGGTGTTAGGGAACTCTATGACTGAAGAATATGGCCTGGTCAGGAAGAGGAGTAAAGCTTTTTCTGCAGACATGATGGTTAAGCTAAGACCTAAAAGAACAAGGAGGAAAGGAATGCTGAACCAATAGGAGGGATAAGTATGAGCAAAGGACTGGAGTGTAGGAAGAGAGGAACAGTGTGATGTGGGATATGGAATGTATGGTGTGTGTACACATGGGTGTGTATATGTAGCAGGAGTGAAGTTATCAGAGCTGTTATTTCCAGCCAATCATTCTGCCTGCCTATGGAGAATGAATTACAGGATAGGAAGTGGGATAGCCCAGAGGCTTCTTAGCACGTTATCCCAATAGTCCAAATAAAATAGCCTAATGGTCTGGACTCACAACTTTGGGGAAAGTTGGTTGTGAGGGGCATGACAAGAGGCACGTGGAAGGGCTTTCTGCTTATCTGGTATATGTGCTTAGGTGGTGGTGGAGCCTCCAGCTAAGGTTGACAACACTGAAGGAAACCAGGCACTGATGAGGCTTGGAGTCTTCTAATGGCAAAATGGGTGAGTTCTTGAGCATAAGGACTTGTGCCATCTATTAGGTTGCTGAGAAAGTCATGACTTTTTTTTTACATTTTTCTATGCAAAATGCGTCATGACCCTGACAACCCAAAATTTGGCTAGCTCTTTCCTAATGGGCATTTTGGTCAATCTTGGTCCTCTGCTGTATTCCAGACAAGAAAAATATTATACCAAACCCACTAGCCTCATAATCAGGTAAACACATTCAGTAATGTATAACTATTTTCCTGTGAGGCCAATCCAACCAATGTCATAGATACAACTGGGAAAGAAATTCAGTTGTGACCATGAAAGGGGTCCCCTTCCAGGTCCTCCTGGATCTGGATCTGCTGGTGGCCAGTAAATGACCTCTGCCTCATCTTAATGATAAGAACTTTCATTGAAGACCCCCTACAGGGAAGGTACTGTGGAAACCTTTTGCATAAATTATCTCAATCTCACAAAAAACACAATGTATAACTTTAATAAAAGAGGAAGCTTGGAGAGGCAAAGTAACTTCCTATAGTAGCAGAGGTCCTAACTTGGTGGAGACAGGATTTGAACCCTGGTCTGCTAGACTCCAAAATCTATATCCCTTTTCTAATACTGCCTCTTCATTTCAACAGAGTCTTTCAGGGCTACTTCTCTCCGTCAGCTGCTCGCCCATACAACCACTTCACTTAGGGTGTTGAGACAACTGAAAATACCAGATTGATAACTTTTTCTGTTTTCCCCATTTTGTAGCATTCCAGCACTGATTAGGGATGAATCCCCTAATTAATCAAGTCCACAACTCAAGTGAGAACCTGTGCACCTCTGATCCCTCGAGCACAACATGTTAACCATTAACATACAAAGTTGCTGCAAAAAGACAAACTGGGAAACCTCACGTTTATTTGACTTATCAAAGGAAAATGCTGTGTCTTTCTAAGCATTCTTTTTTTTTTTTTTTGGAGAGATTTTCACTGTAGGGCGCGTCGCTCGCCAGACATAGAGACAGAAAGCGAGAAATCACCCCCCAGGGGGGATGGTCACGCCGCAATCCCTTCTCCTCCATTCTCCTCTCGAGATCTTGGGCACGCACACACACGCGCCCGGCGTGAGTTTTAAGCCACTAGGTCCGGGACACGAACTGCAGTCGACTACGTGGGAGTCCAGCGACATAGCCATTACGCTAACTGCTGGTTCCCTCTAAGCATTCTTTTAAAAAGTAGTGAAGTAGAAAAAAATCCAGGAGAAATTATCTCATGGGGACATGTCATGATGAGCTTAAAACAGCAAGATTTCCAGATGTATAAACATGTAAAGAGCTGCCTTCAGAGTAAAGCTCAGGCTCTGGACCTCTTGGAATCCTAGAGATCTACACAGCAGGGAACCTCAGGGTGCTTCTGCTGAAAGCAAAGCAGAGAGAGTCCCTCCAAATACTATGCTTAGAGGAGAGATGACAAGCAATAACTAACCCCACAAATTACAAAGACTTTAGTCATGACTCTTCTCTCACAATTTTCCAATCATTCCAGACTGTCATGCCCACAATCTCATAAAAGAATCATACTATAAGTTATAATGATAAGACATGTTGCCACGGGTTCAAGGACACAGAACCTCTCAATCACTTCCAGGGCTTCCCTGAGTGTGCTAGATACAACGGACAGTGCCAGGCCATTCTATCAATCCCAGTCTGAGTGAGCAGTCACACCCCCCTTACATGACCCTCAGGACATACCTTTGTGGTTAACACTCTATGTTTCCATTGTTTATTATGGAAAAAAAAAGAATGCAGCGAATTACAGGACAAAGGAAATTTGATATTAACTGTTTTTGATGGGCCAGGTACTGGGCTGAGAGTGAGAGACAGTGGCAGATAAAAACAAGGCCCTTACCCTCCTGATGCTAGCATTTGGTTATGCCATGAGACTTGAGACCAGTTAAGTGCTCTAAGCTTAAATTTTCTCATTCATAAAATGTAGATCATAGTTATTCCATATCAGAAGGGTGCTGGTGGGATGAACTGGGATAACCAGCCAATAAAAAGCACAAAGAGCTACTGTTCATTGGCATTGTCACTGTCTTTGTCATTTGTCACTCTGCCACCGTGTCCCTGGTTGATCTAGTAGCAGAAGGCTCCTCAGATGAGTGTGTCCCACATAATTGTCATCAAAAATCTCTCCATTGCCTGCTCCATGAGCCCATAGTTGAAAAATATAGTCTACCTAGCAACATTAAGGATTCACTATTTCCCTATTTTACTCATTAAAGATGTAAGTTTGATTAACATTTAAAAAGTAATGTAGAGCCAGCCCCACAGGGCAGAAGTTAAGTTAAGCAAGTGGTTCCCACATGGCCAACTGGAGTTTGAATCCCAGCCCTGGTAGCAACATTCAAAGTGTACATGCCCAGGATCCTAATGTGATGAAGAATCAAAGAAAACAGGACTGTAGTGTGACCATGCCCCATTACGGTGTGCTCTCCTCCACCACCACCTTGCTCATGCACATGCATGTACATGCCCTAGGCATTGAACAAAAAAGTAACAAAGCATGTCAGGTATATGCACAAATGCCCAAGATCCAAGGGGCTACAAGGCTGGAAGAAGGCGACTGTGGCATGAACAGATCCTGTGGAAGGTGCGACTCTCCCTCTCTCTCATTCTCATGTTCACATGCTCCATCAACGATAAGGAGGAATAAAGTAATTTTAAAAAATAAGATATAATAAGTTGAACTTCAAAATTTAAAAATTTTCCCATTGAAGAACACTATCAAGAAAGTAAAAAGACAGCCCCCAGAATAAGAGAAATTGTCAAATCATAGCTGATAAGGGCCTAGTACCCAGAAAATATAAAGTATGCTTAAAATGACAATAAAAAGAAAAATTACTCAATTTTTAGAATAGGCAAAGGATTTGGGTAAACACTAGTCCAAAGAAGAAAGACAAATAACACACACATGAAAAGATGCTCAACATTATCAGTCACTAAGGAAATGCAAATTAAAAGCACAGGGAGATACCATCTCATGTATATGAATATGGCTATCCAAGAAAAGACAGACAATAACAAGTGTTGGTGAGGATGCAGAGAAACTAAAACCTTCCCATACCAGTGATGGAAATGTAAACAGTGCAGTCACTGTGGAAAAGTTTGGCAGTTCCTCAAAAGTTAATATAGAGTAACCATATGACACAGCCATCCCAAGAATTGGAATAGACCCCAAAAAATTACATTAGGAACCTTTCCAAGAAAATTGGAAACACTATGTTCACATAAAAACTTGTACACAAATGTTTGTAGCAAGGTTATTCATGTGGAAACAACTCAAATGACCATCAATTTGAAAAACTGATAGACTAAATGTGGTGTATCCATACAATGAAATATTATTCATCTATAAAATGGAATAAAGTATGGATCTATGCTATGACATGGTTAAACCTGGAAAATATTCTAAGCAAAAAAAGCTAGACAAAAAGAAAAAGAAAAAGAAAAAAAGCCACACACTGTATGACTGCATTTACATAAACTGTCCAGAAGAGATGCATCTCTAGAGACAGATGAGTGGCTGCCAGGGGTTAGGGAGAAGGGAATGGGGAATGACTGTTCATGGATATGGGGTTTCTTTTTGGGGGTGACAGAAATGTTCTATAACTAGATAATGTTGACGGTTGCACAACCTCGTGAATATACTGAAAATCACAGAACTGTACATTTTTTTAAAGAAGTTTTTGCCTTAGGGTGCATGCACTTGTAGGAGAGAGAGAAAGAGAGAGAGACAATGAGAGGGAAAGTGAGAAATCACCCCCCATGGGGATGTCATGCTGCAATCCCTTCTCCACCATTCTCCTCCTGTGATCTTAAGCCACCAGGTCTGGGACTTGAACCATGGCCAGCCATGTGTTCAAGTGATTTAACGGCTACGCCATCTGCTGGCCCCAGAACTGTACATTTTTAGAGGATAAAATTTATGGTATGTCAATTCCATCTCAGTAACAAATATATATGTGAACTAAACGAGTTCAATTCCATTTAGCAAAGAAATCTGACATGCTGATTATAGGGAAGCTGGAAAAGTCCAAGATATGATGTTTGGCTTGGGCCACCCCTAAGTCTATGGCCATGGTCAGTTCACTTAATCTCTCCACGCCCCGTGGTTTTTGTCTATAAAATGGAATAATGTATATATCCCTAAAATAAAGTTCATAAAGTGATGAGCAAATTGTGCCCCGTGGCCCAGTTATTATGCATGTTGGTTATTTCCGTCAGCCCCCAGCCCACCCCACCCATCAGCTGTGTCCCTTTACCTCAGGTGTCAGTGCGTTGTTATCCGAGGTCTGGCTGGACAGCAAGATGTGTGTGAACCCTTCTTCTTTCCGCACGACAATATCTCGAAACCGACAGTTGCTTTCATTCTGGCGGACGCTGTACCTGAGCCTCGTGTCAAAGACATAGTCCTTCTCTGTTTCCAGCTTTCTCTTCACAGGGCTGTGCAGGTTCAATCCCCCATTAGTCAGAGCAGAGCCTTCCAAAAATCAGATAGATAAAGTGAGAAATAGGCATGGGCTATAATCCTACAAAAGCGTAATCAGAGAACATTTGGGTTTACAAAGGGAGGGCTGGAATGTAGTTGGGACCCCCATGCATCCTCTGTTCTGGAGGTGAAAGCCCAGAGCTTAATTCCTATATCTCCACATTCAGAAGAGGACTAAGAGGACTCTGGGTGAAGAGTCTTTGACTCCCTTTACCTACACGGAGGTGTGAGCATCTAGCTTCTGCTCAGATTCCTTAGCGGCAGGGAACACAGTGACCACTGCAGAAGGCAGCCCTTTTCATTCCTGGATACTCATTACTGATGGGGTATTACTACCAAAAGCAATACTTGTAACTGGTCTTTGTCTTTATTCATCCTGTGTTATATGCTAACTTCTATGCAGAAACACTACATGGACATTATCCCATTGAATATGAGAACCAGCAATAGGGTCTGGGACACCTAGAGCTTCCACGGAGGCTGCCCTAAGAGAAGGGAGGTGAATACCGCGCAGGCAAGGTCCTCCTGCCTCTCTTCTTCTCCCAAATCAATCACAATGCATGGCTTTACAGTCTTCTATTCTACATACTAGCATTCACGAATGGCTGCAGAGTGCCCTGGATATAAAAGCTTGAAAACTAGTAACAAAGAGATCCAAATTTATGATGGCTCCCCATCTCCTGCCTCCTGCTGAGCTATACTGGAACCTCCTGGGTGTGCTAAAGGAAGCATGCTGAAACCTACAACCCCAAACCTCCATCCAAAACAGGTGGAAATAAGCTCAAGTGTGTATTATGAAAACACTTCCCAGCCAAGAGAAAGATACACAAATTACCAATATCAGAAATGAAAGAGGGTTCATCACTATTGACTCTATGGACATAAAAAGTTAATGAAAAGATACTATAAACAACTCTATTTATCTGATAACCTAGATGAAATGGAGTAATTCCTTGAAAAGACACAAACTTCAAGATACATAAAAAGAAATACATCATCTGAATAGGCCTATATCTAGTAAAAAAAAAAAAAAAGAACCAAGAATAATAATCTAAAAAAGGAAAGGACCAGGCTGAAATGAATTATATCAAACATATATCAAGGAAATAATATCAATTTTGCACAAAATGCTCCAGGAAATAGAATCAGAGGAATACTTCCTCATTCCATGAAGCCAACATTCCCCAAACACCAAAACCAAATAAAGACACTACAAGAAAATAAAACTATAAACTAATATTTCTCATGAACATACATGCAAATATCTTCAATGAAATATTTTCAAATCAAACCCAATTATGTAGGAAGAGGATTATATACTGCAAACAGTTGCAAACTGGTTTAACATGTGAATATCAGCCAATGTAATCCAACACATCAACAGGCTAAAAAAGAAAAATCTTAAGATCATATCAATTGATGCCGAAAGAGTATTAGACAAAATACAATAGAGGGGGATTTTCTTAAGTACATAAAGAGCAGCTATAAAATACCTACTGCTGACATTATACTTAATGGTGAGAGAGTGAATGCTCTACTATTTCTTTTTTTAAAGAATTATTTACCCAATTTATTTATTATTATTATTTCACATGAGTTTTGACACAGAAAGAGAGAGAGAGAAAGCCACCAAGTCCAGGACTCAAACCACAGTCAGCCATGTAGGAATTCCAGTGCCTTAACCACCACACCACCTGCTGGCCCTGAATGCTCTACTCTTAAGATCTGAAATACGAAAAGGATGTTCTCCTTCCTATTCAACATCACATTAGAAGCCCTAACTGTAGAAAGATGAGAAAGGGAAACAGGAGGTTATAGAGATTGGGAAGGAGGAAATAAGATGATTTTTATTCACAAGTGACAAGACTGTCTATACAGAAAGTACTAGAACAGGTCATCCCCACTGGGGCCTGGAAGAATGCTGGTTAGGGTAGCCAGATCCCACATAGCCAATTGCACATTTTGAGTTCTGGACCTGGCAGCTTGAGAAACACACCAGGTGCATTTGTGTGCATGCCCAAAATACCTAAAGGAGGCAGAAATGGAGGAGAAGGGATGGCAGTGTGACCATTCCTTCGGGAGGGGGTGCTTTCTCCTCTCCCTCTCTCTCTGGTGAGTACACACTTCTCTGGAAAACTCATAAAAAAGGGCAATCACTGTGTGGACACAGCATGGAGATGCTCTGTATTCTGTTCTGCAGAGCACAGGATATGAGAATCAAATAAGATAACATATTTAAAGAGCCTGGCATACAGTAATAAACAGTGGTTCTTATTTGCTCTCCAATCATCACAGCCTGACTTAGCATGAAGTTATACTGGTAACCTGTGTGACTCAAGCCTCTCTCTCTAATAATGCCATGTCTTAAAGGTAGGGCTCCTGGCAACATGCTCACCCTGGCTCAGCATAATGCCTGTGGCAACTGGAACCCCTCAATAATTGTTCCTCAGCATCCAGAGTGCCTGGCCCACCTCTGGGAAAGCCTTGGAATCCAGCACTGGGTTAGACAGGAACCAGGCAGTGCTCCATTGGACCCCTCCACAGGTCAGGTCCCCACTCAGGAGGCAAGCAGCTGCCGTGGAGGGGATGCCCTGGCATCAGAGTTGCGTGACCCGGTAATGCCTTCTGTGAAGCCATTTTGTAGTTTTCCATTACTCAAAGCAACTGGGCTTTGTGAAAAATCAAGATGCAGCTCCTGACACAGACTAAAATGACTCAATGAACTTCAGAAAATAAACACGAGTGTTTAATTAAAAGGTTTGCACAGAGGGAACTGTTCCTTAAGAGCTGACCAAAGACCCTCAGCCCTCAGAAGTGCTCCCTAATCAGGCTTGGTCATACTTTCCAGAGTAGCTCCCATAGGTCCGTGCCATCTCTGTTGCAGGGGACTCACATAATGGAAGCTGCTCTCAGTGGGTGCTGGTTCGTGCCTGGTGAAAAGTCAGATGCTCAGAGCTTGAGGGGGTTAGAAAAGGCTGAGTAAATCCTCTTGCCTCCCAACCAAGTCAAGGTGCTTCTTAATAATTAATCCTATAAGGAGGAAGATTCGGCGGCTATCTTTTTTGAGCATCTCTAAGATAGTCTCTAAATGACTCCACAATTCCATGAAGCTGCCATTGGCAGACCGTATCACAGATGAGGAAAGTGAGTAATTTGCTGGAGAACACAAAGATGCTAAACGGTTGAACCAGGACTTAAGCCAGGTATCTCTCATTTTGTTTATTTAAAATCTAATTATGTATTACCTCCCCATGGGCAGGCTATGGCACTAGGTGATAGAGACCCAACACAAATTATAGAATAAAGTCTAGCCCTCTTGAAGCTTGCTCCTAGTGGGGAAGAAGAACAGTTACATTAACTAATGTAACTAATACTTAAAATAATGATAGACCAGAAAACAACAGAAGGATATAATAAAGAATAATGGGGGGAGAGTTCTGTGAATTTAAAGCCCATGGCCTTGCCTCTAGAGCACAAAAAGGGAACCAGCAGTTAGCGTAATGGCTATGTCGCTGGACTCCCACATAGTCGACCGCGGTTCATGTCCCGGACCCGGTGGCTTAAAACTCACGCCGGGCACGTGTGCGTGCGTGCCCAAGATCCCGAGAGGAGAATGGAGGAGAAGGGATTGCGGCGTGACCATCCCCCCCTGGGGGGTGATTTCTCGCTTTCTGTCTCTATGTCTCTCTATGTCTCTGTCTGGCGAGCACACGCGCCCTACAATGAAAATCTCTCAA
>NW_006159850.1:7630148-7635662 GCF_000334495.1 Tupaia belangeri chinensis | reverse complement strand
GAGCCCACGCGCCCTACAATGAAAATCCCTAAAAAAAAAAAAAAAAAGAACGGTCCTGGGACCAGCTTGCCAAGCAAACCACACAGAGGGAAACAGACCTGCTGGCTCTCTGTAAGAGGCTGGGCTTGGGTCTCTGATCCAAACCTGGGAAGAGGCAACATCTCTGGGCCAAGAGACAGGAGCGACCTGGGTGCCTGGATGCACACTATGTGCAGTGGTGATACTCACATTTTCAAACTGAGTGGTTGAATGGGCCCTCCAGGAGATGCCGAGGAGAGCTGCCCTGCAACAAGCCAACAGACATAGAACCTGCCAGAAACATGGACGTTTAGGGCTCTGCAGTCAGACCCCATGGAAACCCTGGCCTTGCATCTGCTAACTGGGAGATGCTAGGAAACAACATGAGCTCCGGTTCACAGGTGGGGCTAACAGTACCTGCTTCTCAGGTTGTTTTGAACTCATTCAATTAAGAGCTGACATCAGCACATTCTGGGTACTTCACCAACGTTGGCTGTAGGACACCAGGGCGTTCAAAACAGAGGAAGTATTAGGCAAGTCCTCAAAACCATGTCTCTCCTCCTCCCAACCCACACCCAGACCCACACCAAAGATGGAGCCCTGAAGGCCCAGAGGGGGTCCACCACCCTCCTGAGCCCAGAAGTGAGGGTGCAGCCCAGTAGTAGGGGTGCTGCTGACATTTAGATCCCCACACTCCCTCTTGGTGGGCTGCAGGGCTGTGCACCCTGCTTGCCAACATGGTCCCACATGTGAAATAGGAGAAACTGTTCCTGTCACGCAGGCTTGCTGGCAAGTGGAGGTAAAATGATGCATGCCACATTTCTGGACACAGGAGAGCCCCCTTCATGCTAGTTTCCTTCCTTCAATTCCCTTCAAGATCTCCATGTTGCTTTCTTCAAAATACAAAGGAGTATTTGCCATTACATAGTAAATAGATGTAAATACCAGATATAGTGTGTGTGTGAAAGAGTAGGGTGTGAGGGAGGACATTTAGAAGAAAAATAGAGAGGCAAAGCATTAGTGCGACCAAGAAATGTGGTATTATCTGTTGAAGATATTTTATAGTTTTATCAACTGGACTAGGGAGAAATGTCCACCTGTTGAAATAGTTACTTTGTAAGAAAAATAATGTGATTTAATGTATAAAAGAAAATGAAATTAAAAAAAGAAGGCTCCATAAACTTGGGCTGTGACACAGCACCTCTGCTCCAAAAGCACAGAAGCACAGATAAATTACAAAAGGAGAGATTCAATAAGATGAAGCTGGGCTCATGAACAAGATAATCATCTCTGTGTATGAGAGGAAGAGCACTCACACAAAGCAGTAAGTGGGGCTGGAATAGGGAGGGGGCAGCCTAGGAGTGGGAAGAGGTGAGCCAGGAGTGGACTCTTCAAGGACAACAGGGAATAAAACTCTACCCTGCAAAATGGAAGAGGGGATGGAGTGACACCTCCCAATAAAGGCAGAAAAACATAATAAAAAGAACACCTTGGTGTCCTGCTGTATTGGGAGCTCTGGGCCAGAGAGACAAACACAGAGCTAAGAGAGAGAAAGGAAGAAGAGAAAAACAAAGAAAAAGAAAAAAAAAAAAAGTCTCTCTCAAAATAAGCCTGCACACCAAAATTCCAAAACACGTAGATGTCTCACACTTCAAAAACTAGCCAGCATAACTGAAACACAAATTAACTACAAATAAAAAAAATGAGCACCACAAAACAATTTGACAAGGGCTTTAAAATGGGAATATTTTGACTGTTCACATAATAAATGCAAGAGAAACATTAAAATATTTTTTCAAGCGAAATGACCCATAAAGGAAAAAAGGACAGTGGGTAGAATAAAGAACTAATTAAAAAGCAGTAACAAATAAGGCAAAACATTTATGTATCACAAATAAAATACTAAATCCCAAAATTGTAAAGAACTTTTAAACATAGAAGATAAAAATAAATAAATCCTCCAAGAAAAAGTGGACTAAGTACATGAATAATCCATAAACATTACATTAAAATGGCTCTAAGAAAAGATTTCAGCATCAGTCAAAAGAATAATGCAAATTAAAACTCACAATAAAAGAAATTAAAACGACATGAAAAGACTAAGTGTTACGCATCACCGTGGCAAAAATTCAAATCTTCATAGTATACTCTGCTAGGGAGAATGTGGGGAGTCAGGTATCCTCTTAATTATGAGTGGAAAGGAACTTGCCAATATCTTTCAAAACTGCTCATGCATTTACCTTCAACTCAGCAATTCCACTTCTAGAAATTTAACATGAAAATATAGCTCCAATGATACAAAAATATGTATATATAAGATTGCTCTTCACAGCATTATTTAAAATCACAAAATACTTGAAACCACCTAACTGTCAAAGTATAGGTTAGGGGAATACACTACAGGGCATCCATGTAATGGAATACTCTGCAACTGTGAAAAAGAAAAAGGACAATCTCTATGAAGTAAAATGGAGTGTTTTCCAAAATACATTTTCATGGAAAGAGAGGAAAGGTGCAAAAGTATTTTATCTTTAGGGTTAACAAAGATAGAAAAAGGGGCCAGCAGATTACATAGCAGTTACATCAGGAACTCCCACATGGCCAGCCATGGTTCGCATCCCAAACCTGGTGGCTGGAAACTCACACCAGGCCTGTGTGCATGCATTCCCAAGATCCTAGGAGAAGGGAGGAGAAGGGACTGCAGCATGGCCATTCTTGCCAGGGGGTGATTTCTCACTTTCCCTCTGTCTCCAGTGAGCATACACACCCTAAGGTGGGGGTGGGGGAACTCTTAAAAAGAAGAAAGGAAAAAAAAAATGGATAAGTCTGCTTATTTTCACAAAAAGGTAACACAGAAGAGTAAACCAGAAAACAATGAAATTGGTTATTCAAAGTTGTTGGTAAGGAGAATTAAGTAGAAGGGATGACACTTTTCTGAGTATATCTTCTGTTTTAATTTTTAAAGCATGTTACGGCATGTTAAAATCTAAAATATGATGAACAAGGAAGGGGGAGAAAATAAAGGAAATGCAAATATAATGAACCCAAAACTGTATTTCAAAGGAATAACATACATACACTGAAAGAGGATGGGGGAAGAATAATGCAAGTAACTTTTGAACACGATACTATGACTATACCCTTAAATAAATCCTGAACTCTTCCAATTTGGTTTGCTTTTCATAGTGGTAAAGTGGAGCAATTAAAAAATCATTTTATAGGGTTGGGAAAATAAACAAATATGTGATGTAGAGAAACAGAATCCTCCTATGAAATAAGGAATGTGCAGCTAAGAATGGGAGAAGGAAAAATCCAGTGAAATTAGAATGGTTTTTTAGAGGAATTAGTACTAATCCATGATTTTAAAAAGTATATAAATTTCCAGCTGTCAGCTAAAAGAGCTTAGAAGAAATGAAACCCTAAGAGCAACAAACATCTCTGACCACATGTTGATTTGTGTATCTACCCCCACCAAATAAACTAGGGCTCTTAGTGGAATGGCTCCTTCTAGTGCTGGAACAGAAAGGTACAAGTTGGACTGGAAAAATCTATTATACCCAGAAGTAAGAAACTGATTTAGAGAAGCAGGCAAGTCAAAAGAACATACAAGGAAGCTTGAACCACTGTCCAAATCTGAGGCACTTTAAAAAACAAAAATAAATAAATAAAGACAGAGATTATAACCCACTGCATACAGTAAGAATTCTTCACTCTGATCATTGATATGTAGAGATGACAGATGGATAAAGGATAAGAAACAACCTCATAACAAATATCTCAGTGGTGATGTATAACCTGAATCTAATTTTAAAGAAACATCAGACAAATCCAAATTGAAGAGAGCTTCAGAAAGTTAATAGAATATGTGTATTGTGAAAAAAAACTATATTTCAGTATCAATATATATGTGTGTGTCTACACAAACACACACATACAGAAAGAGCAAACATGATAAAATGTTAAAAATGGTTATGGAGAAACTGGAGACAATATGAGAAAAGGGTGGGAGAAAGGGGAGAATTTAAGAAATTAAGAAGAGGGACCAGCAGTAAGCGTAATGGCTATGTCGCTGGACTCCCATGTGGTCGACCGTGGTTCACGTCCTGGACCCGGTGGCTTAAAACTCACGCCAGGCACGTATGCATGCGTGCCCAAGATCCCGAGAGGAGAATGGAGGAGAAGGGATTGCAGCGTGGCCATTCCCCCCTGGGGGGTGATTTCTTGCTTTCTATCTCTCTGTCTCTCTGTCTGGCGAACGCATGCGCCCTATAGCTAAAACCTCTCAAAAAAAAAAAAAAAAAGAAAAGAAAAGGAATTAAGGAGAAAAATAGAGAGGCAAGACATTTATGGGATGCAGAAATGGATTATTATCTGTTAATGATAGTGTGTTTTATATCCTCAACTGGACTGTTATGAAGTGTAATTCATGTTGAGTAAATTCAATTTACAAGCTAACCAATGTACAGTGATTAAACATATAAAATAAACTATGAAAATCTGACAAATTTTAAAGGCGTAACCATATTTTTGTAATTCTGAAATTATTTCAAAATAAAAGATTACACACATTTTTCAGTACAAATATCTTGCAATTAAAAATCAAACTAAAATTTTATATGAGGAATAAATCTAAGAAAGTACTACTCTGAGAGATATTTCCTAGAACTAAAAAAAGAAAAAGATCTTAGTTTGAAAGAACACTCTGAGTATGAAACAAAATAAACAGACAAATAATGGTGAAACTGCAGAATGTCATGGGTAAGAGAAGTTCTAAAAATACAGCATAAAAAGAAAAATCACACAATCAGAAAGGAATGATGAACTGATAATGGTAAGAGACTTAGGAGAAAAAATGGCCTATCATCAAATTGCTAAGAGAAAATAGCTATCAACCAGGAATTTTATACCCTGCCAAAACAGCATTTGAAGGAGCAGATAAGTGGGCTTTTTCAGATATCTCAACACTAAGAGAGTTTATCTACCAGATGAGAAGAGAGATAAAGAACTGCTAAAGAGAAAGGAGAAAGAAGTTGATCAGTTCCAGGAGATGAGGAAATTCTTGCAAGATCTAAAAGAGGAATTACACACTTTACAAAAGACTCAAACAGAACTGTTAGCGATGAAGTGTATAATACAGGAAGTCAAAATCTCCCTTGAAAGTATTAAAAGCAGACTAGATCATTCGGAAAATAGAATCTCAGATGTAGAAGAGAAAATGGCTGGCCTAGAAAAATCCACCACGAAGACTGAGAAAATGGCCCAAAAATTTGAGAATAATATACGAGAAGTACTAGATACTATCAAACGTCCAAACATCCGGATAATTGGCATTCCAGAAGGTGAAGAGACCCATAAGGGCATTGATAATCTATTCCATGAAATCCTGCAAGAAAACTTTCCAAACCTAGAGAGGCATTCAAAGATCCAGTCCCAAGAAATACAAAGGACCTCAAATAGAATCAACCCAAGAAGATCTTCTCCAAGACACATTATAGC
>NW_006159850.1:7613558-7629291 GCF_000334495.1 Tupaia belangeri chinensis | reverse complement strand
AAAAAGTTTCAGGAAAAAAAAAATATCTATTCAATGACTGCAGTAAGATATATAGCCCCAGCGAGGTGCTACTTTATAGGATGCATAAAGTTAGACTTGTGTTCATGGAAATGTATATATCACCTGTGTTTGCTATGAAAATATTTAGATTAATTAAGGTCTTTAGTAATTCAATAAAATGTGGTGGGAAAACAGTATAGAAAGCAAACATAGATACCAGAAACAGTGTGGGAGGAGAGTGGGAGATGGCAGAGGGTAAGAGATAGGGAATCAAGGATGGGGGGGAAAAAAGCAAAACATACAGAAAACAAGAAATGGAAAATTATTTGCTGACAATAACATGTTTGTTGATGTGCTTGATTGAGACAATATACAGTGTACTCTGGATGGAAAATCTTATTTTGTATGCTGTAATGATGTACAGTGAATGAATGCAAATAAATAAATGAATAAACAAAATTAAAATATAAAAGGTTAATTTGGGAAAAGACATGGGGCAAAAAATAAAGTTTTTTTTTCAGGTTTTTGCCAGAGGGCACATGCACTTCTCAGAGAGAAACAGAGAGGGAAAGTGATAAATTATCTCCCATGGTTACGGCCACACTGCAATCCCTTCTCCATTCTCCTCCTAGGATTCTGGGCATGCATGCACCCATGCCCAGCATGAGTTTCAAGCCATGGTTGGCCATGTGGAAATCTAGCACTTTAACCTAACCTTGCCACCTATTGGTCCTAATATATTTTTTTTTAATTCTGTAGATTATTGGCTGTAAAAGAACCATCTTTGGTGTTTAACAGTAATGAGTATATGAAACAATAACAATGCCTGGAAGGGGCATGTTCAGGAACGGTTTACAACCATATAGAAGTTCATTGCTACAATCAACAGAGGCATATCATATTTGCTAAAAATAATTATAGTTAAGTATGTGTGTTAAAATTTGAAAATACAAATACAGTCTATAACTGGCTTCTAATCAGCCCCAAAATGTATCAGTTTAATAAGAAAACATGAAAGGTCAGAAAGACAGCAGTAGGAGAGGGAGCAGAAAAAAAGACTGATAAAAAGAAACTACAAGATAAGAGTAATAATTCAAATATATCAATAATAACATTAACCTGTGAACAGGTTAAACTCACATATTAAAAGAAGGGGTGATTAGACAAAGAATAAAGTTATGTGTAAGATTTCTTCAGGAGAGACTCTTAAAGATGGCAAGCTATCTGTACTCAGGAAACCTGCCAACTCAGTGGAGAAATCCTGGAAGGATTCAAGAGGCATCAAGCAATAGTGCACAGGTTTTAACATGTAGCAAGAAAAAGTGTCACGGGGGGCTGGCTCTGTGGTGCAGCACAAGAGCACTGCTCAAGAGAAGCCAGATCCCACATGGTGACCACAGTTTGAATTCTCAGCCAGTCAGCCTGAAACAGTAGGTACATGCAAGTGCCCAAGATCTGGTGGGCTGGAGGACTGGAGGAAAGGGATTATGATGTCACTATATCCTGTGGACGGTGTTTCTCTCCCTTTCTCTTACTCCCATACACAGATGCATCATATACTCCATCATGAATAAAGAAAAAAAAAGATGTTATAGAATATATTGTAGTTTGTAAAGCAGAGACAGAAATTCATTATCTGAAAGATAAAGAAGCAGGCACCATAGGACTAGGGCTGAGTTGTCTGGGAGGGCAGAAGGTAAAGAGCATGGAACAGATAAGGACAGACAGCAGACCATGCCTTCCACCCAACACCATTTTCAGGAAACAAGCTCATACTTGTTAGGCTCAGGATCCATGCTTGAGTCCCACCAGGAACATTTCAAACCTCAGATGCAAAAGAGCATTAAGCTCCCTTGATATAGAAATGAAGGAAGGAAACATTTAGACAGATCACTAGAAGATGCTGTGCCCAGATGAGGGGTGTGTTATCCATGCTGGTTCCATGCTTAGTACAGGCATGCTTAGAAACTAGGGCAGCTTATCCTGCAATCCTAGAAACAGAAGAGAGAAAATGGAAGCTGCTTTCCCATGTGTGCTGATGCTCTTCTGTCCCTCATCCATCCAGGAGCAACAAAGAGGCCCAGGCTGCTTGGCTTGAGTTCATCAGGGACCTCTATCCAGCCTGAGGAAGTAGGGCCTAATTCACACCATAGGAAAGGGCACAAGCACACAGCTACAGAAACATACTCCACAGAGGTAGGAATACCTGAATATATAACCAGATGACTAAAAATCAAAGCAAAGACTCAAGAAATAGGAGAAAACTAGGAAATACCTCTCCCATAAGGAAACACAGTAACTCCTCACCAACAATGGATAAAACACAAGAGATTGCAGAAATGTCAGAAAAATAATACAGAACATTCACTGTAACAAAACTCAATGGAATGCAAGAGAAAACAGATGACCAATTCCAGGTGATGAGTAAATCCTTCCATGACCTGAAGGAGGAACACCAGAGACAGACATACTGAAAATCAATCAGACAAAACTTTTGGAGATGAAGAATGTAATGGAAGAAAAACCTCCCTCAAAAGTATCAATAACAGATTAGACCACACAGAAGAAAATCTATGACCTTGAAAACAAAACCTCCAATTGTGTACAGGCAACCGTAAAGAATAGAAGAATAATCATTAAAATTAGGACAACATGCAGGAAATTCTAGACACTGTTAAATGGTCAAATAGCCACATAATAGGTATTCCAGAAGGCAAAGGGACAGATAAAGGCATAGAAATCTCTGACATGATATTATATATTAGCTGAAAACTTTGCAAAAGTAGAGACACATACAGACATCCAAATCCAAGAAATACAAAGGACATCAAGTATAAGATCATCTCCAAAGCATACATAGCTAAATTAGTAAAAATCAAAGACAAAGACAATATTCTAAAAATGGCAAGGAGAAATACCAAGTTACTTACAAAGGGTACCCCATTAGACTAACGTTGTATCTCTCAACTGAAACAATATAGGCAAGGAATAAATGGGAAGATATATTTAAAGCACTGAAAGAAAAACAATTTCTGCCAAGAGTACTATACCCAGCAAGATTATCTTTCAAATGGGGAGGAGAAATAAAATCATTCCCCTATAAACAAATACTGAAAGAATTCACCAAAACTAAACCAGTTCTTCAGAAACTATTTAAGGAAATACTATACCAGGAAAACTAAAGAAAAATAAATAGAACATAAAACATCTAGAGAAAAAAGGTAAGTCCACACATGTCAATAACACTGAATGTCAGGACTAAACTTCCCTACTAAAAGGTTAAAAATGCAGATTCAACTATTCTGCACACAAGTAAGTTTAAATACAAATTCACCAATTATTTGATAGACAGTTGTATCCACAGGTTTCAATTTATATTTTTATCATAACCATTACTCACTGTATAAAACTAGATAAGAGAAAAAGCCCAAAACGTTACAAGTAGCTGAGTCTTTCTTTGCAATGAATTTAAAGAATGCTAAAACCAAGAACACTGTAAAGCCTATAAATCACCAAATCACTGACTTTACCATATCTTCACTTTTAAACATCTCTTTCCAAATTTGCTTTGTTTTTCTATTTTTTGAGAACTTGTTTCTTTTACTTTTTTTTTTAAAGACTTATTTCTTTATGCACAGTACAGTACTATGGTCTTATAAGAACTCACAATGAGTGAGTAGAAGTTTTCTTTTTCTATCTCTTCCTAATGAGCTATTGTTAAGTACAATTTTACTTATCTCTTACTGGACCAAATGATATCACAGATCTTTTCAGATTATAAACTGTTATCTCCTAAAATCCTCTACATAAAAATTACAAATTCTTCTTTCATTTGGTATGTTAAGATTATCTTTGCTTTCAAAAATCCATCTTCATTAATTTGAGACTTTCATTGTCTGATTTTCAATTTTTTTCTTTAGAACTATATTTCACAGTAAAGAATGTCATGGACAATTCAATACATACTTCCAGAATAATCTGTAGAGGAAATTCCAAATGTTCACAACATAATGTTAAGTGCTGAAGGTAGTAAATATGTTAATATCCTTAATTTGTTTATTATACACTGAATACATGCTTTTAAAGACTATTCTGACCCTACAAAGATGTGTAATAATTACATGTAAATTATAAATTGCAATATATATACACACACATATAGATTATATATACTATATATATGATATATACATTATATATACATATTCTATATACTAAATATATATAGTATATATATGTATATATATGTGTGTATGTGTGTGTGTGTGTGTGTGTGTGTGTGTGTGTGTGTATATATATATATATACACACAGAAGAAAAAAGAAACTGGGGCAGTACTTTGATGAACATGGGTAGTTGAATGAGAGTGATCTATATCTGTTCCATAACAAGCCACCATGAGATTCCAGTGTTGCTACAGAACCTTCCTCAAGGTCCTTCCTCTCAATTGCTCACTATAGTGTAATAAGCATAATCTGCTTAGTTTTTACTAGGAATTCTCATGGGTTAGCACATTCAATCCTCATTATAATCTTTTAAGACACTACTTTTATCCCCATTTTACAGCTGAGAAGAACCCAAGGTCATATTGTGGAAAGTGCCAGCCTAGGGGGTAAAATTCAAGCTTTCTGTCTTAAAGCTCTATGCACACCTTTCAAGAATGGAGACTCTGAAACCTAACACCGGACTCAGGCCCTCTCCCTGGTGTTGGTTCTGATGGATGTTCTGCTTCTCTTCCTCAGAGCCCATTCTTTGCTGAACTAAGCAAGAAAGAAAATTTGAGGCCGGCCATGGTGGCACAGCAGTAATGCAACACTCCACGATACTGAAGCCACATGGGACAAATCCAGATTCCTGTCCCATGATTGCCCCATACACGGCAGGTGCACAGGCATGCCCATGATCCAGGCTGGCTGGGGGAGGAACGAAGTATGAAGACCTCATCAGGGAGGCCTTCCCACAGTGCCTCGGAAGAAATAAACAAACAAACTTTAAAAAAAATATATTAAAGAAAAATCCAGGCACTACATCTGGTTGCTGTGTCACAGGAATAGAGCAGAGCTCCTCTCCTGTGTTTTCATCATACATGGACCTGCCTGACATCCCCATCAGACTGTGAGCTCTTCGGGCACAAGTCACTACCTTTGTGATGGCAGCACTGAGTATAATGCCTGGAAGGCAGCTTGTTTCAAAATCACATCCCTCAAGTTAACAAATGAACCAACAAATAGCAAGGGAAACAAACCAGAGCAACCACAGCATTCCACACACCAAATTCCAAGGGAGTGTCCCTGATGTCCGGGTATGTTCCACTCACAGATCCCAAAACCTCCACGTGTCACCCATGCTTCCAAAACTTTGTATTTGTCTCAAGCGTGAAAACATTTGTTTTCTGCATCAGGTTGATATCACACCCGAATGACTAACTCATACTTATATCACATCTGGCCCTCTGCCTCACAGCAGCTGAGTGAGATAACACTTCTCAAAGACGCCCGAGGAGAAAGCACCGTGTGAGTGCTATGAATTTTCCTTTCCTTGTGAAGAAAATAGTAACACTTTATGCGACTTAAGCCATCAGAACATGGAAGGAAGTCGGCAAGACCAGAGTCATCCTCCCTTCTGAAACTAATACCCTCTGCTTTCCCTATCTCTTTAGGTCTTGTCCTTCTCTACAGAGCTCCAACGTTACTTGCTCTAAACATTATTTTCTTTTTTAATTTCATTTCTCTATTTTGTTCATGAGAAAGAGACAGGCTCCCCTTGCCCTGCTGCTGGATCTCCATGCTGCAACCCACTCCCAGCCTCAGTCAGCTTCCTGAGCATGCATACGTCATGTACACCTGGCACACACAGGGAGGTCTCAGAACACGAACCTAAGACCTTCCGATTTGGTTCTAGCCTCACAGAAGACTTCATAACCACAGTATTACCAGCTGGCCCATCTTTCTAAACATTTCTAAAAAAGAAAAAAAAATATTTTGCCCCATGTCTTTTCCCAAATTAACTTTTCGACTTGTTAAAGTTTCTTTCAATATTTCTATTAGAATCTGTGGTAAACTCTCTTAGTGCTGAGATATCTGAAAACGCCCATATATCTGGTCCTTTAAATGCTGTTTTGGCAGGGTATAAAATTCCTGGTTGATAGTTATTTTCTCCAGAGCATACATCCCTCTTCTTCTGGCTGCTTGTACACCCTCCTTTCACAGTCCTTATTGCACTGTCCTCCATTCATCTAGCATGTACTTAGCCAGTATCTGGGATACACATGGCACTGAGGGTACCCCAGTGGGCAAAAACAGATAGAGATATGGGCTTGTGCTCAAGGAGCTTACAGTCAAAGCTCAATGCTCTTCAAAAGAACATCCTGCAGTGATGTCCAATACAGTAGGAAGTAGCCATATATGGCCATTGAAATTTTCAAGTTTTTCTTTACTCTTAATTAATGGGAATTTAACTTCAATTCCCTGGGGCTACTGGACATACTGGACAATAAAGGTCACCACACTGCAAGATAATAATCCCGTGCACCATGCATAGCTTGACATAGCTTTTCTCCAATGTCTGGCTACCTCCTCTTCCCCAGACAGATACTTAAAGGTAAGGGCTGACTTAGAATCAGCAAAGCCTGGCACACAGAGGGACACAAAATACAATTTGTTGACTGAATAAATGTTAGACATATAATGGAAGACCTCTAGAAGTTCCTACCTCTTTTTTGTACACTTCTTTTTGTTTTGTTTTTCACTTGCCAGAGAGAGAGCTCACACACATCCCAAAGGGATGTGGTCATGCTACCATCCTTTTTCCTCCACTTCTCCATCCATTAAGATTTGGGGCACTCATGCACACATGCATGTTTTTCAAGCCACTGAAGGGGAGATTTGAACCACAGCTGGCCATGTGGGATCTGGCTCCCAGTGCACAGTGCTTAACCATTATGAAGTTCAGGATCACCACTTGACAGAGAGAAAGAGAAAAAGTTCCCACCAATTGACTGAGACGAAGAGAAAGAGAGTAAGAAGCTGAAAGGCAGTGTTAAAGAAATCATGCTGAGTCCCCTACTGGTCCCATGAAAAGACACAAGAGCCAAGCATTTCCTGCCAGCCCATTCTCACAAGTTCCCATCACTGTCATCATCTTGGGAAGTAGATACAACTCATAAAGAGAAGGGATTAAACCCAAGGGCAATTCACATTCAGGTCCACAGGTCCTAAACTCTTGGGGGTGGGTGAAGGAGGGTTAAAGTAAACAAGAGAAATGACTCATCAGTTCCACACTCAGGGGAAACCATCGCTTTGTGGACTAGGGGGTTAGGGTTTTCCAGCTGCAGTTCTTAGAAGAGAAAGTGATAGTTTGTGTGCATGGGCCTCACTTCCTGGCCTGTGGGTGACTCACAAAAGATCCGTAAAGCATGTGGACTGTTTTGGGGTGCAAAGATCTGGTTCTGTTTCAACACATCCGAAGGAGCCATCCCTCTCCATCAGCCTCAGCCCTTGTGGGCAGCAGCTTCTTTCAGGAAGAGTGGGTCTGGGAAGTTAGAATCCACAGAGTGGGAGGAGAGGGGCTGAAGCTGGAAAACCCCTCTGGTCCCTCCACCTACTGGTGTCATGAAAGTTCATGACATGAAGCTGAAGTGCTCAACACGCACTCTAAACTCTGTACTTGTACCAGTGCCCCTCAGCTGTTCACTCTCCCAGAGCTGTAACTGTCACCATGATCTCAAGGCCTAAATTCAACAAAGTTCAAATTCACAGAAACATTACAGAAAAAAATCAGCCACAGATAGCCATCCTCTAGCATGCTAGTCTTACAGCTGATAATAACCATGCACTCTAGATTTCAAGAACGTTTGGGTTCCGAGATTACTTGGAATTGCTGGCAGCGATGATCACATACATCTTATGATGTTTGTTGCCTAAATGTTTTAAACTGCAGAGCAAAGCATGAATTCAGAATGCAAACTAACCTGATCAGAAGAAACTTTCTCGATAGGTTAAATCACATCTCCTGCATTAAAACCCTCCAAGGCCATGCTGATTCCAGGATCTGCTACTATGCCACAATCCTGGTGCAAGGCAAAATATTCTGTAGGTCAAAGTACAAAGGGACTACGTTGAAAATTCATTTTATCACCTTTGCTTGCCACTCCTCTGCTCAAACACTCCTCTGCCTTCATCTTCTGGCCTCACCCAGTTTTTTAGCCTTAACTTTCACTCCTGCCCTAATTTCCAGGACTGTTGAAAGTTCTCTGAAACTCTGCTCTTTCTAGCCTTGGAACAGTTGCTTCAGCTGACCCCATGTCCCGGAAGGCGGATTGCTTGCACCCTCACACACTCAATCTCCACAGCCACCTGAAATGCTCCTCTTTCCAGCAGCTGTCTCTTTCTCCCCGAGTACCCAGAAACGATCTGATCCCAAGGCTCCCATGGCAGTTTATTCTGGCCCTTCCTGAGTTCTCTGCATTCTCAGCTTTACATTTGAACACTTGGGATCAGCTGATCCCTTACAGACCAATTAGCTTTTTGGGGAGAAAAGACCAAACATCTCCATAACTCAACTCCCAGCATATGCTGGGTGCAAAGTGAATGGCTCTTTAGCTGAATTATAGTGGGGGGTGGGGGATTGGGTGGGACATGAAAATTGTAAAAGGCTTAAAGAAAAAAAAAATCAAAATATGATATAGCTCTCCTAAGGGCTCCCAGAGAGCTCTATCCCTGCAGAAGGAGAACGGCAGCAGTTAAGAATGTGGGTCTGGAGGCTGGGTGGTGCTGCAACAGTAAAACAAGATAAGCTGCTAGGATGGCCCACATGGGAAAGCTCCAGGTTCATGGTCAAAGATTTTCCAGGTGCACAAATGCTCCTGCCCAAGGGACAAACCATGGTGTCAAAACCCTGTCAGGGCTGCTATCTGTTTCTCTTTCTCATCATCTCTCTCTCATGGAAGAAATACATAAAACTTAAAAAAAAAAAAAAGTGTAGATCTGGAGCCAGATCAATTAGATCTGAGTCCTGAACATCCGACCAAAGGCTAACAAACCACAAGCAAGTCATTCCACCTACATCTGCCTCAGTTTCCGTATCTAAATTGGGAAAGTAACAAACCCTACCCACTAGGATTAGCTGAGTTAGAGAGACAGCATTGGGACAGGGGCTGGCTTCTAGTGCTCAGTAAGTGTTGGCCAGTTTGACGTGGCATGGACACTATTGATTTATTTGTCATTTCCCTACTTATCTGTTTTCTCTCCTAAACTGGGAGCATTTTTTCTTATTCATTATAGTCCCAGAACAAGGCACACAGTGACCCACTTCTAGGTTCATCGTGCCTGGCTCGTAGCAGTGACTTCATACATGTTTGATAAGGAAGGCATAAATGGAGTAGATAGAATGTGCTTAAGGTAGATGTTACCTATTTTCTGCAAATCTTTTTGAGACAATATAGTTTCTACTGGTCAGGACATTTTTCCCTCTCCTCTTTGCCCTTCAACCACTATGCATCCTCAGTTCTCAAAATTAAACACTGCTTCAACCTGGAAGTAACTTCCCTGATCTCCACATTCAGCTAGGCACTTCCATGGCCCATGCCCCATGGCCCACGGCCCACAGTCCAAGCCCCGTCACAGTGTATTATAATATTTGGCTCCTTCCTTGGTGTTTCTCACACAAATATGAACTGGACCACATCCTCCATGGCCAACGTCATGCCTGGCAGACGCAGGTGTGCAGTAAACCTGGTGACCAGTTGTTCCTCTCATACCACAAAACAGGGAGTCGCTGGTGGGACACCAGACCAGAAATGGCAATGTCTTGTCGCAGCTTTAAGAACTCAACACAGATCCACTCTCTGCCAGTGTGAAGGAGGTGAGGACTGAGAAAGTTGCTGGAGGTGATAAAGGGCAGACATGAGGACAGGAACCTCCAACTCAGGGACACTGTCACCAAGGCAGTAGAGGGAATCTCAAGGTTCCGGTTTCCATAGAAAAGTCATAGGTGTAACAGAATAGGTGGCCCCACTACCCAGAGAAGGGACTTCTGGTTTACATAACACATAAAAATTAACTTCCCAGTATCAATGAAAAAGCAGCAGGGCATACTGGGGGTGGCTAAAAAAGCACACCTCTGAGTAAAGCAAGAAGCCCATAAGTAGCACAGTCCAAAGGAGAAGCAGAGGAACAAACATCCATGAGGCACTGACCCACCCCTTAGCCCTCTGAGACAGGATAGTTGTTCCCACGCTACATATGGGACACCTGGGGCTCAGAACCTGAGACTTGCCTAGAGTCAAGCAGTAAGAGGCAGAGTTCATATCTGAGCTCACAGACTTTGCATCACCCACACCCATGCTCGTGCTTTCCAGATTCTTCCTCACTACACCGCCTCCAAAGTTGACAGCAATTTTAAGGACAAACCTTAAAATCCTTTGTGTTACCTGGAACTTCTCAGAAGCCCACTAATTTTGCATTGTGTATCAGCTTCAAGGCAGGTCACAGATTACCTGAGGAAGTCGTTTTCTCTTCCATAGTGAAGGACTATGCAAAATGGAGGAGAACCACCACCAGCAAAACGCACTCTGCTAAAAAGGACCCACAGCTTCCTCGAGGGGCAGGGAGTCAGTCTTGACTGTATCAGTATATTAAGGGAAGACAAGTGAGTGTAGCAAACAGGGCCTTCACAGCAGATGGTGCAAATGACTGTCAGACAAGACAAAGACAAGGGAATCCCTGAGTTGCTGTCAGGAGCCGTGACTAAACACTAGCTTCCCTGACATGCTCCTATGAGCAGTGAGCACAACACCAATGGGCATGACACCTCTGGAGGGAGTGCAATGCTGGGAAAGGAATGAGAAGCTCTGAGGGCTGTTGGGAGTTGGTGTTGGATAGAACCAACTCCAGGGCCCACATCTTACAGAGAAGGGGCTTCTTGCTTTCTTTCACCTATCTATCAATTCCTAGACAGCTACTTCTTTACGCCCAGTGGCCAGCATTGACAGTGTCTAAGCTACAACTGTGGGCAGAAACAGAGACCAACTCTGCCCTCGTGGAGCTAAGATCGAGTGAGGGAGGCAGAAATTGTTCAATTAATCAGGTTTTGACTATCACAAATGGAGGTCCATACTCTCAACAAAGAAATGCAACTCTGTGTGTGAGTAAAAATAGAAACTGATCTACCTTGGCAGTCAGGGGAGGTGTCTATGGGGGAGTCACTTCTTGTACAAGACACATAGGAGTGGAGGTTCCTACCCATGTGAGGGCTGGCAGGGAGCAAGTCTCCAGGCAGAGGGACTGGCACATGCAGGACAGAGGGAGGGGATGAGATTCCATCTCCCTGGCTCTTAAGTCAATCCTGACCACATAGGGAACCTCGTGGGGCTCAGCTTTCCCTGCAGGGTGGTCAAGAACTGGTTGGTCTGCCATACTCTTTGTGATGTGGTGACAGGCACCCACACAATGTTCCCTGAATCTTCGTCCTTACTGTCACATGCTGTCATCACCTCCCACCATCTCTGCCATTTCCTCACTCATTCCAGCTCATTCTATCAGATTCGGTTTATATATCACCTCCTCCAAGAAGTCTCTAACTGCCTCCTTGCCCTAAACTGGCTTTGATGTCTCTGCTTATAGCTCCCACAGTATCTGCTGCATGTCTCCACTGTGGTACAATGGACCACAATTATTCATCTAAACAGTTTTTGGTATATGGCAGTCACTCAATGAGTATCAGTCAACACATATACTAAAGGATTAATATACACAATATATAAAGTGCTCCCCCAGAAAAATAAATAAATAAGAAAATGCAAAGGGCCAGTTAGAAAAATGGGGCAAGAAAACTCAAATAACTAAATTGATCAAATGTCTACCATATGCCAGCTAATATCCTAAGGGCTTTCTATAAGTTAGTTCACTTATTCTTTACCCTCACCGTGAGCTATGGTTACATCTACAATTAATACAGATGAAGAACCTGGCCCGGAGAGACTAAGTCGGTTGCTGGTGGTGGAAGGGAACACCCTCCTGCTGGCCCTTGGCACCGCATGATGGGGCTCGGGCACTTACAGAAAAAGAGACATAGTGCGGGAACATGAGAAGATGCTCACCCTCAGTTTAAAACTAAAATTAAAACAACAGAGCTTGGAAAAGCACTACAAAGACTGGCAACAGTCAGGGTTGGCAAGAGCGTATGCCTTTGCAGGCAGCCTAGACGTCCATCAAAGAGAGGAACAGTTAAGTCCCTGCACACTATAAAAATCCTAAGCAGCTAAAAAGGGGGAAGCAGATCTACATGTCCTGACCCAGAAAGATTTCCAGGATGGATTTTAAGTTTAAAAAGCAAGTTGCAGGACAAGGTGTTCTTACCACCCCAGGCTTTCACTTAAGTGTTATCATCCCCTGAGGCCTTGGAGATACCGATGGATGGACGGATGGATGGATGGACGGACAAGAGGTATGGAGAGAGAGAAATGAGGCTATTCCCATTCATCATTCAGTCCACAAATGTTTGAGTCAATATATAATACATGTTATATATATAATACATATGTATAATAAATTATTCACATACACTTTTTTCCAATAAACTTAGAGGATAGTCTGGAAAGATGTATAAGAACACTTGACAGCAGTCATCTCTAAATAGAATTTGGGAAGGAAGAACAGGAAAACTTGAACTTTTAAAAAGCTTATCTTTTCCATATTGTTTGAATTTTTGGCATCTCATATGCATTACTTTCATAATTTTAAAAAATAAAAAGGAGGAAAGAGAAATATTTTAGGGACTTAGATATACCACACTGATACATTGATCTGTTACCTCTCTTAAAGCCACTTTAAAAGGATTTTTTTAAAGTAGAAATACAAGAAAAACAAGGAGTCAACAGTGGACAGCACATTTTGCCACACTGCAGGTGATGGGCAGTGGACTGAGCCAACGTGACGGACTGGGCTGGGTGAGGACGATTCCAGTACAGTTTCAAGGAGGATATAGTGGTGAGCCCCATGACCCCTACAGCTCAGACTCAGAGGCACGAGGACCGTGGAAAGTGGCCTGCCCTTGCTGTAGGACTTAGAATGAAAGTCCACAGAACCATGTCAGAGGTGGCCCTTTACACTCTTGCCTGATGAGAGAGAAGGTCTCTTGGGAATCAGAGGTTGAGCTAAGCAGATGGGGCTGCTGGAACTGCAGGAAACAGACAGGTGCTTGGAGAAATCAAGGACAGTCAGAGGTTGGCACCCACGGGTGAGTGTGAGGCTGCCAAAAGCAAGTCAGAGCTAGGATCTGGGAAATCGGGAGAAATCTGGGAAGCCAGGATGGTTGATGGACAGGGGTAGCCAGAGTCCTCTCCGCTAGGCACTGGTTCCGTGTGCTGTGCAATTCCATCAGGTGACAACAGAGCCTGTGTTATCCCTCCCTGCTGTGGCCACTGCAAAGCTCATAGTACACCTGCTGGGATTTTGACTGTAAGTTGCCAGAAATATGCTGAAATATGCTCACACAGGTGGACTCAGGGAAACAACCCAGCCATGACAAGGGCTGACTGCACACCCTCCAAAGGCTTGACTGCAGAATGGCCAAGACTCAGCCAACCCAGGCTCATACTCTGAGGAGCTAAGTTGATCCTGAGGCATCACCAGGAATAACCATTCTCTCAATGCAAAGCTCCCAAATACCTGCCTCCACCTGAAGGAACACCCCAGGATGGGGCAGGAGCTGGCTTCCTCATCAAGGCTCAAGGCACTGGCAGGCAGACTGATTAAGTAGGGAGTATCCAGAAATGTTTTGGTCTTCCCACTCCATGGTTTCTTCTTCCAGAACAAAAACACACGACAACCCCTCCCAGGTGAAACAAACTGAGCAGAGCTGTTCTGGTTAAAATGAAGTGAGGAGGGGGCAGGAGGTGATGTGGAGGATAAGGCACAGGATTCCACATGGTGTGGTTCAAGTCCTGGATCCAGCAGCTTGAAAATCGTACTGGGTACATGTGTCCCCAAAATCCTGAGAGGGGATTGAAGGAGAAAGGACTATGGCCATCCTTTCGGGGGGGGGGGGGATTTCTCACTTTCCCTTTCTCTCTCATTCTTTCTCTCTCTCTGTCTCTTTCTGGTAAGCACATGCACCCTTTTATAGCAAAAGCTGGGAAACAAACAAACAAACAAACACAGAGCCAGGACTGTGAGAGCCCACTCTTGGCTCCTGGTGAGGACACCATCTTAGAACCTGGGGCTCTGTGGGTGACCACTTCTTATAAACACTGAGCTCCCATCTCTCTCTCAGCTCACTTACCCCCAGTTAGTCTTCTTTCCTGGACAGGATGAAAAAAGTCAAAAGCCATGTCACATATGACAATGTGCAGAGAGGCCTCCGGGTTGGGAGGTCAGACAGGGTCTCCCATGACCCCACGTAGTTGGGTTCCACACACACCGCCTAGCACAGTGCCTGGACTATAAAGAGAGCTCAGGGCCCAGGGTATGCTCACTGGCCAGTACTTCATCCCAGGGAATAAGACAGACACCAAAAGGAGGCTTGCCTCAGGGTTTGGTCCTCAGGCTCTCCCTATTCTAATCAGCCTTCTGCCTCTTCTGTACAGAACCCCAATCCCCAATGGGGGCTTCTCCCTCCTATCCCTCGGTCCCTGCTGGCTCCCTTTTCTTTGGTGTTTCCTTGGACCCAACCATAGCCTGGGCTGCTTGCCAGCAGTCCCCCCAGGGAGCAGACAGGTTGGTAAAGGTAAGAGGAGTCTGGGGAGCCTTTGGTGGAGGACATCCACCTGCTCACTTGCATAGGGGAGAGGAAGTGGGCTTAAAGAGGAGGCAGGCAGGGTCAGGGACCAGAGTAAGTCCCAGAGTGGCTGTTCCCTCCCCTACAATCTTTTCCACGGACCTACAAGCCCACACCAGACTCCTGTGTTATTTAGGATCAGAAAATCATTAGGAAATCCTAAATCAAAAATATAGAATCAGAGACCAGTAGGTTGCATGGAGATTAAGGCACTGGATCCCACATACTGTGTGTGGTTCTAGTCCCAGACCCAGTGACTTGGAAACAAGGTACATGTACATGCCCAAGATTCCAAGAAAAGAATGGAGGACAATGGAATGCAGCATGATCATGCCCCTTGGGTGTGGGGGGATCTCTCACTTTCTCTCTGTATCTGGCCCTCTCTGGCAAGCATATGCACCCTATAGCAAAAAACTAACAAGTAAATAAACAAACAAACAAAAATAGCAATAGCAAATCAGTCCTCCCATGGGTATGTACATCAGAGCACTCCCATGAGGACAAGCAGGGCATTCTCCACGTCCAGATATTTCCCTCAGCAGCCCCAACCCACTCCCAGGTGTCATCCAGGTCTTTCCCAAATTCCTCTCAACAACCTGCAAACACGCTTTCCTCACAGGCCACTTCATACCTCCTCCCTGGGTATCTACTGGTGAATTCTCTCCAATCTCAAAAGACAGGACCACGCAACCACATGAAAAGTATCAAGAGCACCTGGGGAAAAGGCTCCGCTTTGGTGAGAATTACGAAATACAAATGAAAGCGATGCTGAGGTTCCTCTTATTCCCCTTAAAATGGCGAGACAATGGTGAAACCAGAAAACGATACCTCACTGGTTGTCCTTAAATATTTGTGGAGCCTTCTCTATAGGTGAGGTAAATCTGTGGCAAAATTGCTAGTATGATCCTGTCTCTGGGGATTTGTTCTAGAAAAATAATTCAGGGAAAAAAACCTAAGA
>NW_006159850.1:7608558-7611058 GCF_000334495.1 Tupaia belangeri chinensis | reverse complement strand
GCATTACGTTTTACAAGTTCATCCATGTTGCAGCATATGACACAAAGAGGATTCCATTCTGAATAGCATTCCATTGTATGGAAAGGCCATATTTGTTCATCCATTTATCAGTTGATGAACATTTTCATCCACTTCTCTATTTGTGCTATTTCTACTAACATTGTAATAAAGTAAAGGAGTTCTTGTTAAGATTCTTAGGGGGGTGTGTGCATCTTTTAATCTAAAGCTCTCAGGAAATCACCAGGACCAGAGATCCTACCTCCCTAAATGCCAAGTCAACATCCTTGGTACTTCTGAAGATGCCTCAAAGGAAGGCCCAGGGGTATTGACCAGGGCATTATTGTTGGTATCTGGGAAAGATCTGCCAGCTTACACAAGAACCCGTGAGAAACCTCTTCTCCTTTATAAAACTGGTCATAGAACTCTGAGAGCTTCAGCATCATCAGACCTAACATCATGTCCTAATGCCTCCTCCGGGTGTTCTCTCTCTTAACTTTCTGAGCTCAGTTGTCCCATCTATAAACAAGGTTAAACAGGTAGCCTTGTGACATTACTATGTCAGAGAACCACTGGGGGGATTAAATGACATCAAGAAAGTCAAATATGAAAAGCAAGCCTTTGCCTGCAAGAAAAGCTCATAAATGTTAGCGGTGCTGTTATCACCCCCACCACCAGGATCAGAATCAGTGAAGACTAGCTGTTTGTATGGGCAGTCAGGAAAGAGTAGATGGGCATGAAGTCCACCTTGATGAGTTTTTCTACACACACAAAAGGTAAGCTACTTTGTATCTTTGGTTTGAATCCCTCTATGGACACTGGACCCCTCCCACCCCTTACTGTTTACACCTGGAGGGGGGGAATGCTTCCATTCCCCAGCCCCCACTTGGCTTGCCATTGATGAATAGTCTTAAGGGAAACAGTCCCTCAGATTTTTCGGAGGTAGCTGAGAAAGGAAAACAACATCTGAGCAGGCACCGAGAGCAGTGAGTTGATTTCCAAATCTTGATGGTGGTCAAGATTCCATCAGCCTGTCTGATGCCAAAATCAAATCCAGGATTTGGGAACCAAGTGGAGAGAGTTGATATCCCCACTGGATTTGCTTAAGCGTCAAGTTGCTCCTAGTTGAACAGTCAGATTTTCTATCATGGTCTGCACCTTCCACATGACGCTGCAACCAAGGTGGAGAAAGTCTTAACACAAATTCATTCATTAGCACGGGTTACTTCCTTGCCACACTCTGAAAAACAAAGCATGAAACCCCCTTGGGCTTTGGAAAACCACCCGCTTTTGAAAACCAAAGGGGTGGTCAAAGTTTATTGGCCTAGTAATGGTGTTCTAAGTGTGTTGAAAGAACAGCTGTGCCCAAGGAAGTGGACACCTATGTTCCCAAGAGGCCACAGGTGGATACTTCTGCAGCCCCTCTGCAATGCAGTAGAGAACTTGAGGTCACTGCTAGGACCTGCAGAACTGCCCTGAGCCAGCATCCGCTATGCCTTTCCGGGACGGTGTGGGCACCTTGAGAAGCAGTGTGATTCTAAAGGTCAAGAACTAGAGTCAAGTTTAGGGCAACGACTGAGAAATTTATACAACAGTCACAATTTTGAGGAATTATGGAGGGAATTTACAATCCAGAGGGTTATTCGGGACTTATACTACTGTGTTTTTAAGAGGGATTAACCTATAATTTTCCTTTCTCCTCTGCTCCTCTGGTTTGGAAAGTCAGAAACCACTGGCTTTTCTAAAAGAGTTGTGAGTCTTTTCTATTTTTCTGTTTTCTCCAAACATCTGGATAAGGGAGAGGCTTTCTGCTCTAGACCGTTAGGCTAGATTATCTATTCAAGAATGTTTATACCTGCCTGTGAGTCTTGTATTCCTTCCTTCTTGCTATTTGAGAGCTTTTAAACAACAAATTTGATATCTTTAATAGTTATTGCTCTATTCAGGTTTTCTAGTCCTCCTTGACTCCACTCTGTTAAGACATATTTTTTTTCTTTTTATAAAAAAATTATTAATTCAATTTTATTTCTTCTTATTGTTATTATTTTAATTTGCTATAGGCACATGTACTCACCAGAGAGAGACAGACAGAGAGAGAGAAAGAGAAAGTGAGAAAGCAGGCAGCCAGGTCTGGGACTCGAATCACAGTCAGTCATGTGGGAGTCCAGCTCCCTAACCACCATACCACCTTCTGGCTGTGAAGATGTATTTTTCCTTTGAAAAACGATGATTTGGGACCAGCAGTTAGTGTAATGGCTATGTCGTTGAACTCCCATTTGGTTGACTATGATTTGAGTCCCGGCCCCAGTGGCTTAAACTCACGCCGGGCGCATGTGCATGCATGCCCAAGATCCTGAGAGGAGAATGAAGGAGAAAGGATTGAGGCGTGGTCATCCCCCCTGGGGGTGATTTCTCACCTTCTGTCTCTGTGTTTGTCTCTCTAGCGAGCACATGCACCCTATAGCAAAAGAGAAAAAAAGAAAAAAAAAAAAAAAAAAACGAT
>NW_006159850.1:7603871-7608164 GCF_000334495.1 Tupaia belangeri chinensis | reverse complement strand
CATCATGTCCTAATGACTCCTCCGGGTGTTATCTATCTTAACTTTTTGAGCTCAGTTGTCCCATCTATAAACAAGGTTAAACAGGTAGCCTTGTGACATTACTATGTCAGAGAACCACTGGGGGGATTAAATGACATCAAGAAAGTCAAATATGAAAAGCAAGCCTTTGCCTGCAAGAAAAGCTCATAAATGTTAGCGGTGCTGTTATCACCCCCACCACCAGGATCAGAATCAGTGAAGACTAGCTGTTTGTATGGGCAGTCAGGAAAGAGTAGATGGGCATGAAGTCCACCTTGATGAGTTTTTCTACACACACAAAAGGTAAGCTACTTTGTATCTTTGGTTTGAATCCCTCTATGGACACTGGACCCCTCCCACCCCTTACTGTTTACACCTGGAGGGGGGGAATGCTTCCATTCCCCAGCCCCCACTTGGCTTGCCATTGATGAATAGTCTTAAGGGAAACAGTCCCTCAGATTTTTCGGAGGTAGCTGAGAAAGGAAAACAACATCTGAGCAGGCACCGAGAGCAGTGAGTTGATTTCCAAATCTTGATGGTGGTCAAGATTCCATCAGCCTGTCTGATGCCAAAATCAAATCCAGGATTTGGGAACCAAGTGGAGAGAGTTGATATCCCCACTGGATTTGCTTAAGCGTCAAGTTGCTCCTAGTTGAACAGTCAGATTTTCTATCATGGTCTGCACCTTCCACATGACGCTGCAACCAAGGTGGAGAAAGTCTTAACACAAATTCATTCATTAGCACGGGTTACTTCCTTGCCACACTCTGAAAAACAAAGCATGAAACCCCCTTGGGCTTTGGAAAACCACCCGCTTTTGAAAACCAAAGGGGTGGTCAAAGTTTATTGGCCTAGTAATGGTGTTCTAAGTGTGTTGAAAGAACAGCTGTGCCCAAGGAAGTGGACACCTATGTTCCCAAGAGGCCACAGGTGGATACTTCTGCAGCCCCTCTGCAATGCAGTAGAGAACTTGAGGTCACTGCTAGGACCTGCAGAACTGCCCTGAGCCAGCATCCGCTATGCCTTTCCGGGACGGTGTGGGCACCTTGAGAAGCAGTGTGATTCTAAAGGTCAAGAACTAGAGTCAAGTTTAGGGCAACGACTGAGAAATTTATACAACAGTCACAATTTTGAGGAATTATGGAGGGAATTTACAATCCAGAGGGTTATTCGGGACTTATACTACTGTGTTTTTAAGAGGGATTAACCTATAATTTTCCTTTCTCCTCTGCTCCTCTGGTTTGGAAAGTCAGAAACCACTGGCTTTTCTAAAAGAGTTGTGAGTCTTTTCTATTTTTCTGTTTTCTCCAAACATCTGGATAAGGGAGAGGCTTTCTGCTCTAGACCGTTAGGCTAGATTATCTATTCAAGAATGTTTATACCTGCCTGTGAGTCTTGTATTCCTTCCTTCTTGCTATTTGAGAGCTTTTAAACAACAAATTTGATATCTTTAATAGTTATTGCTCTATTCAGGTTTTCTAGTCCTCCTTGACTCCACTCTGTTAAGACATATTTTTTTTCTTTTTATAAAAAAATTATTAATTCAATTTTATTTCTTCTTATTGTTATTATTTTAATTTGCTATAGGCACATGTACTCACCAGAGAGAGACAGACAGAGAGAGAGAAAGAGAAAGTGAGAAAGCAGGCAGCCAGGTCTGGGACTCGAATCACAGTCAGTCATGTGGGAGTCCAGCTCCCTAACCACCATACCACCTTCTGGCTGTGAAGATGTATTTTTCCTTTGAAAAACGATGATTTGGGACCAGCAGTTAGTGTAATGGCTATGTCGTTGAACTCCCATTTGGTTGACTATGATTTGAGTCCCGGCCCCAGTGGCTTAAACTCACGCCGGGCGCATGTGCATGCATGCCCAAGATCCTGAGAGGAGAATGAAGGAGAAAGGATTGAGGCGTGGTCATCCCCCCTGGGGGTGATTTCTCACCTTCTGTCTCTGTGTTTGTCTCTCTAGCGAGCACATGCACCCTATAGCAAAAGAGAAAAAAAGAAAAAAAAAAAAAAAAAAAACGATGATTTTATCCACATTTTCCAACTAACTGGCATAGCTAGTCATAGCCCCTCGGGCTTACAAGGATTCTTTCCTTCCATCAATAAAGAAGGAGGGAGTCGAAGTAGATCCTGTCCCACCAGCACTCCCAGCCCTCAAGGAGACATACTTTTGTCAGTAGCTGAGTCTTAGTTACTGCCTAGAAGCCTGCCAGGCAGTGGCTGAGAGGTCAGCTCCGATGTCACATTGCTTAGGTTTCTCTCCTGGTCCTAATTCAGATACTTGTCTGCCTAGTTGTTACCTCTGTAAAATGGGCAGAAAAACAGTAGTTACCTCTTAGGACTGCTATGAGGATTTTGTAAACTCCAAGGCTTATCCAGGGAAGTTCCTATGCTCTAAAACTTTCAATATTTCATTTCACAAACATTCAGCTCAATAAGTGTTATAAATATACACTCAAGGTCTGGCGCATGAGCACTCCAATTCTCCCCAGTAAGAACAATTGACATTCACAACCGCCATCTGCATTTTTATCTCCATATAATGGAGCTTATTAATTTAGAGCAGTGGTTCTGGCAGGGAGTTCCCTGGACTCACAGCACTATCTGGAAACTTACTAGAGATGCATACAGGAGTGGAGAATGCCTCTCTCTACTCCCACAGAATCAGATCACTAGTCATCTGTATTTTAATACACCCGCCAAGAAATTCTGATGTTAGCTGTACTGTTTGACAGGCCACTGGCTCAAAAGTCATAGGGCAATTCTTAGGCTTGTGTTTAGCTCTGCGATGCTTTTAAAAACATAGTTCTCCATTAGGATCAATAAAAGAGAAAATGATAATCATGCTGAAAGGGCGAGCAGGAAGTGATAAACACTCTAGAGGTGAAAGCTGGAATAATGTTGAAAGATCAATGGAGAGAAAACCACCAGTGTTGCACGCTTGTGTGGGATGATGCGTTCAATGGTAAAACTAATTCTGAAAACACTGAATCATGTGATTTCTGGGATGTAATGCCACTGCAACAGACCACAGTCAACAAGACAAAGAGAGAAGAGGTCTCAAAAATCAAACAGCCAGCATGAGGCCACAGGGTCAGCTGTGAATGCTCATCAGTGGTGTGGCGATCTAGAGATGCTGGGAGCCTGCGCTCACGGGCTGGAAGGGAAATAGCTCCTAGTTAGGGATGTCTCCACAGGCTAAAGGCTCTGTAAATCCACAAAGCATCAGCGCTCTGGCCTATTTAGACAAGAGAGCGTTAAGCAGTGCTCCTGGACAGAACCATGGGAAGGGTTCACTAACATAAGAGCTTTTCTATATAGATGAAACTGATCTATTTTAGCAAAAAAAGAGAAAGAAAAGAGGGGGATGCCAGGTAAAAAGTGCGTCAGTGAGGAGAATCTATGTCAGGTTTTAAAACTTTGAGGGACCAAATCACATCCTCACTTACAAGCTTAAAATCCAAGGAGTAATTTTGGATCTACCAATAGTTCTATGTACCATCACTGATAATCAAACAAAAATCAGGAGCTGTCCTATATGATGTGGCTATTAAAATTCAAAACGTATACCTTGCCCCCTGAGATCCCCACCCATTTGATTGGGGTGGAACCTATTCTAACAAGCTCCCCAAGGGATACTGAGGCATATGGTCCCTGGACCACAAAGTCTTTGTCATTACTGAGGGGAAAAAAAAAAATCAGAATCAAGAACTGTGTTGAGTAGCTGCATACACTTCACAAACACTGAGAGGGGAAAATGCAGGCCGAAACCAAAACACCACCCGCCTGAGCCCCGATTTAGCATTTGTTCCCACAGCACAGATCAGGGAAGTCAGCGGTAAATGAGTAACGTGTTACATAAGTTGCTTTTTTGTATGCAGAACCTGAACTCACCAAAGAGAAGTTAAAATCATATAAAAAGCAACAGCCCACCCCCAAAACAAATGCTGAGCGGGTGCAACTAGGATTCCCCGTCCCTTGTGCCAGGCAACGAGGAGCCCTCTGTGCTGCAATCCCCACTGGCTCTCTCTTGAGCCACTGAAAGCCTGATCCTTCCAGCCAGGTAGGACAAGGCAGAATGGGAAGGGGCGGGGGAGTGGGAGGACGCTTGGGCACCACCTGGGCTGGACACTGGCTGCATCAAAACTTCCCTCAGGCTGGAAGCATAAGTAAAGCCATGTTCTGTGGAAAGTTCTGGAGCCACAGAACATCCTCAGCCAGGAGTCTCAAACTATTTTCTTCAATAGTATCCTTTCTTTATGGCAGG
>NW_006159850.1:7594615-7603728 GCF_000334495.1 Tupaia belangeri chinensis | reverse complement strand
TCCCTACTTCCCCCCACACCTGTACAACAAGTTAGTTTAATCCAGGATGCTAAAGACACAGTGGCTGGGACGTTTACCAAATGTAATCAACCAAAGAACATGTCAACGTGAGTACAACAAAGGCATACCATGTATGTAACATACATGTTACTCCTTCCATGGAGTCAGCCTCAGGTGCCTTCTAAACACAGAGCCAGAGGCAGCCACTCCAGCCGAGTGGAGAGTGGGCTGTTTCAGAGGAAGATGTCCTTACCTGTGTGTTCATTATTCCAAACACCTGGCATGGCAACTGACCCTTCAGAAGTGCTCCAAAAATCAGTGCTAAATAGAATGAAATGCACACCTGATATGAAACTTCATTGCCACCCCCATTTCCCACAGAGCATGTCTCAAAATGTAGCAGAAAAGTCTGGGAGAAGCCCATCATCCTAGCGCCACCCCAGACTCAGTAAACCGGGTCTGTGAGATCAGCATTTTCAAAAGCTGCCAGGTAATCCCATGCATCTAGCCTTAACCTTCCGGGAGGACCTCATGGGACCAAACTGACGGGACGCAATTAAGCAAAAGGGTGCTTTTGGAGCAGCTAAATCAGAACAAAACAGAGGCAGGTGGCTTCCCTCCTCCCTCTAGGCCAGGGCCCAGGTGGAGCAGAGACCATACAACATCAGACGAAATTGAAGGGGCTGTGAGAAAGGTCTTGGATGGCAGTTTAGAGGTAACAAAACACGAACCTCTCCAGGCCAGTCCTCGTCGACTTCCCCTGATCGCAGTGTACCTGCCGCCTTACCAGGTCCTGGGCTGGGGAGCCTTACCGAGGCCCAGGGATGGAGGCGGAGGCTCCGCCCACGTTAGAACGCGGCCCGTAGACCAGGGGGGCGCCTTCATCTAGAACTCTCCGCAAGCCTGGCTTTTCTCCTCCCTGCTGCAGCGTGGCAGCCACAGTCAGCAGTGCCCTCCTTCATGCTGTGCCCCTTACTCCTGGGGTAGCCACCTGAGCAGGGTGGGGGCTGTCGTCAGCCAGACTTCATGCAATCATGCCAGGCTCCTGGCCCTACACCCAGAGAACTGCAAAAGCACCCCTCACCACCCTGTCTGCAACAGGGAACGCTGCTACGGCTGGCAGCTGTCACAGAGACATCAAACACGGATGTTTATGCCAAGCCTCAGTGACACAAGCCCACTTCTCCCCGAGAGATGAAGTTTACAAACAAACAGCGTTTACATATGTCAGCGGGCACAGTCACATCAGCGTCAGGGACCCCCAGATGGAAACGTGAGCCAGGCTGGGGCGAAGACTGCTAAACAGATTCTGCTTGGGTGAAATTCCTCTCTCTGGAGAAAGAGGAACCTCAAAGCACATTACTTCAATCCCCTGGCAAGAGTCTCTGCAGTCGTAGCTCTCCCCAGTGGAGTGTGCACAGTCCAAACATGTCAACTCCAAAATGACCATCATCACTCAGATGTGCATGTGCCTGTCACCCCATCCCTTCATGAGCTCTCTCAGTTGCCCCCTCTACACCTCGGCATCCTGATTCTGGAGTGCTGAACCATGTACACTCTGGTTCCATGTGGGGTGCCCGATAGCCCCACTCTGTTGGGCACAGGGTGCTCATAGTCACGCAAGAGTTCCTGACACCCAAGGTAACACTCTGGCAGCTAAAGAGAAAAATGGCACCAGGCCAACACATGGGTACCTGGGAAACGAGTGTATGTAACTTGCACAGACAGGTAACCTCAGAGACTCGGGCCACTGAGGACTCAGGGAAGGAGCCATAGGAGCCATGTGACTATTGAAGAAATGTCATATTTGAGAGCCTGAGTCAACTAGGCCATTGCCTCCTCTTTCCCATTTTGCTGTGGAGACTTGGTAAGTGGGAGGGATTCCACACTTAAAACAACATACCAGGGGACTTCTAAAAGTTTATGAAAAGAGGGAACTAAAGCATGAGTTTATTTTGGTGCAAAACAGTTTGGGAACCCTTGCATAGTTTTTTTTTCCCATGAACTTCTTTGTGTGTGTGTGTGTGTGTGTGTGGAGAGGTTTTTGCCATAGGGAGCGTGTGCTCACCAGACAGACAGAGAGACAGAAAGTGAGAAATCACCCCCCAGGGGGGATGGCCATGCCGCAATCCTTTCTCCATTCTCCTCTTGGGATCTCAGGCACGCACGCACATGCGTCTGGCATGAATTTTAAGCCACCGGGTCCAGGACTCGAACTGCGGTCGACTACGTGGGAGTCCAGTGACATAGCCATTATGCCAACCACTGGTCCCTCCCATGAACTTCTTGAAGACCACCCCCCATACATACATACACATACACACACACACACACACACACACACACACACACACAACACACACACAAGCTGCTTGCTTACAGGAGTAAGAAGATACAAATCCAAAGAGCTCATATAGGATGGGGTCAGGGCAGCAACTATGGCCTGCTGTGGTCTCAAGGTAGGCGTCTCCCAAAAACGCATATGCTGAAATCTAACCCCTAATGCAATAGTATTAAGAAGTGGGGCCTTTGAGAAGTGGTTAAGTGCCTTATAAAAAGAGGTTGAAGGGAATGACCTTGTCCCTCCTCCATGTGAGGGTACAAAGAAGCTGCATCTATGAGAAACAGGCCCTCACCAGATACTGAATCTGCAGCACCTTGATCTTGGACTTCCTAGCCTCCAGAACTGTGAGCAATAAATTTCTATTTATAACTAATAGTCTCAGTCTCAGTCTGAATGGACTAAGACATGATGTAAATCATCCATCCTAGTGATAACCGAAAGGTGTGATGAATGGATCTGGGAGGATCAGATCCCAATCCATACTCTACCTCTCTGGGCTACACTGCTGGGAGTAAGGTGAGACTTAAAAAGGGCTCTGCATGGTGCCCTGGAAAAGTGCAGGCCCTCTAAGAACACAAATCTTGGGTCCTGGGCAGTGAGGACTTTGAGTTGCCTTTGGGAAGTGGCTCTAGAGTGGTTACCATGGCCTTGGGGGGTCTCAAAAACACAGTCTGGAATTTCTAATTCATTACAGACCCCACCAGAGCATCAGTGGCTTGGCCTTCCCACATGCACAGGTGTCTGCAAACAATGTGGACATGGAGCCAAGTCCACAGGGTCTTGAGTGAGAGGCAAAGGGAGAGTTATCAGCTAGCTAAGCACTGGGGGCAGAGATGGGAGCTTACACATTTCCCTATGCTGAGGCAAAGCCCCTCGTCCACCATGGCCAGAAACAAACTCAAGAGAAAAAAGCCACAAACCGAGCCCGTTCTCTGCCAGTGCTGCATGGTTCACTTCACAATCACCCACATCCTGCTCTCCAACATGATCGTTCAAATCCAAGCCAGGCTGATGAGACCCGTTTCCAAAGTGCCTCTCGTCCTTCTCAGAGCCGGCGTCCCCATTTTCCATCCCATTCTGAGCCTTTTTCAGGGGCATTATTTGCAAACCGCTGGGGGTAGTCCTGTAAGACACCGTCTTGGCAGCTCGATCGCCCCCTGTAGGGGGCTTGCCTGAGTACCCCTTCTTCGGCTTAGATAGGGGAGGGTTGATGCGCTTCCGTTTATGGGAAGTCCCTTTGCTCTTCCCAGGTTCTGAAGGTCTATGGGCTAGTTTTTCACTCGCTGGGCTCCGGCTGTCACGTAGGAGCTTGGAGGTGTTAGACTGTTTCCCTGGCCTGATCCTCTTGTCCTTGGACACGTGCAGCCCATTGAACTCGTCGATAAACTCCTCACAGTGCAAGAGGTGGTGTTCTGGCTCCCACGTGTCCTCTGTGCTCCCATAGCCTTTCCACCGGATAAGATACTCCCATTTTCCTTTCTTATTCTTCCTCTTGTCTACAATCCTTTCAACCTAGGAAGTAAGATGAGAGTCAGAAAAAAGAAGAGAGGGAAAATAAAGTCAGTCTTTGGCAATGGAATAGCACAAAGCCTTTGGGGTAGAGGTGTACACTTTGGTCAGAAGCTGAGCCATTCGATGCCTGAGTCCACACTCCAGAAGTGTGCTAGAAGATTGGTCTATCTAAGGACACCACTGAATGGAACTGAAGGGGCATGCAGTCATGCCTGACACTGTGCCCAGCTGGTGGCATCCCCATGTCTATCCAGGCTTACTCTTTTTCAAAATCACATGGCAGCTTTTACAAGCTTTCTTTTCATTGCACCAAGGGAGACACAGACTTTCAAAGAAAAACTTGATATGGGTTTTTCATCCTTGATTATGATCATAATAATCTGTCAAGAAATTATATGGAAAACACTGTGCTAATTTATCTTTACTTGTAATAATACTAATGATTAATAATATTTGTTGGGCATTTAAAAGGGACTTTCCCATCCCTTTTTCTTCTGACAACAACTCAGTGAGGTAAGTATTTTTTTTTCCTACCCCCATTTTTCAGTGAGGGAACTGAGCTCAGAGAGATGAAGGAGCTCAACCAAGTTCCAATGCTGGTAAAGGTAGAGCTAGGATTTGAAAGACTCTCCCCTCACACCTAGTCTATTCATCACTAGGTCATACTAACATTCTCAACTGCAAAAGTCTTCCATATTGACCCAAAGAGAACTTAAATTGAAAAACTCAGTTCTCCCTATGCTGCTCCCCCAGCTATAGAACAGCAGCTCAGCTAGGAAGCAAGAGGCCAGGGAACACTTGCAGAGAGCCTGCTGTGTGCCTTGCACAACCCAGGGGTGTACACTACTGTTACTCCCATTTTATAGATGAAGAGGCTGAATGTGAGGCATCTTGCCTACTGTGAACAGCTAAGATATGGTGGAGATGGGATTTGAGCCTGTATATTTCTAGTTTAAAGCTACATGCTACTGTCTACATGTCCTTAATGGTATACCTCACTGTCTTCATGTAATCCCATAGGAAAACCACACATAGGACAATGCCAGTCCTAATGGTAATAATTGGTGTTATCTAAAAAGTATGTGAGGGTTCAGTTATTATACTTTCAACTCTGCTGCAGATTTGAAATTTTTATTTAAAAAAAAAAAAAGGAAAATTCTGTGCTCAACCCCCCCCAAGCTAAATTTCAATGAAAATTAAATAATTATATTCACAAGTTGATTACATATATTTTAAAGAGGTTTTTCTGTTTTGTTTTGCTACAGGGTGTTTGTGCTTGCCAGAGAGACAGAGAGACAAAAAGCAAGAAATCACCCCCACACACACACACAGGGAATAACCATGCCACAATCCCTTCACAATCCCTCCCATTCTCCTCTTGGGATCTTGGGCCCGCACACATATGCGCCCCGGGTGTTTTAAGCCACCGGGTCCGGGACTTGAAACGCGGTCAACTACATGGGAGTCCAGCAAGTAACCATTATACCATCTGCTGGTCCCAAGAAGGTGATTATATTTTAATGTCAGTATAATATAGTTTTATAGAACTACATGTTGACCCAATGAAATTAAGTTAAGAAGTGAGATACACGTTTTGAAACTTTTAGGAGGGATAAAATGGGCTCAGTTATAGCTGGTAAGTGTTAAATACAGGTAACAGATTCATGAGAGTTCATTATATGATGGTTTATGTTTACACATTTAAATTTTTACATGTTTAAAATTTTCATAATAGAAAGTAAAAAGTTTTGAAAAGTGGAATTGTCTCATCAATGATTTATGGACAACAGAAGTTATGCAAAATAATTAAATGACTATCACTGCTTTGCAATTAATAAATATGTAAATAGCTAGACCATACTGCCTCTTCATAAGATTGCCTCTTCACAGATAATTTTAATTGTTTCCTTAATTGATTTATCTCAACTCAAATAGGCCTATGTCTATTAAAATCTGTCTTTATAAAATGCCCTGTGTCTGTTTTAGATTTATTACATTATTTTCGAATGTATCACACAAACTCACTAATAGTTTTTAAAAAATGAAACCATGCCTAGCTAATTCAACCTCCAACCTTTGGGTCAAGGAAGGGGGCTAGCTGCGTATCCCTTTGTATTAAAGCTTCAGGAAGCCAAGAATGTTTCTAGAACAGCCTGCGGCACTGCACATTCTGAGGACTTTGTAGGTGGAATGCGGGTTTCAAGAGGGAGGAGAGTGAGTAAGGATCCCAGCACTGCCTGAAATAGTAGCATTTCTGAGGAAACCAACCTAGGAGTATGAGTAGCAAGTCCATATATTTCTTGGGAGCTAAGGGATACATACTGGCATGGGCCCTCCAGCTCTGGAGAACATGCGCTCAGCTCCCAGGATGGAGAGATTTATTTTCCAGGATAAGCAGAGGACTGTGTTAGACAAACAGCCAACGTTAAGAGTGGCTGGGTTGCATGGTTGAAGCAGGGAGTAGGGGCAGATAAATGGGTGGGTGGATGGATAGATGAATGAATGGATCAATGAGTGGGTGGGTAGATAAATAGGTAGGTGGGTGGGTGGATTGATGGATGAACGGGTGAGAAGATGGAAGTATATGTGAATGGATGGAGAGATGAATGATGGCTAAGAGGTTTGGTAGAGAGTGAGTTCATGAATCGATGAGCAGGTGGAAGTCACTTATCAGAATAAGTTAGTATAATATTTAAGAACACAGGTTTTGAGGCAAGACTATCTGGTTTAAATCCCCTGCTAAGCCTGTGTCCTATGTCCTTGAGCAAGTTAATAAACCTCTTTGGGCCTCAGATGACTCATACAGCAAGGGGGAAGTAACAACATTTACCTCATAGGGTGGTAGGGGGAATATACAAATATGTATTTTTGCATTCCACAGTAAAGGTCACAATCTTACATATGTTCATGTGACCATGAACCTTGATGGTGTCTAAAGACAGAATGTTTTCTCCACCCTGTAGAGTATGACCCCTTATGACAATCAATTCCTCTTTGGGAAGGAGAGAGTCTACCTACTTAGAAGATGGCTGTGCACATCAGGGCTTCTCAATAGGCCTGGGGTGGGGGAGCAGCAAGGGTGCAGGTCTAGATGGCTATTGGGGACCACATTGGAGGGCAGGGAGTGGTTTTATTCCAAGTTACTGGATGTTTCTGTTGCAGAGTCACAAGTTGCATTATTGAGGACAGAAAAGCCACAGCTTCTACCCCTGGTCCTACCCATAAAGCCCCTGGGAAGTTTGACAACCATTTCTCCTTAAATTTGTCCAATATCAAGATGAAAAATATCAACAGGATCATCCCTAATCAGCTGCTGGTGTTGGGGGGCGGTGCAGGACTGCTGGCTCTGCCAATTTCTACCCATGTGTCCCCTGGCCACTTCTCGGGCTGCAGCATCCCTCTGTAAAACAGATTTAATAATAAGAAGAAAAAGAACAAAACCTATCTGCAGGGTTGTTGAGAGAACAGAAAGGAATAAGATATAGGAAAAGCATTACAAAGAGAGACAGTTTTCTCTGAAATATGAAACTCCAGTTGACAAAGATGTTTTTATGTATGTTATATCATCCACAGTTTAAAGACAAATGAGGCTTTTTTTCAGGTTTAGAAAAACAATTGCTTTTTCTGAAAGACCAAAATGCCCACAAGGAGCTCAAAGGAAACCTGACTTCAAAATATCCCCATCATGCTTTGATTTCCATCATATTGGGGGACCTAATCTCCTTCTTTATAGCCCTGGGTAGATTTTTCTGATCCTTTTTCCTTCAGTAGAATCTCGAACAGAACCTGAATTCTAATTTGTTCAAATCATTTAGGACTTGATTTTGCATAGGACTGCAACATTCTCTGTCTGGGAAATCCTTTCTTCTTCTTAGGCTCCCCTAGACTAACTCCCCTGCCTCCTAACTCCTCACACCTGCTGAAAACAGAGACCTGTCTCCTGTGCACCACTCCCACCCACCTGTCCAAACTGTGTGCATTACCTGGAGCTCAGTCCTGCCAATGGAAGCAGTTCTTAATTCCTTTCCTTTGTACTTGCACATACTAACGGACACATGAATGAAACTAGAACATCATGCGCACATACTCCAGCAGCTTCTTTTTATAAAGATAAGTAACCTGAGACCCTGAACTATTCCTTAGAGTTCAACCAGATCATTAATTAACATTTATTCTCTTTGATTCCAGCTAATATGAAATGTTGTTCTACTGTAGGTGGGGGCAGGGAAACCCTGATGCAATTATTACAAGTGCCACAGTGAAATGTGGATGGCTGTCTCATTAGGATTAATAATGATGACGATCACCCTGACTGGTACATGCTAAATTCTAGGAACTGTGTTAATCACTTACAAGGTGTTAGGTTTCATCTCTATACCCAGTCTTTCAGCTGGGCTTTTCTGACCATTTGATAAGTGAGGAGAAGGCAAGTAAATGTCCTTCCATCACTCAAGAGGTGGTTGGCTAAGAAGTGTATCCATGCAGAAAATCATATTAGTGATGTAGATGTTTTTAGTAAACATACTAAAAAAGCTCTCCAAGAGTGTAGGAGAGAAGACAGAGATTTTAAAGAAAACATTAAGGAAAATGAGAACAGGCATCTCGGAGCATCAACAGTGATCCAACCAATGTAAATCTGAAATCCAGCAGAGAGAAAAAAATCAAAATGGGACCAGAACACTAACCATGGCATAACAGAAAGAATCTCTACATCCTGGGTCTACAGGTTAAATTTTTTTTTAATTTTAAAATAAATAAATAAATCTCAGTGATGGGGGACTGGGAAGATGAGAACACATCAACTTTATTTCTATCTTTGCAACAGTTTTTCATTTCAACCTCACATCTCAACCGTCTCTCTTCCAATATGGTGGGGGTAAAATTCAGGCCAACTTTAGAGAACATTAAATGCCAGAACACAAGTTAAAGAAATAAACACTATGAACTCAAGAATTCTATAACCAGCCAAGAGATCCTTCAGATGAGAAGGAGGAAGAGAACAAAATATAAACTACTCACTAAAAAAAAAAAATTACTCAAACAGGGGACTACCACCACAATGACATGGTGGTAATGCAATGGGGAGGCTCAAGGTTCCAGGTTCCAGTCCAGAGACCTCTCCAAACATGCCAGGTGTATGCATGCCCATTATCTGGGGCTACCTGAGGCTGGGTGTGGATTATATCATGAGGGACCAAATGAAGGAGACTCCCTCTCTCTCTTTCTCTTAGAAGGAAGGAACAAATGAATGAACAAA
>NW_006159850.1:7500659-7591199 GCF_000334495.1 Tupaia belangeri chinensis | reverse complement strand
TAAGAGTGGCTGGGGTGCATGGTTGAAGCAGGGAGGAGGGGCAGATAAATGGGGGGGGGGGTGGATAGATGAATGAATGGATCAATGAGTGGGTGGGTAGATAAATAGGTAGGTGGGTGGGTGGATTGATGGATGAACGGGTGAGAAGATGGAAGTATATGTGAATGGATGGAGAGATGAATGATGGCTAAGAGGTTTGGTAGAGAGTGAGTTCATGAATCGATGAGCAGGTGGAAGTCACTTATCAGAATAAGTTAGTATAATATTTAAGAACACAGGTTTTGAGGCAAGACTATCTGGTTTAAATCCCCTGCTAAGCCTGTGTCCTATGTCCTTGAGCAAGTTAATAAACCTCTTTGGGCCTCAGATGACTCATACAGCAAGGGGGAAGTAACAACATTTACCTCATAGGGTGGTAGGGGGAATATACAAATATGTATTTTTGCATTCCACAGTAAAGGTCACAATCTTACATATGTTCATGTGACCATGAACCTTGATGGTGTCTAAAGACAGAATGTTTTCTCCACCCTGTAGAGTATGACCCCTTATGACAATCAATTCCTCTTTGGGAAGGAGAGAGTCTACCTACTTAGAAGATGGCTGTGCACATCAGGGCTTCTCAATAGGCCTGGGGTGGGGGAGCAGCAAGGGTGCAGGTCTAGATGGCTATTGGGGACCACATTGGAGGGCAGGGAGTGGTTTTATTCCAAGTTACTGGATGTTTCTGTTGCAGAGTCACAAGTTGCATTATTGAGGACAGAAAAGCCACAGCTTCTACCCCTGGTCCTACCCATAAAGCCCCTGGGAAGTTTGACAACCATTTCTCCTTAAATTTGTCCAATATCAAGATGAAAAATATCAACAGGATCATCCCTAATCAGCTGCTGGTGTTGGGGGGCGGTGCAGGACTGCTGGCTCTGCCAATTTCTACCCATGTGTCCCCTGGCCACTTCTCGGGCTGCAGCATCCCTCTGTAAAACAGATTTAATAATAAGAAGAAAAAGAACAAAACCTATCTGCAGGGTTGTTGAGAGAACAGAAAGGAATAAGATATAGGAAAAGCATTACAAAGAGAGACAGTTTTCTCTGAAATATGAAACTCCAGTTGACAAAGATGTTTTTATGTATGTTATATCATCCACAGTTTAAAGACAAATGAGGCTTTTTTTCAGGTTTAGAAAAACAATTGCTTTTTCTGAAAGACCAAAATGCCCACAAGGAGCTCAAAGGAAACCTGACTTCAAAATATCCCCATCATGCTTTGATTTCCATCATATTGGGGGACCTAATCTCCTTCTTTATAGCCCTGGGTAGATTTTTCTGATCCTTTTTCCTTCAGTAGAATCTCGAACAGAACCTGAATTCTAATTTGTTCAAATCATTTAGGACTTGATTTTGCATAGGACTGCAACATTCTCTGTCTGGGAAATCCTTTCTTCTTCTTAGGCTCCCCTAGACTAACTCCCCTGCCTCCTAACTCCTCACACCTGCTGAAAACAGAGACCTGTCTCCTGTGCACCACTCCCACCCACCTGTCCAAACTGTGTGCATTACCTGGAGCTCAGTCCTGCCAATGGAAGCAGTTCTTAATTCCTTTCCTTTGTACTTGCACATACTAACGGACACATGAATGAAACTAGAACATCATGCGCACATACTCCAGCAGCTTCTTTTTATAAAGATAAGTAACCTGAGACCCTGAACTATTCCTTAGAGTTCAACCAGATCATTAATTAACATTTATTCTCTTTGATTCCAGCTAATATGAAATGTTGTTCTACTGTAGGTGGGGGCAGGGAAACCCTGATGCAATTATTACAAGTGCCACAGTGAAATGTGGATGGCTGTCTCATTAGGATTAATAATGATGACGATCACCCTGACTGGTACATGCTAAATTCTAGGAACTGTGTTAATCACTTACAAGGTGTTAGGTTTCATCTCTATACCCAGTCTTTCAGCTGGGCTTTTCTGACCATTTGATAAGTGAGGAGAAGGCAAGTAAATGTCCTTCCATCACTCAAGAGGTGGTTGGCTAAGAAGTGTATCCATGCAGAAAATCATATTAGTGATGTAGATGTTTTTAGTAAACATACTAAAAAAGCTCTCCAAGAGTGTAGGAGAGAAGACAGAGATTTTAAAGAAAACATTAAGGAAAATGAGAACAGGCATCTCGGAGCATCAACAGTGATCCAACCAATGTAAATCTGAAATCCAGCAGAGAGAAAAAAATCAAAATGGGACCAGAACACTAACCATGGCATAACAGAAAGAATCTCTACATCCTGGGTCTACAGGTTAAATTTTTTTTTAATTTTAAAATAAATAAATAAATCTCAGTGATGGGGGACTGGGAAGATGAGAACACATCAACTTTATTTCTATCTTTGCAACAGTTTTTCATTTCAACCTCACATCTCAACCGTCTCTCTTCCAATATGGTGGGGGTAAAATTCAGGCCAACTTTAGAGAACATTAAATGCCAGAACACAAGTTAAAGAAATAAACACTATGAACTCAAGAATTCTATAACCAGCCAAGAGATCCTTCAGATGAGAAGGAGGAAGAGAACAAAATATAAACTACTCACTAAAAAAAAAAAATTACTCAAACAGGGGACTACCACCACAATGACATGGTGGTAATGCAATGGGGAGGCTCAAGGTTCCAGGTTCCAGTCCAGAGACCTCTCCAAACATGCCAGGTGTATGCATGCCCATTATCTGGGGCTACCTGAGGCTGGGTGTGGATTATATCATGAGGGACCAAATGAAGGAGACTCCCTCTCTCTCTTTCTCTTAGAAGGAAGGAACAAATGAATGAACAAACTTTTTTTAAAAATGATTCAAACAGTCAATTCAAAAAGAAATTTTAAACTTAAATTTCAACTTAAAACTCAAGAAGGTGAAACGAGGATATACCCTAGGATTAATATCAAATAATGTTAGCAAATGACTATCAAAAGTTTAGTCTAAGTAATTACTATAATTCTGATAAATTTGGAAGCAAATATAAAATGATTCTCAAAGAATTATTTTATAATATGAAAATAGAAAGCAAAAATACAATACTGCAATTTCTAAATGCCAAATTAAGATATAAAGTATGGTCTTAACTGAAGGAAAATGAAAACTAAATTATATCTTTTTGTTTCAGTCTTAATTTCTTCAGAGGTTGTGAAATCATTCAGGAGTAGGTTGTTTAGTTTCCATATGTTTGTGTATTTTCGAGAGTTCCTTCTGAAATTAATATCAAGTTTAATTCCATTATGGTCAGAGAAGATGCTGGATATAGTTTCTATGCCTCTGAATCGGTAAAGGCTTATTTTGTACCCTATCATGTGGTCAATCTACAAAAAGGTTCAATGGGGTGGGTGAGAAAAATGTGTATTTTGTGTTTTTGGAGGGATGGTTCTATAGAAGTCTGTGCAGTCCATTTAATTTACGGTATTGCTTAGATCCTGTATCTCTCTGCTTACTTTCTGTCGAGATTATCTGTCCAAAGGAGATAGCGGGGTGTTGAGATCCCCAACGATGAGTGTGTTGCAGTCTCTCTCTCCTTTTGGATCTAGCACTCTTTTCTTTCCTTCACCTATTTGGGTGTTCCTGAGCTGGGTGCACAGACACTGATAAGTGTTATATCTTCTTGATGAATTAGCACTTTTAGTGCTATATCGTCTCTTCTTACAATTTTTTTCTTAAAGTCTATTTTGTCTGAAATCAGTATTGTGACAGCCCTTTCTTGGTTCCCATTTGCATGGAATACACGTTTCAGCCCTTCGCTTTTAGTTTATGTATATCTTTATCTATGAGGTAGACTTCTTGTAGGCAACAGATAGTTTCTGTTTAAATTCATTGAAACTAATGATAATGAGCGCACACATTTCCATAACATGGGACACGGCAAAAGCAGTCAGATGAGGGAAGCTCATTGCAAGTAGTGTGCATTAAAAAAAATGTAAAGTTGGCAAACAGACAACGTAATAACACAATGCCACAACAACAAACAAAAGACAAGAGAAAAGAAATAATAAAGATCCAAGCAGAAATAAATGAAATAAAAGAATAAATGAAACCAAAGTTGGTCCTTTGAGAAGATAAACAAAATTGACACACTGTTAACTGGACTAATTAAGACGAAGAGAGAAAAACATCAGGTAAATCAGATTCACAATGAAATAGGAAATATTACAACAGACATAGCAAAAATACAAAACATTATTAGCGAATACTATGAGCAACTGTACTCCAACAAACAAAAAAACCTGGATGAGATAGACAAATTCCTGGACACACATAACCTACCAAGATTGAATCGGGAAGACATAGAAAGCCTGAAGAGACCCATAACAAGCCATGAGATTGAATCTGTAATAAATAATGTCCCAACAAAGAAATGCCCAGGTCCTGATGGCTTTGCTTCTGAATTTTACAAAATTTTTACAGAAGAGCTAACACCCATTGTACTCAAACTATTTCTAATGATTCAAAAGGAAGGAACCCTCCCAAATTCATTTTATGAAGTCTCTATTACCACCTTCCTCAAAGCAGACAACATAACAAAAAAGAAGAACTCCAACCAATATCTCTGATGAATATAGATGCAAGAATTCTCAACCAGAAACTAGCAAATGGTATCCAATGACACATCAAAAAGATTACACACCACAATCAGGTAGGTTTTATTCCAGGAATGCAAGGGTGGTTCCACATATGCAAAACAATAAATGTAATGCACCTTATTAACAGAAAGAAAGATAAAAAACTTAGATGATCATATCAACTGATGTAGAAAAGGCATTCAATAAAATAGAACATCCCTTCATGATTAAGACTCTCAGCAAAATTAGCATAGAAGGAACATTTCTCAACACAATTAAAGCCATATACAAAAAAACTATTGCCAACATTATACTCAATGGCAAAAGGCTGAAAGCTTTTCCACTAAAAAACAGAACAAGACTAGGCTGCCCACTTTCTCCACTCCTTTTCAATATAGTGCTGGAAGTCCTAGCGAATACAGTCAGAAAAGAGAATAAAATAAAAGGCATTCAAATAGAAAAAAAAGTAAAATTATCTTTATTTGCAGATGACATGATTATATGCATGGAAAACCCAAAAGAATCCATTAAAAAAACTCCTGGAAAAGATAATGAAGACAATAAAGTAGCAGGATACAGGCAACATACAAAAATCTATGGCATATTGATACACTAATAATAAGAAGATTGAGATAGAACTGAAGAAAGAAGTCCCATTTACAATAACCAGAAAAAGTATAAGATACCTGGGAATAAACCTAAGCAAATAAGTCAAAGACTTATTCTGTACACCAAAAGACACATAAGGAAAACTATGAAAGTCTTTTTCAAAAAATTTAAAATGTCACTAAAAAGTAGGACACCCATGTTCCTGGATTGGAAGAATTAATATAATCAAAATGTCAATTCTCCTCAAACTAATCTACATATTTAATGCAATCCAAATCAAATTACCAAAGAAATTCTTCACAGATTTAGAGAAAACGATCATAAAATGTGTATGTAATCATAAAAGACCTTGAATTGCCAAAGTAATTCTGCACAAGAAGAGTGGAGTAGGAGGCATCTCACTCTCTGATTCTAAAATATATTACAAAGTTGTGATAATCAAAACAGAATGGCAGTGACAGAAAAACAGGTATGGAACAGAATAGAGACCCCAGAAATAAACCCCAAAATGTACAGTGAACTGATTTCTGACAAAGGGCACCAGTCAATCCAGTGGGAAAAAGAAAACCTCTTTAGCAAATAGTGCTGGAAAAACTCCACTTGCAAAAAGATGAAACTGGACCCCCATCTCTCACCATTAATAAAAATCATCTCAAAATGCACCAAAGATCTAAACCTGAGACTTCAGACTTTGAAACTACTGGTGGAAAACACAGGGGAAAAATATTAAAGATATAGGAGTAGGCAAAGACTTCTAGAATACGACCCCCAAAGCACAGGCAATAATTCCCAAAATAGCCAAATGGGATTACATTAGGTTAAAAAGCTGTGTACACCAAATGACACGATTATTATAGTGAATTAACCACCCTCAGAACAGGAGAATATATTTGTAAACTATACCTCAGATAAGGGACTGATAATCAGGATATACAGGGAATTCAAACAGCTTCCCCACCAAAATATGATCAACGCAATTAAAAGATGGGAAAATGAGCTAGACAGTCAACTCTCTAAGGAAGACATATAAATGGCCAAAAAGTATATGAAAAAATGGTCAATATCTCTTATCAAAAGGGAGATGCAAATCAAAACTACAATGAAATACCACCAAACCCCAACAAGAATAGCTGAGTTTAAAAAAATAATGATAAGTGCTGGTGGGGCTGTGGTGAAAGGGAACCCTCCTACACTGTTGGTGGGAATGTAAATTAGTACAGCCACTGTGGAGAACAATATGGAGGTTCCTCAAAGACTTACAAATAGAACTACCAAATGATCCAGCAATTCCACTCCTAGATATCAACCCAAAGGATAGGAAAACGCTCAGTTAGAAAAACACTTGAATATTCACAAACATGAATGGATTGAACATTCCATTCATCAGAGGAAGGGAATCAAGAAGAAGAAAGAAGCAAAACATTTAAGGGACCCAAAATGAAAAAAAAAAATCTGTTGATTATAACATTTATGGTAATGTCTGTGACTGGACCAATATACAGAGTATTCATTATGGGAAAATTTATTTGGTATGCTGTAATGATAAACAGTGATTAAATGCATAAAATAAAAAAGAAAACTAAACTGTATGATTTTTGCATTTTATCACCAGAGGAACATATTTCTGTATATTGTGAAAATAGTTAATTGCCATCAAAAAAGAAAAATCTGACCATAAAAATGACATAAATGGGACCAGCAGATGGTGTGGTGGTTAAAGCACTGTAAAGCACTGGACTCCCACATGGCCAGCTGTGGTTTGTGTCATGAACTCAGTGGCTTAATCCCCCTCCCTCTCTCTATCTCTGTCTCTCTATGTCTCACTATTGAGCACACACACGCTCTATGGCAAAACAAACAAAAAAAAAAGACATAAATGATTGTAGCATTTTTGTTCACAAAGAACAAAAACTAGAATAATGCAAATATTCTAATACATGAATAAATAAACTATAATGTATTTATTCAGTGGAATACTACTCAGTAAGTAAAAAAAAAAAGAGCCAGTGTGTGGCATGGTGGTTAGGACACTGGACTCCCTTATCAACAAAAGCAGTTTGAGTCCAGGACCCGGTGGCTTGAGATTCACACTGCACACATGTGTATGCATGCCCAGAATCACTAGAAGAGACTGGAGGAGGATTATTTCTTTCTTTCTCTCTCTCTCTCACTCTGTCTCTCTCTCTCTCTCTCTCTCTCTCACTCACTCTTTCTGGTAAGCACATGCACCTTTTTTTCAAAAACTAATTAACTAATTTTTAAAAAGAAAAAAAAAAAACCTACTGATACACACAACATGGAATAAATTCACAGGCATTATGTTGAATGAAAGAGGCCAGACACAAAGCTCACCTCTAGGGATCAAAGTCAGATAGTGGCTACTGGGAGTCAGGGTGGACAAGTGATTGCAAAGGCCACAAGGAAACTGGCAGTGGATGTAAAAATCCCTTTCATCACTTATCTAAAGTGGTGGTAAACACATATGTTAAAAGTTACCTTTACATTGATCAAGCAATCCCACTCCTTGGTATCTACCCAAAGGACAGAAGAATACTTAATCGGAAAAGTGCTTGCACATTGATGTTTATTGCGGCACTATTCACAATTGCTAAGTCATGAAGACCACCCAAATGACCACGAACAGATGAATGGCTAGAAAAACTGTGGCACATATATTCTATAGAATACTATTCAGCCATTAAAAACAAAACAAAGCAAAACAAAACAAAACAAAACTGGCTTTTGACAGGAAGTGGATGAATATGGAAGATTTACTGCTGAATAAAGCAAGACAGGCTATGAAGGAGAGGCATTGTATGTCTCCACTTAATATATACCGAGTGTCCACACTCTATGACTGAAACCGATTGACTAAAGGATATAGAAACACAGTATATAGATGTAAATACCAGATATAGTGTGTGTGAAAGAGGAGGGTCTGAGGAAAGGCATTTAGTAGAAAAATAGGGAGGCAAAGCATTAATGGAACAAAGAAATATGGTATTATCTGTTGAAGATACTTTATAGTTTTATCAACTGAACTAGGGAGAAATTGTTCACCTGTTGAAATACTCATTTTGTAAGCTAAATAATGTGACTGAATGTATAAAAGAAAATTAAATAAAAATGAAAAAAAAATTTTAAGTTACCTTTACATTAAAAGCTTGGAAGTTTTATGGTATAGCAATTATGCTTCAGTAAAGTTGTTTGGAACCAGTCCCATCGCCTAGGGGTTAAGGGTGCTGAATCTCATGGCCAACCACAGTTTGAACCCTGGAATCCTGGCCCAGCTGCTTGAAAAACATGCTGGACACATGTGTGTATCCTTCAAATCCCAACAGGATGAAGAAATGGAGGAGAAGGGACTGCAGGGTGACCATAGCCCATTGTGTGTGTGTATGGGGGGAGGTGCTTTGTCCCTTTCTCTCTCTCTCTGGAGAAAGTACATGCTCTCTAGAAAGAAAAAAAGAGAAAAAAAGGAAGGAAAGAAAAATAAAGTCATTTGAAAAGATACATAAAATACACAGAAATCGTACATTTCAAATCAAATAAGAAGATGGAAATAAGGTCCATATTACAAATGACATTTTAAAAAATGAAATAGCATTGAAGCATAAAAGCCAAAGTACATGAAATAAAAAAACATAAATGACATCAAATATATTTTTATACAAAAAAATAGAAACTTGTATGTGAATGCCTACAATGGCTTTATTATTGCCAAAAACTGGAAACAACCAAGATATCTTTCAAGCAAACAGATAAACTGAAGTACATTAATATAATGGAATACTACTCTGAGATAAAAGGGAACAAACTATTGATTTGTACCACAACACAAATGAATCTTAAATTCATTTTGCTAAATGAAAGGAGCCAGATCCCAAAGGCAATATATTTTATTCTGTTTGGAGGATATTCTGGAAAAGAAAAAAAACTATAAAAATGGAAAACAGATCAGTAGATGGCAGCGGCCAGGGGAGGATGGGATGATTTCAAATCAGCTACACGAGGGATTTTTTTTTTTAGGTTGATTGAAACTATTTTGTGTGGTGCTATGTTAGTGAACATACGATCCTATGCATTTGTCAAAACCCAGAGAACCACACAGCACAAAAAAGTGACCTTTTCTGTATACATTTATTAAAAATCAACCAGGACACAGGAGGGTTCCAGAACGGAAGGCAGCCTGTGACAACTGAATGTCACTGTATTATGAACATATGAAATTACCTAAAAGCAAGGGGGTGCAGAGGGAAAAGCTGAATGAAATAACTTCAGAATAGAGTGTTTTTGATAAAATAAAGGCAAAGGACAAAAAGAAGGATACATAAACACCATGCTCTAGGTGATAAATTTGTTTCTCACAAGGGTACAAAGAATAAAGAAATGACTTTATACATAAGCTAAGTCTGAGCAAATAAGCAAACAAGGTGTAGGTGATGGGATCCAGGTTTCCTACTGGCAGATAAAGAAATTACGATTAAGCTAAACGGGAAGACTAGAATGAACCCTGCTCATGGGATCAGAGACAAATTCATGTTTAGCTTAGTACATATACACATAGACAAACAGAAATATAAACACATGTACTCATGGATTAATGTGCTCACATAGTATTTCCTACATCTTTCTTTTGAGAGGGCCAAGAAGCAGTGACATTCTAGAAGCAACGAACAAATCAGCACATAGATCTTGGTTTCTAAATATCATTCTCCAATAAAAGGAACCAGAGCTCTCTAAAATGCCTAATTCCAGGGCTAAGACAGAATAAATACAATGTGAGCCTGCAGGATCTCTTATAGCACCAGAAAGAAGGTGCTATAAAGAAATAAATGAATGAATCAACAAACAAACCCATAATAAAGGGGGTTTATCAAAGGAAACACGTGAAACAGATCCTGATGGCCAAAGATGGACCAATTTAAACCACGAAATAAATAATGATAGTATTGTATTTTAACCCAAAGAATAAATACCCAGGAGACCATCTGCTATAAATGAACAGTTGGCTAACTATGGCCTGTAGGCCTAATCTGGCCTGACGTGTGATTTAGGAAGTAAAGTTATATTGTGCCATGACTATGCCCATTTATTAGGGCAACATCATGGTGGCTTAAACACTGCACTGGTAGAGTTGAGTTGTAACAGAGACTGTGTGGCTCATAGATATTTACTATCTGGCTTAATACAGAAAAAAAATGCTAACCCTGGAATAAACAATCAAATGAAGGAGGAAGGAATAAATATTCCTTTCAGAAGAATTCCAAATTAAAAAAAGAAGAAGGGAAATAGAAATAAAACACCATTAGAACACCACCTTAATAATTGCTACAGGCAAGAATGACAGATGGATATGAAATTAGTAGGTAAAACTTTAAAAAGAAATAGACATTTGCACAGGCTCAGTCTCTCCCCCCACATATTTAACTACTATGGTGGTTCTAACAGAAATGGATGAATTGATAGGCTTTCCTTCAGGAAGGGAGCCGACTTCCTCTCCTCTTAAGTGGTTAGACTTACTGACTCCTTTCTACTGAACAGACTATGCAGAGGAGAAAATAGCAATGACAACGTAAAGATACCCAACAAACATCAATGACCAAGGTGAAATCATAAAAAACATGTTGATGTCATCCATATGCAGGTAGGACTCACTGAGAAGGGCACTTAACCTCTGTAGTCATCCTCCCCAAAACCTATAACCTCATTCTACTCATGAGAAAACATCAGACAAATCCAGATTGAGGAGCATTCTACAAAATACCTGCTCAGTACTCTTTCAAGGCATCAAGCTCATGAAATACAAGGAAAGACAGAGACACTGTCTCTAATTGGAGACTGAGGAAATGAAAAACTAAACTGATTCGATATCCTGGATTGGATCCTAAAACTGGAAAGGATATTCTTGGAAAAACGGTGAAATCCTAATAAAGTCTTCATTTGGTCCATAGTTCTTACTAATATTAATTTCTCAGTTGTGACAGTGTAAGATGTGATAGTGTAAGATGTTATCAACTGAAGAAACTGGTTAAGGGGTATGTGAGAACTCTCTGCACTGTCTTTAAAACTCTTCTGAAAATCTGTCATTATTTCAAAATAAAATTTTTGGAAGCATAATTGTAGGTTATATTGAACTTTTTTTGAAAGGACCTAAATAATAATAACAATCATAAAACCTAATAAGTTTACACACTTATCACATACTTATTTACTTAGTGATAAAAGTAAAAGAATATTTCAAGCAGAAATAAGTTATGTAAATAACATTAATGTAACATCAAAAGCAAAATGCTATAAATAGAAAAGAAGGATTTTTGAATTAAAAGTTCTATAAATACAAACTTTTAATTCTGCAAATTATAAACAACCAGCCAAATAAACTGACAACTTAAAAAAAATCATTCATGGAACTTTTATGGATTACATATTAAAATCAAGGGGAATAAAAAACCTTTGATGAATGCCCCAAAGAGACATTATATTGTGTATCATCTCTAAACATGTCACACAATGCAGTAATAATAGATGAAAATACAATTAAAAAAAAATCTGATCCCTTGCAAATGGAAGAAAAAAAATTATTCTAAGTAACCATCGGGAGGGAAAAAAGCTAATGGGGCCAGCAGAAGGCATGGTGGTTAAGGTGCTGGACTCCCACATGGCCAAATGCAGTTTGAGTCCTAGACCCAGAAGCTTGAAAACCATGCCAAATGCATGTGCATGTGTGCCCAGAATCCCAAGGGGAGAAGGAATTGTGATGTGACTATACCCCTTGGTGGGGGAGGGTCAGGGATTTCTCACTTTATCTCTGTCTCTCCAGTGAATGCTTGTACCCTATTGCAAAAATCTCTCAAAAAAATTTACGTCTTTTACATACATCAAAGTGAGAGGCAGATAAAAAATTAAATACAAAAGTTGATTCACTACCTTAAACACTACTAGTACATAAAGGATACAAAAAGAATAGGGGAGGAATTATAGATGGAGAGAGAAGAAAGGAAGAAAGAAAACAAGTGAGCCTAAAATAAAAACACTATTGAGAAAAGAAATTAAAAATTTCAAAGTAGGAATTAACAAGTTATAAAACTGAGAGGGGAAACTAAACCCATTCACATTGAAGTACTGATCCTTGAAATAAAGAGGAGAAAATAGCAGAGTAGGGAAGGCCACAGGCTCATTCATCTACAGAAACCCCCCAAAAATCAGTCTAACACTTTTAAAATGAACTTAGTCAGAACTCTGGAAAACTGAAAATTTATAGCCACCAAATGAATGCTGAATCAAGAAAACTGCAACTTAGGTTGCAAGCAAGCACACACATTCTATGGCAACTTTTTAAAAAAAAATAATAGGAAAGTAAAAGAAGATGATGTCAAGATACAAGGAGAGGATGGCCTTTTGCAGGCCAAGAAACCAACCCTATTGATACTTTGATCTCAAACTTCTGTGACCTCCAGAACTGTGAGAAAATTTTCTATTGTTTCAGGCACCCAGTCAGTCTGTGGTACTTTATTGTGACGGCCCTAAAAATTCAATCCAATACCCTACTCAACTAACATGTTAACACATCAAAATCATATCGCAATCCACTCCCCTGCATCCACCCCACCTCAACACCTTTGAATAGATTCCCTCATAGTTGTGTTAAAATCTCAGGGTCTACAATGCCACAGGTAAATACAAAGGGAGACTCTAGGCTACTTCTCTTCTCATTTCTTTCTTTAGGTCGCTCATTTTGATTCTACTCTATCAGTCTTCTTGATCTTCCTCAAACATATCAAATTGGTTCTCATTTCAAAGATTTTCTTGGTTGTTGATCCTTCAGCCTGGAGGCTCTTCCTCCAGATATTCGTGTGCTCACTCTCTCCTGTCACTCTGGTTCTGTTCAAATGTCACCACCTCAAAGATGTCTTTGATAAATGTTCTACATAAAATGAGTAATCTCCCATTAGTCACTATCCTCTTACCTCCTTTATTTTTCTACCAAATATTTATCATTGACAGATACACTATTCAGATAATCTCTGAAATCATGCATTATCTCCTCCCACTGTAATATAAACCGCATGAGAGCAGGGACTCTGTTATGCTCACTCTAACAACCCTAGTGCCCAGAAATCACTTCCAAAGAACATGTGCTAAAATCAAAGCAAACAGACTATAAAAAATAATAAGCATAAGAACAGAAAAAAATGGAATTGAAAATAGTAAGACTAAAGAGAAAAATCAATGGGATCAAAAGCTGTTCTTTGAAATGAATAATAAGGTTGATAAACCTCTAATCAGATTTATCAAAAAAAGAAAAATACAAAATACCTATAGGAAAAACGAAAGAGTGGACATCCATACAGGTATTGAAAGACATTAAGAGCATACTATTAACAATGCCCATAAATTTCACAACTGAAATTAAATGAGCCAATGAGCTGAAAGACACAAACTATCAAACCGAAGAAACAAAAACACTGAAAAGTTTATATGCATTTTAAAATTAAATTCACAGTTAAGAACCCTTAAACAAAATAAATTTTAGACCTTGATGATTTCACTGCTAAGTTCTATCAAACATTTAAAAAAAAGAAATAATACAAATTATATACAATATCTTCCAGAAAATGGAAGCAAAAATAATTTTTTCAATGTATTAGACCAGTAATTTTCCTGATACCAAAATCAAAGACATAACAAGAAAAGAAAATCTACAGACCAGCATTACTCATGAACATCCATGAAAGAGTTTTCAACAAAGTATTAGCAAATCAATTTCACAATATATAAAAAGGATGATGTGGGGCTAGCAAGTGGTGCAGTGGTCAAGGGTGCTGGACTCTCACATGGCCGACCGCGGTTCGAGTCCCGGACCTGGCGGCTTGCTTTCTCACTTTCTCTCTCTCTCTATCCCTCTCTGGTCAATGAAAGTAAATAAATAATAAAGTTAAATAAAATAATCCTTTAAAAAAAAGAAAAAAAAAGGATGATGTAACACAAAGAAAAATGGTTTGTTCTGATAGTGTGGGGCTGGTTCCATTTTTGAGAATGAGTCAATAAACTCACCATATTAATGAATTGAAAAAATAAATCATATAACCCTCTCAAAATATTCAGAAAAAAAGTTACTGACATAATTCAACATCCATTCATAATTTTTTTGAGAGATGTTTGCTATAGGGTGTATGTGCTCGCCAGAACGACAGACAGAAAGTGAGAAATCACCTGCCTGGGGACTGGCCACACCACAATCTCTTCTCCTCCATTCTCCTCTCAGGATTTTGGGCATCTATGCACACATACCCAGCATTAGTTTTAAGCTGCTGAGTCAGGGACTCGAATCACGGTCAATTACATGGGAGTCCAGCAATGTAACCATTATGCCATCTGATTGTCTCCATTCATAATTTTTAAAAAAACACCTCAGCAAACTAAGGATATTAGAAAATAATCTGATAAAGGGCATCTACCAAAAAGACCTACAGCTAACAATACACATCTTAGTGAAAGACTGAATCCTTTCCCCTAAGTTTGGAGAAAAGATAATGTTCTCCCACCTGTTCAACATGGTAATAGAAATCCTAGTTAGTGCAATAAGGCAAGAAAAAGAAGTAAATAGTGTAAAAAGTTAAAAGGAAGAAACAGAATTGTCTCTACTACAGACAATATGATAGACTATGTAAATGCAGTGGGCTCCACAAGAATGCTCCTAGATTTTAGTTTAGTAAAGCCACAAGACAAAGTTAATATATAAAAGCAATTGTATTTCTGCATGCTACGAGCAAGCTAGAATTCAAAATTGTTTTTAACATGTCATTTACAATAGTACCTCCAAAATTAAAACAAAAGAAAAAGTTCAGGATTTATATGCTGAAAACTACAAAACACCAATGAAAGGAATAAAAAAAACTAAATAGAAGTATACCATGTTCATGGGTCAGAATCCTCAATATTATTAAGATTTTAATTCTTCCCAAATTAATCTATGAATTCAATGCAAAATGAATAAGACTTTACCGTAGATATCAAAATACCAACAGAACTTTAATGTAGATATCAAAAACTAAACGTTATATGGAAAATAAAAAGAACAAAAATAACCAAAACAATTTTGAAATAGAAGAAAATAATCACAAAGCTATCATACCTCTGCAAATTCCAAACAAAAAAACTAAGGACAAATAAAATACAAAAATATTGTTTAAGTGTCTGAGTAGGCAAGGTCTCTATAGCAGAAATCCAATGGCCACAAAAAAAGATAAATGTCAACAAATAAAATATTTTAAATGTCCACTTAAAAATATACATAAAAAACAAAGGAGTGTTTGTGAGAGATTATGTGACAGGCACAAGAATTCAGGTAAATAAGGCAAAGGGCTACAGTATAAAGTATCACAACAGAGTGAAAAATACGCACAATTTAATGCACATTTGAAAAAATAGTAAAACAATTAACAGGCGTGCACAAAATAATGTCATGTTCAATGTTAAACAGGATTAATATGGGTATATCTTTGATTTGATTATTGTACACTGTATGCATGCCTTAAAAACCATACTATAGCCCACAAAAATATATGCATCAATTATAAACAAGAAATCATAATTTTAAGTTTTAAAAACAAAGTGAAATAACAAATAACAAACTGTGAATATAGCCATATTTGTAACAAAGGAGTATTATTCAGAATACATAAAAAAGTTTAAAATCAATAAGAAAAAAGTAAAAAATAAGCAAAGAATTAGAATAAAAAACTAAAATTTAAAGAAATAAAAATGGACACAAACATAATAAAAATAGGATCAAGCTTATTGTTAATCAGGGAAACTGAAAGTCAAAACAATGAGAAAGATTGTCAAAAATTTTAAAGGTTAATAATATTCTTCATTAGCAAGGATGTGGAAAAATTAATAGTTTCATACACTCTTTGAGTGTAAACTGGTTTACCCTTTAGGAAGGATAATGTAACAGACATCTATGCATATTAAAAGGTACAGACTTCCCTCCCTGTCACCCATGCGCATGTAGTCACACGGTACATAGGGTCACAGCAGACTAGTCTGGCCAATGGTTGGGGAGAGGAAACAACAGAAATGTTTTACCTTCAAATAAAACATCTAATCCCATTTCCTCTCTTCCCTGCTATAGTCACAGGGGAGGCCATGAGTTACATACAATGCAGCTACAAGATGGTTAAGTTCCATCAGTAGCCTGGGCCTCTGAGGAACTAAGCAAAACATTCCAACATCCAGCACTGGACATATACCAGGAAGGCGAAATAAACCCTTGCTGTGTTAAGCCACTAGAAAAAATCTGAACAAATCCTTGACCCAACATTTTGACTTCTGAGTATCCACCTTGACTGTACAACCAATTATAACAGGAAAAGAAAATGAATATGGACTCTAGGTAATCATCTACTAAAGCAGAATGGTTAAATATATCGAGAGAGCTATATGTCTTGATAGAGCTATATATCTTAATATAGATATAATAGTACCATCCAATTTATGATAAAAAACATACATATTCAGATGCATAGGTAAAGGTCTAGAATGATCCCTTATTAACTCTCTGTAGTTACTGCCTAATTAACAGTGACTGGCTCCAAGGTAGGGAGTGGGACAAGGACAGGAGGCACAAATTTTTATTCAAATTCTTCTGTGCTGCTTAACTTTTTTCAATGAACATTATTTGCATAGTATTTGTGCCATTTTTAAATTAATAAAAGTATTTGTTAAGTCAATGCTATTCCTATATAAAAAAAAAAAGGCTCAGGTAGACTCTATAATAGGAAAACTGAGAACATTCCAAAAAGTAACCATGAAACATTAAGTTGCAAACATTAACTTTCACAAGAAATATTGGAAAACTAAAAGACCACAGAATTATACTGAGATAGTTTAAAGGGCTTAAATGATTAGGGCTGTATGTTCCATATTTCTGGATGAGAAATCTTAATATATTAAAGATGGCAGTTTGCAACAAACTGATCAATAAATATAATGCAGTTAACAACCAAAATCCCAAAGGGTCCATTTTCAGAACTTTACAAAATGATTCTCAAGTATCTCTGGGAGAATTAAACAAAAATAGCAAAGAGAATTTTGAAAAAGAAAAATAATGAGGAGGCACTTCTACAATGATATAATAAACCATAAAGATATTCTTGTTGTGAGTCTAGCGTTAGGGCAACAAAAACAAATCAACTAAGTAAGAGAAATTTCTGAGGAACTGTAGGCAGATGCTAGTGCCCTAATGTTATCAGGATGCAAAATCCCAGATCTCCAGAACCTCCCTATTTCAAGGGCTCTATAAGAGCATGACGCATCCTTCTGGGGAAGGAAAGACCATCTGCTTTCTGGAGTGCTCTAGAAGGCTTGTCCCAAATGTGGAAAGCACACTGGGGAAGTGCAGGCAAAGTTTGTCTTCCTCATCCCAACACGAAGCCATGCACAGGGCTTCACGTGTATTGTGAATATTTTTCATGTTCCTTCCAGTAGAACTGGCATTATTATATCCAGAGCTCAGCAACTCTTTTTCTATAAAAACCCAGATGGCAGATACTTTAAGTTTTTCAGACCATACAACAGTTTCTGTTCCAACTATTAAACTCAGCCCTTGCAGTGTGAACACAGCCACAGATGACATATAAACAAATGGATCTGGTGGTATTGCAATAAAACTTTATTCATAAAAATAGGTGATGGTCCAGACTTGACCTGGGGCCCTAGTTTGCCAATCCTCATAGTAACCTTTCCATTCTAAGGTTTATCTACACACACACATACACCATAAACTCTTCCTTCCAGTTATCCCTTTGCTCATTTACTGGGAGGTGGGGGGGGAGGGTATTTATATTGTGTATCTACTGTGTGCTGAACACTGTGCAAAGCATTAGAGGGATATAATCTGATCATCACAGATGACATCATTGTATTCTCATGGAACTTGGCATCCTGTGTGGAAGACTCATGGGAAAGTGCTCATTCTTCTCTACTCTGTATATTTCCCTTAGGATAACACATAACCCCAAGCCACCAAATAATTAAATACTTACATCAAAAGCAATTAAAATTTCTGAAAAACATGTTCAGAAACATAAGTCAATTACATCCACTTGTTACGTTGGCTGCAGTCTATTATCCTCCCAAGAACTTCAAAAAGCTTGTGAAAAAATGAGGTCCCTTCTACTCTCTTAAGAGTGTGAGCTCAAAAACAAGAGGGCTGGGCCATCCTCTCAAAATTGATGTCTAAGGACTCAAGCTTAGGAATGAGGTAACCTGAGCCTGAATTCATGGTTCCACCACTTGTGAGGCATACAAGACTGTGGTGCAGCCATTTCACCCTTTCTGATCCCCAGTTCTCCCATATAGAGACTGGGAATAATGAAGATCTCATGTATTATAGGAACCAGATAAGACTATGTTTGTAAAAATTCACTACTGAGCCTGACTTCTGGTAAACAACTAATTGTCATTGAATTGGCAACTTAAGACACTAGGGACAACCCCAGTGGAAACCAACCTTGCCTCTTACACAAAAATAATTAGCAGGGCGGCAGTAATGCTCTGCAGCTTATAGAAAATGTTGACAACTGTGAGGATGAGGCAAGGAACCACCTGGAATGAGAAAAACAATGAGGAGGAAACAAGAGTGAAGGAGAAGCTGGCTTGGAGCTACAGTCTTCCAGTCCCACAGGCCAACTGGGAAATTGAAAGTCTTCACCAGAATGAGGAAGGACGGAGGATGGTCTCTCATACCTGGAGAACAAGGGGAGGTGTTGAAGACCTGGCATTCTAACTACCTGGCCAACGAACCCTGATGGATCACATTTGAAGGTTTGTGTGCTCCTCCATGAGATGAAAGTCTGAACTGAAGCAGAGATTTCCCACCTGTGTTCTGGGAAGTCCTCTGAATTGATGAAGGCATCACAAGAAGTCACCTTGTTGTAGTGAGGACCATGAATTCCCCCTGCCCACTCTATTCACCCAGAGCCAGCCCCCTTGGATAAGGTATAACCACCAGGGTTCAGCCTAGCATTGCCTTTAGTGCTAAAAAGAACATTTTAGACAATAAAAATGCATGTGAAAAACCTTAAACAAATTATCCTTGTTAAAGATCCTTCCAGAAGGCTCCTCAATTTCTACAATTTCAAATGCCCCGGCTAGGGAAGCTTCTTCAGATTGGTTTCACCAATGATGCCTTAGTGGCATCATTCTGAATATTTAGATCCAATGTTTAAGTCATAATCTTTTCTAGGATCTTAACAGAGCTTACTTGTACAAAAAGTTTCTGTTCATAGGTTGGCTCCATGGCATAGCAGTAATATGCTGCTCAAGTGACACCAGATCCCTCATGGTGACCAGAATTCAAATCCCAGCCCAGTCAGCCTGTCACTGTCACACATAATACTCTATCATAAAGAGACAGAATTACAGAAAAATTCTGTTTGTAACAGAGTGGAAGTCCAGCATCCACAGAGACAGCATCATAAAATTAGGCGAACACAGCTTAACTGAACCCTAGCACAGGTCAAGGGTTGTTATTTCAAGGGGACTTTATTACAAAGGCATAGATATTTCATCACAACTTAGTGGGAAAATTCCAGTAAAAGATTGTTGATGCTTCTTAAACTATAGTTTTTTTCTATCTAGTATGGTGTCAACCCACTGAGATTAGGTCACCTTAAGACTATTCAGAGAACAAAGCAGAATCATTCTTCAACTGGCAGAAGGTCTCAAATGATCAAACTCCCCAGCGTTGGGGCAAAGTCGGACCTCTCCTCTCAATTCTGGTAACTAAGAGCTCAAGCTTCCCTCCTTTCTCTCCCTCACATTCCACGGGAAAGTTGTGAAGGATGTTAGCTCAATGGAAAAATCCAGGACTGAGATGGAAGGATAGGAGGAAATTCACATTTACCCAACAGGAATTGGAAATGTCACATCCATTATCTTGGTACAGATTCACCCACTGCCTTATGAGGATGTTAAGACCATCCTATTTTGAGGATAAGGCTCAGAAAGGATTTCCATCAAGGAAAAATTCAGCTTATCCCTCCCGACTGCACAGGGCATCACCGTACCTAACAAGCAATCAATAAATAGTTGCTGATAGTCAGACTGCCTTTTAAAAGTAAATGAGCAAGTAAAAGGCATGGTATTTTTTTTTTTGTCTTTTACTTATAAATGGAAAATATTAGACCTCATTTTGTAGTTCAAGTTGTTCTCTGTTCCAAAGTATGAAGGTAGAGCAGACAGGAATCTGGTAATGATGGGATCCTATTATTACTAACCGAAGTTGATGCAATCCTTATCAAACTATTTTAAAATATAAAAATTGCTTATTATTAAGCAAAATGAGGCAATTTTCTATCTATGGTCCTATTTTTAAACACAAAGACAAAAATGTTCTTCCAGACACACAGCTCCTGTTCGTGAACTGAACAGAAGTGTAAGGCGCCAAACAAGACGTACATAAAGAAAGGCATAGGCAGTGCTGCTTGAACTTGTTTTGAAAACACAAAATGGTTCCAATGCAACTGATGTATCAAAGAACAAACCGAGCATAATGCTAATTTTGCATTTGTCTGTGCACAATTTTGTCCACAAAAAATACTAGGTGAATGTAGAAACCCACACCCAGCTGAACTGAGATATACAGAAATACACACACACACATACACACACATCTTAAACACCCATCAGCTGCCTCAGTTCACCCAGTGTGTTCTGAGTAACATTCATTCACAACTTTCCATCCTCCTTCCACCTTGTCACAATAGCCTTTCTCACACTTGCTTACACAGCCAACTTTTGGTCTTTTTGCAAGGTAAAATACCACATAGATAGTAGTATTTTATGAATTTCTTAGCCATTTAGCATGTGAAAAACTGCTGCCTTTTCAGGGTCAGCAGGTGGTGTGGTAGTTAAGGCGCTGGATTCGTACATTGCCAACTGTGGCTTGAATCCCGGACCTGGTGGCTTGAAAATCATGTTGGGTACATGTGCATGAGGGATTGTGGCATGACTACCCATCCTGGAGGGTGATTTCTCACTCCCCCCACCCCCACCCCTCCAGCGAGCACACATACCCTATGGCAAAACAAAGCCAAACAGAAAACTGCTACCTTCTCTTTTTTCACTGAGCAACTGAAAAAAAAAAAAAAATTGAGTGGTGTACCCCACTTTGCCCATAAGCACTGTATTTTTTTTTAACCTTTAATAATGATTCTGGACAGCACAGCAACTTCTAGGAACTGTCAAGTCGTATTATAGCAGAACGTACTGCCAGATGCTCTTCCATAGTTCGTTTAATTTTTAAAGGAAATCCACAGGACTACGAATTGGGACAATGCTTCCTACAGTCAAATAGCAATATTTACCAGGTTATGTCCATATCTTTGGACAAAGTAATCCCTCCCTAGGAAACTTAAGAACATAATTCGAACAAACAAAAAAAGGAAATGATATGTATGCACTAAAATGATTATTATGACACTGATGTGCATGAGGGAACTTCAAAAAGTTCCTGGAGAGAAGACATATAGGTTTTCTCTTTCAGAGAGTGGTTTATTTCACCCAACTTTATTTCCTCTAGGTTCATCCAATTTGCCTCAAATGACAGGAATTCATTCTTTTTAAGGCTGAAAAGTATTCCATTATGTATATAAACCACATTTTCTTTATCCATTCATTAATTGTTGGGCACTTAGGTTGAGCCCATATATTTATTCTTGTGGATATTTTAGAGCAAAGTGACTTATGACAATTCCATATATATCTCAAAATGACCAAAAGAGCAGATTTTGAACATGCACAATACGAAGTGATGACAAATGATAGGGATGATAGAGATGTGTCTACTCTGACTTAATCAGCAGATATTCTATACACGTTTTGAAAAACTTCCCTGTATCCTACAAGTATGTACAACTATTATATGTAAAATAGAAATTATAATAAAATATAATACTCTTTTTAATTTAAATTTAGTTATTTGCATTCATTCACTATACATCATTACAGCATACAAAATGAGATTTTCCATCCAGAATACACTGTATATTGGCTCAATCAAAAAGTTCATGGAAAATGGAATTAAAGTATGAGATTATTTTGGTACAAGAAATTTTTGAGACCACTGTTTGAGTCCCAGAGCCAGTGACTTAAACTCCTGCTAGGCCAATGCACATGAGTGCCCAAGACTCCAAGAGGAGAATGGAGGAGAAGGGATTGTGGTATGGCCATCTTCCTTGAGAGGTGATTTCTCATTTTCTGACTCTCTCTGGCAAGCACACACACCCTTTAGCAAAATTCTCTCTTAAGAAAAATTATTTTTAATATCCATGGGCAATTTTTTCATATCGCACATTTTCCATGAAAATTTTGCAGACCCTTTATGCGTGTGTATTTGTGTGTGTGGATGTGTGTGTAAAGTCACCAAGTATTACAATGACAAAGACCATGTAATCAAACAGTAAATGACTATAGTATATTGTTAAGTAAAAAAGAAAGAAAAATGTTTGTAAACTAATACTCAGAAACAAAAATTAAGAAAACAGCATTATGTTAGCTATATTAGTAGGATAGGATTTGAGGTGATTTATTTTACATCTTTGAAAAATTCCTGAATGTTAAATTCTTACACACACACACACACACACACACACACAGAGCTGTGTTTTAAATTTTTAAAAAAGCTAAGTCACCAAGAAGGGTTTTGAATGTGTTAATTTGGGGTTTTGTTATAAATCAGAAATAGTGCTTCACTATATATCCTATACCCAGCCTACTATTTATTTTGAGATGTGAAGGAAGTAATTTGAAATTTTAGTTTCATGAATACATATTTTTATAACAGTATAAATCTGAATCTTCAACTACAGCTGGTTATCTTCAGTCTGTCGCGAAAGCTAATTTGCAGGCCTGCTGCTTGCTGTAAATAAGGAAACAACAGTCCCTTTGCAGCACGCAAACATGCAGGGCAAAACACACCAGTGGAAGTAAAGGATTGGCTGAACAACTGGCACACTGGACTGTGCTTGCACACTGTGGTAATGGGTGAAAACTGGGTAGGAGGGCCTGTTTCAAGCAGGGGCTGATACCAAGACAACTTTCTGGACAAACCAGATGGTCAACAGGAAGTGCAGCATTTTCATATTAGCACAGAAGGAACCACTCAAGAAATTCTGTGAAAAATATAGTCTGAATCTTGAACTGTTTGTATCAGAATCTCCAGATCCACCCATGCAGGGAACCAGATGTAGACAGTACACGTAGTGGCTGCAGGTAGGCATACATCTGTGCACACCTACGATAAGGCAAAGATGGGATTACTTTGAGTGTTTAACTGGAAGTCCTGTTTTAATGAACATTTTAAGTTAGTAAAAAAGTTGGCTTTTCCCATATGAAAAAGACTTCTCCTCTGAATACCTGGAATGTAGAGTGAAAAAGGGAGTCCAAGCTTTGGATCCTGACAACTAGAGATTTAATTCAAGCTTCTTGCAATGTGACCCTTAGCAAGTTACCTCTCTGGGCTCCCTCTCCTCTTTGGAAATGTAGGGATAAAAGTGTCTCTAAGGATTAAATTTTTTAAAAGGCAACATATCCAACACTAAGAGGGGCTTAAAAAATACTTGGTAAAGCTGAAGCTTAGTATTTCAAGAGACATCCTACCATCTGTTTTCCCAGACTTGACTCCTTGCCCAGTATCCCCAGAAAGAGTTTAATGCCCCAGATGACCACACTTAACATGGCACTGAGGGACAGAAACTCAACAGGACCCCGAGCTATACACTATCCAACAAGAGTGGATATGGCCAGCTTACTGCACCCACCACTCTGCCCAAGCCATAGTAAAGGAACTGATGAGGTTGGGAGGCAAAAGGGAAAACAAGTTCTGAGAAGTGTCTAGTCACACTTAAAAAAAAAAAAATCCAAATTGCTGCTCAACTGAATGCAATTAAATTTATGAGCATTTTAAAATAATGTCCAAAGTGCTCCTCAAAAATAACCGCTGATCACCTGGAGACAGTGCATGAAATCACTAGTGTAAATTATCACTGCCAGGTGTCCTCTGTGCACCCTTGCAAGTCTTCCTCTGGTTCATTTGTCAGTGTCACAACAATGATGGTTTCTGGCTCTTCCAAGTGTCAGTTAGCCCCACGTCTCACTGTGGCTTTGCCAATGCAGCGAGAAACTGAAAATTCATGGACATGAGTATGGCAAAAATTATCCCATCCCTAGCAGCAGCAGGAGCAGTCATGTGTCCTCATACCATGTAGGAGCAAGTGGGCAATGAAGGTAGGCAGGATAGAGGACTCTGTAGGTCTGGGCAGGGTGCTTGGACAGAACAACAGTGCCCCTGAAAGATAGAGATGGTACCACAGCCCTGCACTACAGCATACAGCTCTGAGATGGATGGTAAATGAATGACTCAAAGGAAATACAATCAACACAAAGGCCTGCATCCCAACTGCCTCCAGACAGATGTTTCCCTTCATCTCATTTATGTAGAATGTACAACTGACTCTCAATTCTATTTCCATTGGGTATAGCAAGCTCAGTAAAACCCTGCCCAAGGAGGCACCATCCTCCTGGGTAGCAAACGTGGACTTTCAGCCAATACCTAGCAGGTTGGTGTTAGTAAGACCAGGATAGGAGGAAGAGAGCCACATGGATGTGGAAAGTCAATGGCATCTCAGATTCAGAGTGTGGCTTCACTAGAGTTTAGCTGCAGACAAGAGCTGCTCCATGGCTCCCAGAGCCCTACTTACTTTCACAGTATCTCCTTGGAGACACTGTGTTCCTTGAGGGTATAGCCTATGATCTACTGAACTCTGTGTCTTCTCCTATGTCTCCTCCTACATCTCTTCCTGACTGTAATGCCCCATATAATGCCTTGCACACAGTAGGCATTTAATAAACACTAGTTGGATGAATAAATAAATATATGAATGAATAAATTCAGATAAAGTTCTGAGACATGAGGGGCTGTGAGTACAATGTATTGGAGAAAGAATTCTGGAATCATTCAGTGTCTGAATCAGACTGTCATGTGCTATTTGTAAGCAAACACTCAGAAAATTGGCAGCATTTTTGTTGTTGTTGCTGTTGATGTTAAATCAAATGGCCATTCGGATGCATTGTAGCCACAGACATTGATTATTGTTTAGGATATTCCATTTGGTATTGAAGCTTAAACCAGAACTCAAAATATCCCCCTGAACCTTAGATGAGCTTTGAATGGAGATTCAACGGTCAGCTCTGAGTGACCATGTCCTTGACATGATCTTCTCCACCATCCTACAAGAAAGTGTAGGTATTGTGAAAGGATGACCACATTGATATCTCTCATCTTCCTACAATGCTAACAGGATGTGTCCCCGCCCCTTGAACCTAACTGCACCTTTGAGACTGTCTCAACCAACAGTTTGTGGAAGTAAAAGTGCCGCTTATTTCCACTGTGTTCGCTTGAGATTCCTATTCTTAGAACCTAGAAGCCATGCTGTGAGGAAGCTTAAATGAGCCCACATGGAAGGACCAAATGTGTGCCCCAGTTAAGAACACAGCTCAGCTCCCAATCAGAACTAGCATCAACCAACAAAAGTGTAAATTTGCTTCCAGATGACTCTAGCCCCCAGCCTTCAAGTCATTCTAGCCTTCAGGTCTTCCCTGACATTGTGGGACAGAAACAAGACATTCCCACATTCCCTGTCTCAACTCCTGATCCATAAAAACTATGAGCATTTTTAAAAAATTATACCACTGATTTATATGGTGATTAGTTTTGAAGCAATTATTCATTGGAACACTGGAACTGAAATGTCTCAAAACCTAGACCACATAGTTTGAGTCTTGACATGGAGTCTCCATCTTGTGATCCTCTAAGCTGCAGGGAATGGAAGACTTTTCTCTAGTACTTGTAGGCAGTTTTTAGGGTCTTACTAACACCAACCTGGATTGTTACCCACCATTTATACATCTGTTCTTGTGCATTAGATCAAACATGACTGCATCTGCCACAAGTTCTGGTTGCATCAATAAAGTGAGCTACCCTATTCCTGACCCCATTTCTCTGTTTCCCCAACAGTCTTGGTCTGTATAATCCCAGCATACCTTACACCAATGCCAACCTAAGAACCATGGCATGAAACATCATCTCTGCATTCCACATTCAATCCAACTAACTCCACAGCTCACTTGAGGCCACTCAGATTTTCAAAAGACAAATTAGTTTAAAAATAAGCCACCATCTCATTTGATCAAAAGCTCCATTTTTATATATCAAGTGAAAGGTGAGCATTCACAAAGTTCCTTTAGTGAACAGGCAGATTTCATAGGGTAAGCTCAATAGAGAGTTTCAATCCATCCCACCAAGTGAGAGGTAGCCAGAACCTCAGGCCAGGCCTAGAGTCCATGAAGTTATTCAAGAATGAATACAGAATCTCCAACTAAAAATATCAATATATACTGAAGAAGCACTGAAGCTCATGCAAATGAGTGGACAAGTCTTACTCACCTAGAGAAGAAATTGGAATGAGCTCATGTAACCACAGCATGGTACACAAACTAGCCCACATCATGACCCTTGCTATGGCTGCACGAATCAGAGCAGCAAAGAAGAAATGTTGTCTCTGGCTCAAGACCTGAAGAAAGGGGGAATCCAGAGCACACTGTAGTCCTGATCCTTGGCACTGGACCAAGGATACAGGAATCCTCATGGAACCCCAAGTCATAATCCTGTCATAGTCAACAATGACTAAGGGCTTTGGAAGGCCATAACCACCCTCAACACTCTCAACTTAGTCAGCAATCCAAGGAGAGCACTTGTTTGACAAAACCTGTAATTTTGCCTCCTGAATTTACTTCCAAGACATTTACAGTTTTCCTATGGCACTATCCTAAAGCAGACAATCAGCATCACACAGCAGCCTCCAAATGAAAATCCCTGTAGTACCCTGGCTTTCTTCCTCCATTCCCACACTGACTCCAAAGGGATATTTTTTCTCATAAGGAAAATCTGGTTGTGTCACTTATCCCTTCTCTCTCTTAAAACTCTTCAATGTTTGGGGCCAACAGGTGGTGTGGTGGTTAGGGGTGCTGGACTCCCACATGGCTGACAGTGGTTTGAGTCCCGCACCTGGTGACTTGATTTCTCACTTTCTCTCTCTCTCTTTTTCCTCTCCCTCTCTTCCTCTCTCTCCCTCTCTGGTTAAATTAAAATAAATAAATAAATAAAATTAAATAAAATAATTTAAAAAAAGAAACCTCTTCAATGATTCCCCATTGTTCAAAGTATAAAGTGCAAAATCCTTAATATAATCTATAAGGCCCTACACAGTTTTGGCAGCCACCTATATCTCTGACCCCTGCAAACTCATCCTCATACTCTAGCCACTTGCTGAAATCATCCATGCCCCTGATTCTCACCTAGTGCCTGGCCTGGCCTGGCCCTGGTGACCTAGAAAGTATTTTCATTCCCTATTCCTCTTCCGCTAATGAACTCCTACCCACCTCTGACATAGAAAAATAAGTAGATTCTGAACTATATTTCCTGAACTCAAATTCCAGCTTTGTCACTGACTTGAGGTTATGCCCTTGTGCAGAGATCTAAACTTCCCCATGACTAAGATTTTCATGAAAATGATCATTATTCTTGCTTCATGATGTTATTATGAAGAGTTAACACATGTAAACCTAGTAAAATCATAATAGACCCTAGAACGTAAAAAGCACTCAGTCCCTATTAACTCCTTATTCTTAGCTCAAATATACCTTCAACAGAGAGAAACCTCCTCTGTGGCTTTCCACACTAAGATTCCCTCATTAAATGCTGGTTCTTTCAAAACACTTACCATGTCATAATTAGACATCCTAAAGTAGTCCCATCCTAATGGGACTACTTGATTTGTGTATGTCCTACCCACTGGTCATAAGAGTAGGATATGTATCTAGTTTTGCATACACTATATCCCAGTACTTACTACAGCTCCTGACATACTGGATGATTAGATGAATAGAAGAATACATGGAGATAAGGAGGAAAGGATAGAGGGACTATTGGATGGATGGGTGGATGAGTGGATGAATAACTAGATGATAGATGACTGGATGAATAGATGAGTAGATGGATGGATAACTGAATGGATAGATGGGTGGGTAGATGTACAGATGGATGACTGGACAGATTACTGAATGAATATATGGGTGGATAGGTGAAGGCTGGACAGATGAATGATTGTATAGAAGGACGGATGATTAGATGAATGAATACTGGATGGATGGCAAATGGGTAAAAGGATAGATGACTGGACAGATTAGATGGGTGGCTAAATGATGGATGATTAGATAGATAGTTGGGTGGATGGAGATAGCTCAGCTAACACAGAGTGCAGTGGTTAGCCACTCTTATCATCTAACCTCAGGCTTTGCCTCCAGGAGCTACCTAAAGTCCTGGGCTACCTTGTGTATCTTCTATGATGATGTAGAACATGACCAGTTCTCTTTACCACTTCACTATTTCAGGTGGGTGCCATCTCACAAAAATACAGAAATAGGATAGGATTGAAAAAAAAGTGGCATATGTACTCTATGGAATACTGCTTTGCCAAAAAACAAAACAAAACAAAACAAAAAAAACAATGAGACCCTGATATCTGATACAAAGTGAACAAATATGGAAGATATAATGCTAAGCAAAGCATGCCAGACTATGAAAGTCAGACTTTGCATGTTCCCACTCAGTATATATCAGACACTGAATGTCTGGAAGGTATAGTAGCAAGGAGGGCAACTGTAGAATACTAGAGATAGTAAAGATGGAGGAAATATGGGGGTGGATAATGGAGGAAGAAATGGAGGGGAACAGGTGAGGAAAAAAAATACAATTAACTGACCAAAAAATTAAAAATTATTTGCTGCTGATAATATATAAAGTAATGTTTTTGTTTTGACTGATGTGCATGGTATTCATGCTGGAAAATACAATGTTGTACACTGTAAAGATATAGGTGATTAAATGTAAATAAAAATTTTTTTAAATACAGCAACAGGGCTGGAAGTGTTAGGTTTCCTGATGGCAATGGAGTAAGACATTCCAAAGACAACACACTAAACACAAGCACTGCCATAAGGGAAGGCCAGTGGAGACAGAGGTTAACTGGACTGAGGCAATCAAGAGCTCACAGCCCTCTTTTCCAGATTCCACAGAGTGGCATATAAGCAGGTTGTTCTACTTCTTTAAAAGAGAAAATATTTGTGACAAAATGGATATTTAACAAGATGCCTTCTCCTCCACTGCCTAGGAGGCACCAAGTACTCATGAGCCCTACCGAGGACACGAAGCAGTGAAGGGGACAGACAAGGCACGTGCCCTTGGAGAGTTGGGAAAGATATACAGGAAATAAACAATTAAAATAAATTATTAACTCAATGGAAGTGTGCAAAATACAGAATATCCAAGTAAATATCGAGTGGGGAGATCTCTATCACATACTAGAAATTCCCAGTATGCAAAATGTGACATGGTTCTTAGTTTTCCCTCCTAGTTTGTGGAGGCAAAAGAGAAGCGCATTAAGTATGTCTGTTACTAATAAGCTTCTCCACTTACCGATTCAGCTGTGCTATGGGCACATTCAGTGTGTATCTGATATATGGTTCACACTGGGTGCTTTTCCAAGCACTTTTCTTTCCTAAGTCGCCCTGACAAATCTAAGAGGAGTGCTCATCTCCACGTTATGTCCGTAGCAACAGAAGTTCAGAGGGGTTAGATGAGATTCCTCAGATCACATGGCCAAACCAGGAACAAAACCCAATACAGTCTCCCAGGCCCATGCTTTCTGCTATACCAGGACCCATAAAGCAAAAAGTTGGTCTTGTTTTGTCTTGGTACAAAACTGAAGGACTAATTTATTTATTTTTCCCCCCCTCTCCATTTAGAACTTATATTTCTCCCCTTTTGGAGAGAGTGGAGAGAGAGGTCTCTCTCTCTCTCTCTTCCCCCCCCCACACTATAGGGCACGTGCACTTGCCAGACAGACAGAGAGAAACATAGAGACAGAAAGCGAGAAATCACCCCCCAGGGGGGATGGTCACGCCGCAATCCCTTCTCCTCCATTCTCCTCTCAGGATCTTGGGCACGCACGCACACACACCCGGCATGAGTTTTAAGCCACCGGGTCTGGGACGCGAACCGCGGTCAACTACGTGGGAGTCCAGCGACATAGCCATTACACTAACTGCTGGTTCCCAAGGACTAATTTAAAATAAAGCATTAATGTCAAATATTTGTTGTCAAAATCATCCGTAAGTGAAATTTATGACTTATTTAAAGATGGATGGTGAACTGTCACATAATAATTAAAACTGAGCTAGAATTTAAGTATTATGGCCACCATGACACTAAGTTTTTTATATGCACAATATCTTTTAATCCTCACACCCACCCACTGAAGGAGATGTTAGAGTCATCATACTCAATTTTAAAATGTGGAAACTGAGACTTTCAGAGTTAAAGTGCTTTCCTAAGGGCTAGGAATTAAACCCAAGCCTACACATTACTGTGGCCAAGATCTGTATTACCTGCCTTACTGCTCCAAGACAAGGCAGGCTGGGATGGTGACCAGACTTGGGAGCTAGAACTAGATACTACAAAAAGAATGCAGTCAAAGAGGCTGGAAGTCCAGACTGGCAAGTGTAATCTGACCCGTGAGGCTATGATAGCAGATGGTAGGTAGTGTCCTGATAGACACACGGGTCATAGAATGGAGAACCCAGAACAATGGGCCAAAGGGCAGCACAGGGAAAGCCTGTCCAGGTAAGAGGGTTCCAGCAGACACATCTCCAATGGAAACAGAACCCCAGTCTTTAAGGCAGGTACTGACAAGAGCAAAGGAGAGCTGGTATCTAGAAAACAGGGAGACTAGTAAAGAGGCAAGAACTCAGGGCCAGAGAACCATGTAAGGATCCAGCGAGTAGAACTGGGAATCCAGACAGAATTATTCTTGGCACACGACCAAAGTGGTCAGAGCTAGGGCAAGAGTTCTGAGCTTGACAACTTAATGCTCCTAGAGAACTGGGCAGGAACCCCTGAGATTCCCAAGAGACTCCTTTGAAGAGAACAGCATTCATTCATTCCTTCAGCAAGTATTGACTGAACACCTGTTATGTACCTGGCCCAGGGCAGGCCTGGAGATAGAGTATGGAACAAAGCAGACATAGTCTATGAGCTCAAAGGCCAGGGTGACGTTTCTCAAATTTGAATCCAGAGAAACCTATGGAGGGCTTAAAAGAATACAGATTCCTGTACCCTTCCCTGGATTGCTAGAAGAGGTTAGCAGTAAGAGACTGTACAGGCCTTGAGCAAGTCACCTAACTTCTCAGAGCTTCAGTTTCCCCATTCATAAATGGGACTAAGAACAGGATCATATGTTGCTGTATTAAATGATTCAGCACATAGTAGGGAGCTATTCATCATTTAAAATTTTCTGCATCATCATGTAAGAACAGAACTTCACTTTAAATGAACCCTTGTTTTAACCAGATACGTCATTGTACATAGGCACCAAATTTTAAGAATCGCTGCATTTTTTTTCTTTCCAGCTATGCAGGCAATGCCTGTTTTTCTAACATGAGGACTAGCCAACAACTCAAAATAGAGACAAACAAGTATCTGTACCTCTGGCTGTTTAAGGGCAAACAAGGATACCTGGGACCCTAATTCTGAACCCCTGCATGTTGTCGTCCCTCCTGCGAACTTAGACACAGACACAGGAAACAAGGAGGCCGCAGTCCCCACCAAGCTTCACGCCGTGCAGTCATGAGGACAGGAAGCACTATGCTCACAGCTTGAGTCTGTCCGTGCAGAGAGGCTGACAACCGAATCAGCCCAAAGGAGAGCTGAGACGTTATAGGGGTCTGCCCTGGCCCCCTTCTGTCACACCTCAGCCTTCCCTGGCATCTCTGAACCAAAGCCTCATAAATCCAGGGAGGGTTCTAAAGGCATCACTGATATTCCTTATGGCTGAGTCATTTCCCAAAGGTGTTTCCTCTCCCCTGACATCATAAAGCCATCGGCTTTCAATGATTGAGCAAACAAAATTTAGGCAAAAACTAGCAGGTTAAAAAATGAGGGTAGGGGGAACCAGCAGTTAGCGTAATGGCCATGTCTCTGGACTCCCACGTAGTCGACCGTGGATCGCGTCCCGGACCCGGTGGCTTAAAACTCACGGCGGGCGCGTGTGCGTGCGTGCCCAAGATCCCAAGAGGAGAATGGAGAAGAAGGGATTGCGGCGTGACCATCCCCCCTGGGGGGTGATTTCTCGCTTTCTGTCTCTATGTCTCTCTCTGTCTGGCAAGCACACACGCCATATAGCGAAAATCTCTCCAAAAAAAAAAAATGAGGGTAGGAAGAGAAGGAATCTGAGCCTTCTCCCAGGCCATGAACCTATACAACACTACACACCAAGGAAATGAACAGACTTCAGCTCATTCAGGGAACCCCTCCACCCAGTGCCCCTCACAGCTCCCCTCTTTGTGGACACGCATGGACCCCAGCTGGATCCTGGAAAACACCAAACTCTAAATACCAGAACACTAACGAAGCAAGGAGACGAAACAGAGTTGATGCCATCTTACCATGATCCTGCACAGTCACCTTTAGTGCCCCATGACTCGGGAATTCAAAAACAACCCACACACATACAAGCTTCTGGTGAACCTCATCGTCAGTTTCATCTGAGCCCAACCAGAAACACTCTGACAATGAACTTACACTCTTCCACAGAGCAATGAGCATCATTCCCTGCTGACAGCTCTTTTAAAGTGGAGTGTGTTTTGTCTTTCCATCTCTTCAACATGGCTTCTGAGGGAGGTGTTACTGTTGGGAAAATATTGGGTGGTCAGAAAAGTCATGACACATTTTTGTGTAGAAAAACAGAATAATATTCATGACTTTTCTGACAACCCAATACATCCCTGGCAATTCTTGCTGAGACTCAGGACACAGTTTCTTCTTGGACCAATGTATAAATGAGGCAGGCTGCAGCTGATATGCCACTAGGATTATTACTGTCATTCAGTGGCATTAGTGATTGAGGACTTCAGGGAGCCAACCTGGGAATCCAGCTGTCACCTATAATGTTGTTTCTGGTTTAAAAATAAAATCTGAGAGCGGAACCACTTCAGAAACTGAGCGTGTGTGGTTGCTGAAAGGCTTTCTTTTGAGCCACAAGTGGAGTAACTTATCTTAAACAAGAGAATAGACCAAAATAACTGAAGAGAACCCACATCATATCATGATGAGGAAGTGGCCTCAGACAGAAAGCAAGTTGCTCATCCTGAGGAGACACTAAGCATAGTGAACACATTTCCACTAAGACCCCAGGAAAATGTCACCTCCTTGCAGACAGTTAGGAGCTTCCTTCTTAGTGCACCCAGAGCCTGGTCAAAATAAGACGTGTAATAAATCACAACGAACAAGCACTGAGAGCACTAGGAATGGAACTGCTACTCTCTGCAGGCTGCTCACTGTGTGCCAGGCGCTCGCTAAGCACTGCACGTGCAGGAGCTTCTTTGAGCCTCACAGACATCCTCGGAGGTAGTTACTACTGTCATTCCCATGTGACAGGTGAGAAAACTAAGGCTCAGAAAAATGAAGGGGTTCGCATAAAGCCATGTGGCTAATCCACGCTGCAGTCTGGATTGGAGATCACTGACTGATGCTCACACCTGATCAGGCGCTCTCCTAAGGCATGAGCAAGTCTGGGCAAGAAGTGGTATCCTACATGGGAGTCCTTCAGTGTGCAACTACTTGGGAAAGTGGTGATGATGACTGTCCAAATGGTTCTTTGAGCTGGGCTTCCTTGTCTCCCAGGGTGAGACACAAGTTCAGGCTTCCTTTGCAAAGCTGAGCTGCTAGAACCACCTCCTTCTAAGCTAATGTATCATCTAACATATAATCCACCATAAGTCACTGATGTAAAATGAAAAGAACTTTCTGTTCCATCATCTCTGATATCAGGACTGAGGCGCCTTTTGACGGACCAGGGTAGCCACCCTTCGGCCTCTCCAGGACTAGGGCTGAGCAATGGCCACAGGGAAAACTAGAGCATACCTGTACTCCTCGCCCTGGTGCCAACCAGTGCCCAACCTCCATGTGCCCTGTTCACTTGTCCCCCTATCCACTGAACCTGAGTCCAGGAGCGGCCAGAGCTGCAAACTCAGGGAGAGGGAGAAATCCTGGCCACAACCCAGTTATGTAAAGAAGTGGATAGAGAACTCATTGGAGCTGACTGAACTTTTGAAAGGGCTCAAAAAAAAAAAAAAAAAAAAAAGAAAAGAAAATTCCCAAAGGAAGCATGATGGAGTCATCAAATAATGGACAATGATATTTCTTTTATTGTGATGGATGGGTTTTAATCTTAGCTACGTATTAGCTTCACTTGGAGAGTTTTTTAAAATACTAATAAAAGGAAGGAAGGAAGGAAATAAATGAATGAATAAAACTAATAAAATGATAAACCCAAATCACACATGTTACTGGTCTGGAGCATGGCTGGACATGGAGACCTATGAACGCTCCCAAGGTAATTCTGATCTATTTTATTTTTAGAGGTACATACGATAACACAGTACCTTATAATCAATGGTGTCTTAAGAGTCAAAGAGAGCAAATGCCAAGTTAAGCTCTGAGAATATACCCATGAATCTGAAATATTCCCTAGCTCCTTTTGATAGAATATCTTACCAAGTCAACAAGACAAACTCATCCACAATAGAATGAGTGTACAGGGCCAGCCCCCCAGCGCAATGTTTAAGCCCTGTGCATAGGGAGCCTGATCCCACACAGCCCACCAGGGCCATCTTCATACAGTGGCCAGAGGGATCTTCTAAGCTGTAAAATCCTGGTTCTTTTTCTTTAAAAAGAAACCAGAAATGTATGCATATATGCCCCAAATTCTGATAAGAGAAATGGATTGCAAAATAAAAAGGATTACAGCACAATCACACCCCATTGGGGGTACTTTCTCTCTCTCTCTCTCTCTCAAGTGCATATACCCTCTGGCAAGCAAAAAAACAAACAAACAAACAAACAAACAAAAATGCAAGTGTACAAGCTTCTTGAATGTCTTACTGTAATCCTCAGGACATACCTAAAACTATATTTATTAGGCCCATTTTACAGATGAAGAAACTCATGATAGCGGAGGAAGTAACTGGTAGATATCCAAACCCTACACCTCTTTAAAACACCATGCTGACTCCAACATATTGTGTCCTCTCCAATATACAGGGCTAGGAGCTGGAATTCAAGGAGGGATAAACCACAGATCATGTACTCTAAGATTTTACAGCCCAGTCCAGGAGGAAGACCAGACCCCACTCTATTAGACTAATCACTCTGGGTGTCCAACATACAAAGGGCTGAGAGAGTCCACAGAGGGGAACTTATTCTTGACTGGGGTTTTCTGTCTCCATAAAGACTCTGAACTCAGCCTTGGAGGGTAGGAGAGTTCCCATAAGCAGAGCAGAAGGAGGAGGAAAGCACAGCAGGGCCAAAGGGACATGCACCTCCCAGCTGCTGGGCCAAGGCCAGTTAACTCCTCTTCAGCAGGTGCACTTTCAATCTCTCTTCTATGGCCTTCCTCATAAACCCATTTCAGGCACCTGCTTGAGATAGATATTTGCTTCCAAGTGCATTTAGGTGTCTGGTTCAGGTCCAGGAATTCCTGGAGAGAGGAAAAGCGGCCTCAAGAAGCTAACTCAAGAGGCCATCTCTCAGGAGCTGTTTCTCTCAGCACAAAGGCTGCATTGAACTGTGTGTTGCCCCTACATCAGGGAGCTATGCCCAGAAGGGTTGTATTAATTAATCCTTGGCATACAGTGGTGGCCTGGCCTCAAGTCCAGCCTTCATCTCGCATCCCTCAGGATCTGAGCAGAACATTCAATTTGCAGTTTGCATCCTGTCTGTGACTGAATTTGAGGCTAGAAGATGGGGCATTTCTAAGTAAGAGCCTTAACTCTAACTGCTTCTGAATCTTGACTCTCCAAACCCTCTAAGTGTCAGATGTACCCAAAGGCCACCATGGTTCAGATGCTGTGATCCCACTGGGAGGAAAGGATGGGGCAAACACCATCCCCCCAGCACACTGATCTTTTTGATCCCACCAGTGTCAGAGGGATTGTTCCCCTCTGTTCCTTAGGATGGGTCAGGAAACCACAGTCTGTATGCCAAATCCAGCCACCAGTTGTTTCAGTAAATAAAATTTTATTGGCAACAAAGCTATGCCCATGCATTTACATATTGTCAACGGTGACTTTTGTGTCTCAACCACAGAACTACATAATGGCAACAGAGGCCAATGGCCTGACAGGCAAAAAAACACATTTACTCTCTGGCTCTTTACAGAAAGTTTATCAACCTCTGTTGAAGTTGGAGGAGAAGGAGGAGAAAAAAGAGGAGAGGAGACCTAGAAAAGTAATGTATGTCTTAATGTTCCTGTCACATGGCTCTTGGTCCCAAGTGCTTGGGCCACTTCTCTCAAAGAACAACAGTGTAGAGTGCCTCCACTTCATTCAGGAGAAAGATCCAGACTCCTTGCCATCATTCACAGTCTTGTAACACTCTTCACACACCTCACACACATAACACATGCATCGCACACACGGCATGGCATGAAATTTATCAGTGTGCCTTGCCTATAGTAAAAGTATTGTTTTATGAAGCTTTTGTCACACACACTAACATACATACCCATGTATGTTCAAGGTCCATGATGTAAAATATATTCCTTTCAGTAGGTCACAGACGATAAAATTTAAAAGCCATGACACTGAAATCCTATAAATTAGATCTCAAAACTACCCACTTCTCTGCATTGCAAGAAGTTTTGTGAAACCTCTCCCCAGACCTTTGCTGCAGCCACTCATGTGGTCTTCCTGCTTCCAGTCTTGACTCCCAACAAGGGCAGTCTTCACTCAGTGGCCAGAGGGATCTTCTAAGCTATAAAGACAACTCTAAGGCCCGTTCCTCAAACCTTCTGGTGATTCCTACTACTCAAAGAATAAAATCTGAACTTTTCCAAAAAGCTTATTTATTTCTTCCATTAGAGAGAGAAAGACTCATAAGAGACTTTATATCATGATCCACACCCAGCTTTAACCATCCAGGATCACAAGCACACAACTGTGTGCCTGGCATATACAGGAAAACCTCAGGAAGAGAACCTGGGACCTCCCATATGGTCTCAGCACTGTGGAGCACTGTGTTACCACTGTGCCACTGAGGCTAGCCAAAATCCAAGCTTCCTGTCACAGCCAACAGAGGTGAGCATGGTCTGGAGCCTGCCCACCTACACCCCTCCTGTTCTACACTCCATTAAAGCTGCCGTCTTCTATCAGTTCCAAGGTCATATTCAATTCTTTCCCATGTAAAATCTTTGAGATATTGCTCCCACTGGCTGGAACACTCCCAACTCCTATACACCTGCCTCAACACACATAGGCATGTACACATGTGCTCTGCCTCGCCAACTCCTATTCATTCTTTAGGTCTGCTTTTATGTCACTTCCTTAAAGTATCCGACACTTTAAACAAATTAGGGGCCACTATATTTTAACACTTGTTTCTATCCTTTTATAATACTTTTCACAAGCGTGTGAGCAACTTATGTGGTTCATGGTGACTGTCCATTCTTCCCCAGAATGTAACCCTTCATGCAGCAGGGTTTGATGTCTGTACTGTTCACTGCTATGTCCCCAGCACAGCACTTGACTCAGCTATGCAAGAAACTTACTCAATAACTGGGTCTATAAACCTTTTCTTCAGTCTACAAATTTCACTCTACAAATTTCAAATTCTCAGCACCACATCTAAGAAATATACTCAGCCTAGTATATTCTAAACTAGTTGTAGAAGTTCCAACAGTCCACAAAGAATTCTGGCAAGGGGCTTATTTGAATGACCTGAGAAAACTTAGCCCAAACTGAAATGAAAAATACTTGGCATATTTTGCTCCTGAAAGCCAACCAACCCTAGGTGAGTGACATGCTTTAGTGACAAGCACACTCCCTGCTATTTGAGAAGAGTGACATTTGAATTCTATGACTTGGATGAGTGAATCCCCAGTTTTTCGAACTCTCACTTGTTGCAAACATTCTTGATGTCATTCAGCCCATGAGTATCAAATAGACTGGAGCTTGAATCTTTCCTCTTCTGAAGTAGGAAGACAATTAGTCACTAATTTGCTCTCAAAAAGGTCAATCATTAAATTTTCCTTAGAATTTATTTAAGCTTCTTCCATTATATATTCTGAGTCACAAAAAAAGCAGTGACATCTATTTCAAGTTCAAAAATGATCTACTAATCCAGAGAAAAGGTCAGGTTTAGATGAAACAAGATTGGTCATGAGTTCAAACTACTGAAATTGGGTGATGGGTTCCTGAGAGTTTAATATAAGATACTCTCTATTTTTGTGTATGACTGAAATTTTCCACATTGAAGAATGATTGAATGAACATCTAATGACTCAAACTAATGTTCATCCATGTGTTTCTCCCAACAAAAAAGTCATTTTTTGTTTTTTTTGCTTATTTTTTTGGCTATAAGGAACATGTACTCAGAGACAGAAATGAAATGTGAGAAATCAATCCCAGGAAGGGATGGCCATGCCACAGTCCCTTCTCCTCCCCATCCTACTCTTGGGCTTTTAGGCACACATGCACATGTGCTTGGCATGTTTTTCAAGTCACCAGATCCAGGACTCACACCACATAGTCAGCCACGTGGGATACAGCTGCTTTAACCATCATGCCACCAGCTGGCCCAAACATTTGTTTTTTAAAACCAGCAATGGAGGCCAGCAGGTGCCATGATGATTAAGGCACTGGACTGTCACATGGTCAACTATGGTTCAAGTCCCAGACCTGGCAGCTTGAAACTCATGCCAGACAAAATCCCAAAAGGAGACTGGAGGAAAAGGGATTGCAGTGGTGTGGCCAGGCCCCCTAAGGAGTGATTTCTCACTTTCCCTCTCACTGTCTCTTTCTCTCTGGCTAATGCACATGCCATATGGCAAAAATCTTAAAAATTTTTTAAAAAGCAATGAAATAAAGGAGCTTGTAAAAGAAGAGATTTAGTTTAGCATAACAAATAATAACTATATTTATTATCCAATCTAGCTATAATCCTTTACTAAAATAACGTTAAATTGTAAACTGATTTTTAATTTCTATATATAAAAACCTGAAATTTGGGACCAGCAGTTAGTGTAATGGCTATGTCACTGGACTACCATGTAGTCGACCGTGGTTCAAGTCCCAGACCTGGTGGCTTAACCTCGCACCAGGCACGTGTGCGTGCGTGCCCAAGATCCCAAAAGGAGAATGGAGAAGAAGAGATTGTGGAGTGGCCATCCCCCCAGGAGGTGATTTCTCACTTTGTCTGTCTCTCTCTATCTCACCAACAAGCACAAACACCCTATAGCAAAAATCTATAAAAAACAAAAACTAATAATGTCTAGCATTGGGATCTCTCTCAGTTCTAATACCATTGCCCTTCTTGGAAAACTGTCTAATACTAGAACTGAGGCATGGAAAACACAAAATGAGCCTGGAGCATCTTGTAGTGCCAATAAGAAAGTGACAAAAAATAAAAAGGATGGAGGCATAAAGCACAAGGAAACCAACCTAAAAGAGCTCCCAGTGACCAAAACTGGAACAACTTAAACAAAATAAATACTAGTGTACTAGATGGTAACCCAATTATAAGATACATGTTCATACAGTAACTATATAAATAAATGGCTAAGTAATTATATAAATTAGGCAAAAGATGTAAATCTCCCATAAAAAAGAATTCCAAATAATTTATATAGATATCCCTCCAGAAGGTGGAGTTTAACTCCCCACCCTGGAGTGTAGACCATGGTTAGTAACTTGCTCTCAAAGAATAAAGTACAAAGGAGTGGAGGAAGTAACTTCTTCATTGTAATGGAGACACTGAACAGATATTACCTCAGCAACATTAATGATGCCATGTAGATAGCAGGTACCCTTGATATAAGTATGATGAAAATGGTATAGTATGATGAAAGATCCCATTGGGGTCTTCCTCCCAGAAATGCATAACCCAATGTATCCATGAGGAAAATATCTGAAAAATCCAAGTTGAGGGACATTCTATAAAATGCCTGCCCAGTATTCTTTAAAATTAAAAAGGGCATCAAAAATTAGAAAAGTCTGGAAAACTGGCATAGACCAGAGAAAGCTAGGAAGACAAGCAACATGAAAAGTGATAGTTTTTGCTGGATGGGATCCCATTTATACTCAGGTATAAATGAGTGCAAGATTGCCTCTGTCTAGTAGCCCCTAGGTTGTTTGCTTCTTCACAGCTGGTTGTGAGGCCTGCTGGCAATGCTACGGTTTGACTGTGTCCCCCTAAAATTATATATTAAATCTGGTGAGCCATTGTAACAGTGGTGAGAGGATGAAGATGTCACCCTATTATAATGTTGAAGGCAGGGCCTTTGTTGTTGAAAGACTAGGTCTTTGGCATCAGGGTAAGCTTCCAGGACTAGATATTTGTGGGCTTATAGAGAAACACAGACATGGGCACAAAAGGTATGCTCTTATCTATGTCACCCTGTGCCATCTTGGGATTCTGCAGAGGCCCCACCAGCAGAAAGATACTCACCAGATGTAGCCCTTTGATCTTCAATCTCTGTAACAGTGAGCTAAATAAACCTCTATTCTAATTTTTTTCTTTATTTTATTTTCTTATTTTTTACCTTCAATCACTGTATATCTTTGCAGCATACAAAATGAATTTTCCCAACATGAGTACAATATGTATTAATCCAGTCAAAGATATTACCATACACATTATCATCAACAGATAATTTTACATTTTTGTGTCCCTTAAATGTTTTGCTTTTTTCCCCCTTGATTTCTTCCCTTCCAACCCTCCCCCATTTCTTACCCTCTTATCACTGTCTCTTGTATTCACAGTTGCTCTCCATGATTTTATACCTTTCAGTGTCTTCTATAGAGAGCAGACATTCGGTATATACTGAGTAGGGACATACAATTCCTCTCTTTCATAACCTGGCTTGCTTCACTTAGCATTAAATCTTCCTTATTCACCCACTTTCTATCAAATGCCAAAGTATCATTGTTTTTTATGGCTGAGTAGTAGTCCATAGTATGTATGTGTAACACTTTCAATCCATTTATCTATTTTTGGACATTTAGGTTGATTCCATGTCTCACAATTGTGAATAATGCTGCAATGAACATAGATGTGCAAGTGTTTTTCTAACTTACTGTGTATTCCTGTCCTTTTGGTATATACTCAGGAATGGAACTGCTGGATTGTATAGTAGTTCTATTTTTAGGTTGTTGAGGGAAAGAAACCAGATAAATCTAATTAGCAATGAAGCAGGTAATGTTATTAGTTTGTTGGGAAAGTCATGACATATTTTTCTGTTTTCCTGTACAAAATGCACCATCACTTTCCAAACAACCCAATGCAACAGACTTAAAAGAAATACAAAGATAATCAGAAAATACTACAAGCAACTATATGCCAACAAACAAAACCTGGATGAAATAGAAATTTCTGGACACATATAATCTACCAAGACTGAATCAGGAAGACAGAAAGCCTGAACAGACCAATAACAAGCAACTACAATGGATTACAAATAATCCAAGAAAATAAATAAATAAATAAATAAATAAATAAAGCTCCTGGAAGTGATAAATGAATACAGTAAAGTGGCAGGATTCAAAAATGATATAAAAAAATCTATCACATTTCTACCAACAATGAGCAGACTAAGGTGGAATTCAGGAAAGCAGTTCCATTTATAATAGCTACAAAAAATTATAAGATACCTAGGGTTAAACCTAACCAAAAAAGTCAAAGAGCTCTACAAGAAAAACTACAAAAAAAAAAAAAAAAGTGGGAAAAAAACTAATAAAACGAAATTGAAAATGACACTAAAAGTGAAAAGACACCCCATGTTCCTGGATTGAAAGAATTAACTATAATCAAAATGTCAACTCTACCCAAATTAATCTACAAACTTAATGCAGTCCCAGTCAAGTTACAAGAAATGAGATATTCTTTACAGAATTAGAAAAAAAAATCATAAAATTTCTCTGGAATCAGAAAAGACCCCATATCGCCAATGTAATACTATGTAAAAGGAATAAAGTAGGAGGCATGTTCTCCCTGAACCCAAAATATATTACAAAACCATGATAATCAAAACAGCATGGTACTGGCAGAAAAACAGCCTTCCACTTAGACCAATAGAACAGAACAGAGACCCCAGAAATAAACCCTGAAAAGGACAGTCAATTAATTTTCAACAAAGGGCACAAGACAATCCAATGTGGAAAAGAAAATCTTTTCACCAAATGGCACTGAAAAAACTGGACATTCACCTACAGAAAAATGAAACTGGACCCCTATCTCTCACTACTAACAAAATTCAACTCAAAATGGATCAAAGATCTAAACATAAAATCTATTTTTATAAATTACCCAGACTTGAGTATTTATTTTTAGCAACACATTGGCCTGGAATAGGCATTAAATTCAAAATTTTACACATCCAATTATTTGAAACACAGGCCAAATGAGCAGATTTTTGGCCACTAGAGTCCGCTTGCTTTGCATATCCTGTGACACTTTACCCAACATCTGCTAATCATAGATAATATAAACCCTGTAACTGTGAAGACCTCAAGCTGTTGCTGCCCTCCAGAGCTCTCTGACACAGAGACCCTACCCCTCTCCCCCGACTGCTGAGCCACATTATCTAGACCAAGCCCCCTCCCAAGTCCTCCACTTCCCTAAGAGTATCTCTGCTCTCCTCCCCTTCTGAGTACTGCTGATCCATTTCATAGTCTCTAGACAGTCTCCTGCTATGAAGGACCTCCCCAGTAAGAAAACCTGTCAGAGGATAGCCCACGTTGTGCCTGTGTGAGTGGCAGTAACCACCTCCCAGTCATATTTTTTTCCTTGACCAGCCCTGAAACTCCTCGAATCCTGCAATCCTAGACTAGAGAAAGAATATTAGGGGAAAATCCCATGAAGTCCAGATGAAGTATAAAGTTTAATAATAATTCACCAATATTGAGTTAATTAAATGTACCACAGTACAGTAAAATGTTAACAATACAGGAGCTGTGAGAGGCACATAAGGAAACTCTCTGTACTACCTCTACAGCTTTTCTAAACCCAAATATAAAACTATCCTAAAATAAGGGTCATTTAATTTTAAGGGATGATTAAGAAGGAGAGCCTGGACTTTTAGATTAATTGTGTGAAGAGCTCAAAAGACTCTCCAACAAAATAATAATTTAACTAGTAAAAATTATAAAAGAAAAATAAGCATTTCAAGTCTCTTAAAATTTTCCTAAGTACACACAGAAAATGTAGAAATATTTATAAAACATTATCTACTAAATCTCAATAATAGTTTGTGGCATTTGATCTATGACCTGCCCCATTCCCCAGCCCAGTTCTATGTTACAGAAGCTCCATTCCAGGTGATGCACCCAAAAGAAAGGAAGTTCCTTTTCTCCTCTACAAGCTCCCAACCTAAGGATATATTCCCACTCTAGGATGAGGACAGGCTACCAGAGTCTTTCATCCCATACCTACACAGCTCCATGTTGCAAAAACTTGAGTACAGGTAAGAGACTAGGGATTCCTTGCACAAACCAGTTACCATTTTTAGAACAAGAACTCTACAGTAGTCATGACAGGGGCACAGAATACTGGGGTCTCAATCATCTCCCCAACTCAGATCGCTAATATGTTGCAGGATACAACGGAGGGGTAAGCTGAGAAAATCAGGGGCTCTCATCCTTTTCCCTATACCCATCCATGGAGTAGAGGTGTCATACAGGAGATGTTATATTTCTGTCCCTGTCCCCCAGCTTCAGTTCAGTGGTGCAGACATTCTGCTCAAGGAGAAAGAGACCTAAGGACTAGCAAGCCAAAATCTATACCTCAAGGAGCTATCTGAAACAGCACAGAGAATATCAAGTTTAAGGATACTGTGGAAAACAAAGGAAACCTTAGTGTCTGAGCAGTTAAGAGTAAGCTAGTAGATCCATGAAGCTAGTAGCAACTAATGAAATAGAAGATCAGTCATAAGTTTAACAGATAGAACTAAGGAAAGAAACAGTTGATAAGGACTCTCCTAGGATCACTCTTATCTCTGAGATTCCAGAAGCCTGGCCATATTCATTAGGTTGGACCCACTCAGGAGCAATCAGAGTCAGACATATAGCAGACTTGAAAGCATTCTCCACATGGATCTATCAGCAAAGGGTGGTGGCCTTATTGATTCAAGAGACTGAAGCACAATCTCTGACCAAATACTGACTGAACAGTAAACAAAAGTGACCCTCATCTCCAAGACACAAAAACATAATGGTAAAGAATGAAAATCGAATTTGTTAAAGGAACATAAACACAACTTTGGACCAATAAATAACTGGCTTATGTTGACCCAGGATAAATTCCTAGGAAATCAGACTAAAAATTACAAAAAAAAAAAAAAAGGGGGGGTGACCAAATACTGACTGAACAGTAAACAAAAGTGACCCTCATCTCCAAGACACAAAAACATAATGGTAAAGAATGAAAATCGAATTTGTTAAAGGAACATAAACACAACTTTGGACCAATAAATAACTGGCTTATGTTGACCCAGGATAAATTCCTAGGAAATCAGACTAAAAATTACAAAAAAAAAAAAAAAGGGGGGGTGGGCGGGGTTTTGATTTCTTATTTTCTCGCTCTTTTTCTCTTCCTCTCTCTCTTTGTCCTCCTCCTTCTCCTTCCTTCCTCTCTCTCTTTGCTTATTTTCTCGCTCTTTTCCTCTTCCTCTCTCTCTTTCTCCTCCTCCTTCTCCTTCCTTCCTCTCTCTCTCTCTCTCTCTCTCTCTCTCTCTCTCTCCCCCCCCCCCCTCTCCTCCCAGTTAACACATGTGCCCTATAGCAAAAACCTAAAAAATAAAACAAAATAAAATAAATACAAGGAAAAATGCTAAGCCTGGACATTATAAGCTGTGTACTGCTGGGCAAATAAGACTTCATGATTTAATTAAACCTGGTCATTAAACAAGTAAATAAATGACCAAACAAAAACAACAAGCCTTGGATGGGGGTGGAAAGAAAGAATCTGTATTCAGATTGGCTATAATGTGTTCGCTAAGACACCTGGATTTTAATAAAAAATTATAAAACATTAGAACACGCAGATGTAACAAATATACAGGGGTGAAAGCAAGCAAAAAAAACAATCTTTGAGGGGGCCCAGATGTTGAATCTAGCAGGCAAACACTTCAAAAGAACTGTTATAAATATGTTCAAAGAATAAAGGAAACCATGTTTAAAGAATGATGACTATGACACATCAAATAGAAAATATTGATAAAGGGAAATTTAAAAATAAATGAACATAAAAACAGAAAATGAAATTTAAAAAACAGAACATAAATAGAATGTTGAATAAATGGGTATTCAGCCCTTGTTCTTTAAAAGAATCTGTTAAGAGAAAGAACAAACCATCAACTGAGATAAAATATTTTTAAACATGTATCTGATTAAAGACTTCTATCCAGAATAAAGAGCTCATAAGGCTCAATAATATGGGACTGACAGGTGGAGTGGTGTTTGAGGTGCTGGACTCCCAAATTTGAGTCTCAGACCTTACAGATAGCTTTTTCACTATCCCTTCTCTCTCTGTCTCTCTCTGGCCAAAATAAAAAATAACAACAAATAAAATTTAATAAATAAGTATTTTTTAAAAAGGACTGAGAAATAGGAAAAAAATTTTAATGGATAAAAGATGTGAGCATATACCTCACCAAAGAAGGTTTACAGACTAAACATATCAAAAGATCTTTAAAATCTTTAGTCATTTAGGAAATGCAAACTGAAACCACAATGAGATACCACTATATTCTTGGGAAAGAAGTTAAAATTAGTAATGCTGACCATACTAAACCTTGGATATGAAGAAACAGAAACACTCATACATTGCTGGTGGGAATGTAAAATGGTACAACTACTTTGGAAGATGGTTTGGCAGTTCTTCAAAACATAATCTACAACCATATATCTACTATATGATTCCCCCATTCCACATTTATACAATTACCCCCAAAAATTACAGCATACATCCTTATAAAGAGTTATGCATGACCATTCATAGCTTTGTTTTTAATAACCAAAAACTACAAACATGTATGTCCAATGATAAGTGAATGGATAAATTAACTGTGTTGTATCTATGTAATGAGATATTACTTAGCAATAAAAAGAAAAGAACTATTAGTACACACAAGAACATGGATGAATCTCAAAATAATTATACACAGTGTAAGAAGGCAGATGAAATGGAGTACATATTGATTGCATTTATGTAAAACTGTTGTAGCTAAGACTATTAAGAAATGTAATGGACACTAAAGACAAAGTGGAAAGAGAGTGTGGGAGGGGAAGAGTGTAGGAAAGGAAATTTGGGGAGAAATGGAGAGGTAAGACACTTGTAGGACACAGGTAAGGTTTATTATCTGTTGACAAGGATGTGTATAATAGTCTCAACTACGCTGGACTGAGGTGTATATCATGCTGGGTAAAGTCTTCATAATCTAAATGATTAATAGTGATTTAATGTGTGAATAATAAAAAATGGAAATATAAAAAATAAACCATGGGAATATGAATAGAGTTGAAAGATTATGCAAAATTTCTCATTGTAAAGTTTTTAAATAAAATTTAAAAGTTTAAAGTTAAATTTTAAATAAAATTTAAATTTTAAAAGTAAAAAGAAAATTAAAAAATGAGAGTGAAACTAGAATCTTCTGAAATAAACAATTATATAATTATAAGAAATATGAGAGGAAATAGACAGTCAGAAGCCCAGGGAATCAACATCTGAAGAGCGTAAGCTTAAAAGGAGAACAGAGACATAAGAGAGAATAAATAAATCCTGGAAAATTCCCACAAGATAGAATGTAAATTTCTATACAATGACTGGAAACAGAGTTAAATGAAGGTATACCTGAAAACCCAAAACTGAATTTCAAAGACCAAGTTATGAATTCCAGAAAGGAAAATAAAGTTTTACATCCAAAGGACCAGAAATCAAGAATGGCTTCAGATTTCTCAACAGGTACACTGAACACTAGAAGTAATACAGCAATACTTTCAAAATCTTCATGAAAATGATTTCTAAATCAGAATTCTATATTTAGCCCATCAAGTAAGGAAGTAGAATAAGGACATTCTTAGAAATGCAAATCTTAAAAATTAACTTCTCATCCACCTTTTTTGAGAATCTACTGAGAATATGCCTCACGATAACAAGAATGTAAATCAATGAAGAGAATACACGGAACCCAAGGCACATACAGCACAGTAGAAAAGGATAGTGAATCCTCAAGCTGATGGTGAAAAGGATCCAGAGTGACAGATAGGCACTAGACCTTGAGGAAAATCAGTCCAGATTGAAACAGATTTGACATTTTTTTGGCCAAGGATAATGCATGGCTCTGTAGTCATAGCCACTTTTCTTTCTAGAATAAACACAGGCATAATGCAAATCACCAGAGCCATCACTTTTATTGATGACATCCATAATGATGACAATGTGTGAACAGGATTGAATGATGAGAACAGAAAGCACCATATTTCATAAATGCTGAAACAACTTTTCCCACATTTTAACATCTATGAAATCAGGATATATTATACAATTGAGGGAGTAACATAATTAATTGACTGCATATGGTTTTCTGTTTTGGTGCAGTTTCTTATCATTGACAGGATCTTATATTTAGTGAAATATGGTATATTCCTCACAGAAGTTGTACTCAGGGTTGAATCCCCATTTAATCAACATCTTGGCAAAACCCTTCTGAGCTCCACAGGCTGCAATACAGAAAAAAATAATGTCTTCCCCCAAAAGAAAAAGGTTTCTTTCTCTATATATGAGCTTGAATATGCTCAAAGCATCTTTGGGAGGATGCTCATGAAGCTAGTAACTAACCACAGTCATGTCTGGAGGCAGTGGTCTAGGTAAAACTACTTTCCCTATTCACCCTTTTGCTCCTTTTGTCTTTTGTATAGGACAATACAAAATGGCTAGGTTTATAGCAGCTTCCTTGAAGGCACTTGTGTCCTCTCTTCATATCAGTTGGAAGTTTCTAAACTCTTGTTTCTCTAAGGACATCACAATAACAAGAAGGAAAAATGCTATCTGAGCAAGAGGTAAGAAAGTATCTTGGATATGCCTTTTCTGCAAAGCTTTGTCAATAAACTCAAGTAAAGCCAATGTAACCATAAAGGAAAATGCCCTTATAGGCTCTGAAGATAAACTAATGCAGGAGTGCAATTGCTGTAATTTTAGAAGCTTTCCTAACAGATCACATACATGATAATTATCTTTGAATATAATTAGTTCAATGACTTCTAACTAATTTTCTGCCTCAGTCTCCTTCCTCCAATCTCATCTCCACTCAGAAGGCAGGCTAAGCTTTCGGAAAAATAAATTTTATTGCCTGATTTTATTCTTAAAATCACTCTGCAATGATTCCCCAATAGAATTAAGTCCATCCCTGATGGCAAGACACAAAAGGTCTTCCAGAAAATGTTCTGAAATGGGAGACTTTCTTTGCTAACCAATTTCATGAATAAAAGTAACAGATAAACAGGTCCATACAAAAGAGTCATAGTTGATTAACTTAATAATACCAAACCCATATACTTCATTTACATGCCCAAGTAGACAATTCATAACAGTGATTTTTCTGATAGACCATACCAAGAATTCCAATCACCTGAAGTTTGGTATTTCGATAGTGTTATATTAAGCCTTTATTTAGTCACAAAGTAAGTCCTGTTGTAACCACCAGATTAGGGCGGGGTTTGGGGACGGTCATGGAGGTTTTCAAATTAGAACCATGGTAATCAGATCACCTTTGAGTCTGAGCCATAGAGTTTTTTAGAAGCACTGTCTTTAGACATGGGGTTGAAATGGTTAAGATGTAAGACAAAATGCCAAAGACAGATGCACTGAGGGTGAAGGCAGAGTTGGGTGAAGACCAGACACACTGCAGATTCAGAGTATCCAGATTAGAGGACATGGAAATAGAAAGCAACTGGACAGAAACTCAGAAAAGGGAAGAAGGTTTGGGAAGGAAGACAAGAGAAAGGGCTTCTCCTAGGGAGTCAGGCTAACTAGCAATTACAGGCATGGAGTTTGGGCTCACTCTCATTCAATAAGGTTGACTACATAAGTACCCACTATGTGTAGGGTATGGGGTTCTGGGAGTAAAGACATACTTGAAGTTTAGAGTTGTATCCCAGGCAATGGAGCCATTGAATGAATCATTGCATGTTCCCTCCAAAGCTGGTTTTCAATTTCATAACCCAATGCTACTATTTCTTCAGTTCAAGGCTGGGTAGTCATGATGTTCCCACCTTTCCAATGTGGTCCAGATACACAATCACTGCCTCTTATGCTACAGTGACACTGTTGATGCCCCCATGCAAAGGCTGCCCACAGTCTGTGACCACTGAGTTTCCTCCTGTTTCCTTCACCAAATTCATAATGGTGTTCCTGCTTCTAGACACCACAAAGCTTGCACTTATCATCCAGATCAACCTTCTTCCTTGATACTAGATTGATCTTTCCAGCCATGCCACTTGTTCACCTCCTGTCCACCATCAAGGGCAGGAACTCTTCAAAAGAAAAGAAAAGAACTGCAGGAAGAGAGACCCCCAATAAAGTAAACAAACAGACTGAGATGTACCACAACAGTGTAGAATTTGGCAGCCAAGAATACAGATAGTGCCCAAGCTACTGTACTTGCCAATAAGTCACAAGAAAGTTTATATTGCTTAGATTCTCAGTATTACAAGTCTGTACATATATTGCAAAAAATATTTCCAAGAAAAATAAACAAGGTAGTCTGAGTCACATCCTTACAGGGTTTAGCAAGTAGTCCTCTTAATGTATCAATTTCCCTGTCTGTAAAATGGATTAATAATGATCACCTCACCATCAAAAATAAACAAACTAATGCCTATAAAGCCCTGAGCCACGTGCTTACACAGAACACTCATTGAATGCGAGTTTGATATTATAAAGCTCTAGTGACTGGACTGAGAGAGGGAAGGGAATTCTCAGAGGCAGTACAGATCCTCAAACAATTGCCCCAGCCTCCGTCTAGCACTCCAGGCCTAGAAAATAGACACTGTTTTCTCAAGGACTTCATAGACATAACCACTGGACTCTACAGAGTGTTCTACAGTCAGGACATTACTTTCAGACCACCCCTTCCATCTGCATGTCTCCAAAAGAAACCTAGGCCAGTCAGGTAACTCCTACCTTCAACGAGATGTTAGTCTCTCACCAGCTTCCCACACAGCCTTGTCTACAACCAAGGCTTGAGAGAGTGAGGAAAGCAGGGACCTTGGGATCACAGATGCTTGAGTCTGCATTTACTATGTCAACGGCCTTAAGCAGGTCAATAACCACTTTCTGGTCCCTAGACTAAAGGTCACCTGTGACTTGCTCCCATTAACCAGTCTTTTATGACGCAGGCCAGTAACCTTGAGACCATGGAATCCTCAGCTGTCACAGCTGGCTATGGGCCCAGAGCCAGCATGTACAAACTTCCACCTTGTGGGCCATTCGCCAACTCCTAAATCTAATTTGCAAATGGTGATATGTCCCCACCATCAATACATTTATAATTTGCACTGTTTCAGAGTCCTTTAATGAACATTTTCTCATTTGTCTGTTCCCATTGCTAATAGTAAAACATGACACATAACCGTCACACAGACTACTGATGTGAATAACCCCTTGCCAGAGTTTAGTTTGCAACTCTAACACACAGCCATCAGCAGACAAAGGACTGATTTTTATGTTACGCATCTTTCCTTATGTGTCATACAGCAGTGGCCAATTGAGGAACAAGGCCGAATCCCAGTTCTGCGATGTGAGGAGGGGCTGGGAAGAACCAGCAAGCAAACATGAACTTGACTACCAGGTAGTAAGAGGGAGGCAGGATAGTGTCATGGCTGAAACTGGGACTGTGGACTCAAACTTCTTGGGTTCAAAAGTAACTTTGGACCACTAAAGAAAATGAGTACCGATACATACTTGCTTATGGTATCAATGCCCCTCACATATTCATGTGATAGAATTTGATTGTGAGGGAAGAAATAAAGGAAAAACTAAACCAAACTGCGGGACAAAGAGGTAGGGTCTTTGGGATATGATTAGAATTTAATGAGGTCATCGGGGTGGGGGCCCCATGACTGAATCCTGATGCAGACAGGGAGAAAGAAAGATACACTCTTGTTCTGTCTCCCCATGTGGTGCCTGTGCCATCTCGGGACTCTTCAGAGAATCCTCATCAGCATAAAGCATTCACCCAATAGGGCTCTGGACCTCATGCCCTCCAAACTGTGGACTGAATAAATGTCTATTCTTATAAATCACCCCCGGTTTCAGGTATTTAGCCATCAAGCAACAGGAAACGGACTGAGGCAAGGCTATAATTTAGATGAACTGAAAAACATGCTAAGTGAAAGAAGTCAGACCCAAAGACTATGCATTATATGATTCCATTCAGATAAAAGTCCAGAATAGACACATCTATGAGACAGAAAGTGGATTAGTGTTGTCAGGGGGCTGGGGTGGGAATGCAGGAATAGGGAGTAAGAGCTAAAGAATATTTAGTTTCTTTTTGAGGTGGTAAAAATATTCTAATATTGACTGTGATGATGTTGCACAACTCTGAATATACTAAAAACCACTGACAAGTATATTATAAGGTATATAAATTCTACCTCAATAAAGTTATTTTTTTAAAGGCAGCTTTGAAAAAATTACTTAACTTCTCCAAGTCTCTGTTTCCTCATCTATAACACAGAGATGATAAAAACAGCAAATTTTTAAGTATTTCAAAAATTCAGAGGGATAACTTTGTAAAAAGTGCTAGCTACTTTGAAGCTTTTATCCACTTAAAAAAAAATCCAGGGATTATTTCACAATAACCAAAACATGGACTCAATTCAGTTTTTCAACAACAGATAAATGGACAAAATGAACAATGTAGTCGACACATACAATGGACTATTATTCAGCCTTGAAAAGGAAGGGGAGTGTGACACAGGCTGCAACATGGATGATCGAGGAGGAGATGAAGCAGAGTAAAATAAGCCAGTAACAAAAATACCGTATAATTTGACTGCTATGAGGTCCCTAAAGCCAACAAATTCAAAGAAGCTAAATGCAGAACAGAGCTTGCTAGGGACTGAGGGGGGCCATGAATGAGGAGTTAGTGTTTAATGGAGACAAAAATTCAGTTCCTGCAAAATAAAAAGAGCTCTGTGGATAAAAGATGGAGATGTTTGCCCATCGATGTGGCCACACTTGATGCCTCTGAGCTGCACACTTAAAAAATATTTAGTTGAGAAGGTAAAGTTTATGTTAGGTGTTTTTATATATAATTTAAAAAGAAAAGAGATCACAAAAAGAACATTGGTGGGAAGGAGGAAAAAAAATCTAGAGAAGTCTTAATAGGAAAAAAGAGCAGGGGCTGACGCCCCAGGAGGGCTGATTCCTACAGCAGCTGAAACCAGCAGTCCCAGGACAGCACTCAGCACACCAGAGACTAAATACTGGCTTCCAGGAGTAGCTGGCTCCGGCGCCCTCCGCCATCCACAGGCAGCACCTCCATCAGCCCACGGAACAAGAAGCACCAGCTCAGAGCTCAGGGCTGGAGGCGGCAGCCAGACTGAGTCACAGAATTTCTGCTTTCAGAGAGACAGGGAGGTCACTGCCTCACTCTATGCCAGTCAAGCAAACACTCCAGAAACAGACATCTCCTATCCAGGAGGGCCTATCCACACACCGCTCTACAGTCCATCTCCCAGAAACACTGGCCTGAAAGAGTCCAACAGAGCAGCCCACGTCTGCGAACAGAGGGGCTGAGTCACATTGAGGCTTGGGATCTACAGACTTTGGAGTGATGTGACAGTTTTCCTTTGTTAGGGTTTCCCCATGCAGTGTGCAGGCTGGGGGTGCAGAAGGTGAGGAAGGGTTGCTGAGGAGAAGTTACAGAAGGCAGGAGAGTTGCTTAGAGGTCTTTAACAGGAAAAAAAGGATGACCAAATCAAGCAGGATTGAGGTATCAGAGTAAGTTTGCCAGTTTAGTGTCCCTTGTGAATCTTGGTGCAGCCTATGGAATAGAGATATCCAGAAAGATGTGGCAAAAACCAGTGTGGCTGAAATTGGCTACTCATGTTGCCCAACACAATCCCCATCATGTTGCTGATGATCCCACAGAGACAAATTCTCTTGCTTTCTTTCACTTCTGTTATAGTGAAGGCTTGGGAGTGGGTACAGAAACAGTAAGGGATATAAACAGACGTTTGTATTTGAGAAGCATCTAGAAGGCCTATTCCTAAAGTCCAAGTATGACCACCCACATATCCAAGTTCTCTAAGTGCATAAAATTTCACCATTAAATATCCAGGGCCCAAAAGATGGCACAGAGCAAAACATGACATTCTACAAGGCTGACCCACATGGCAAGTTTCCAGGTTCATGTCCAGAAACCTCCCTGAGTATGCCAGTCACACAGGTACAGGTTGGAGAGGCTGGGGGTGGGCCGCAGTACCGAAGTCCCATTAGGGTGCTGTTTCTCTTTCTCATAAAAGAAATAAATAAATAAGCTTCAAAACTATATATCCCCTTCAAAACTTAGGCCTGATATCCAAAACACATATTTCTAATATTGTTTTAGAACTTCTAGCCAATGCAATAAAGCAGGAAACAAAATAAGAGGTAATATATGTGGAAGAATCTAAAACATATTTTTCCATATGTAATTACATATCTTAAGAGCCCAAGAGAATGAATTGAAAAAATTTGGAGTGAATAAGAAAATTCAGAAAGATATGTGGTTACCAAATAAAGATCTAATCAACAATCAGTAATAACCGACTAGAAAATAGAACAGGAAAAAAAATCCTATTTGTGGAGGCAATGAAAATATAAAATGCCTGGAAATAAATGTAACATGAAATGTTCAGGATTAAATTAAGAAATCCATAAAACTAAACTATTACATATGAAAAAATGACTTATTAAATGGAGACATCTCTATATTTGTGGATGGGAAGTTTCATTACTGTAAACATGTTAATTTTCTCAAAATTATCTTTAAACTTAAAACAATTTCAATCAAAATCCCATCTGGATTTTTCAAACTTGGCACATTTATTTTGAGTAAATAAGAAGCAGAAATAGCCCAGAAATTTTTGAAACAAACAAATGAAAACTGAATTCAGAATTATATCACAATTATATCACCATTTATTAAAAAAGCTACAATAGGGACCAGCAGTTAGCGTAATGGCTATGTCGCTGGACTCCCATGTAGTTGCCCATGGTCTGAGTCCCAGACCCGGTAGCTTTACACTCACACCGAGCGCGTGTGCGTGCGTGCCCAAGATCCCGAGGGGAGAATTGAGGAGAAGGGATTGTGGCATGGCCATTCCCCCTGGGGGATGATTTCTCTCTTTCTGTCTCTCTGTCTCTGTCTGTCTGGCGAGCGCACATGCCCTATGGCAAAAACCTCTCCAAAAGAAAAAAAAAAAGCTACAATAGGGACCAGCAGTTAGCGTAATGGCTATGTCGCTGGACTCCCATGTAGTTGCCCATGGTCTGAGTCCCAGACCCGGTAGCTTTACACTCACACCGAGCGCGTGTGCGTGCGTGCCCAAGATCCCGAGGGGAGAATTGAGGAGAAGGGATTGTGGCATGGCCATTCCCCCTGGGGGATGATTTCTCTCTTTCTGTCTCTCTGTCTCTGTCTGTCTGGCGAGCGCACATGCCCTATGGCAAAAACCTCTCCAAAAAAAAAAAAAAAAAAAAGCTACAATAAAGAAGTAATTAGTATAAGTATAAACAAACAACAGAATTGCATAAAAAGTCCAGAAACACATCCATATATACATTATAAATATATGTAGTATGTGTGTATTATAATTCTACGTATAATAAAAATGGAATTTAAAATTCTATATTCAGTAGCATGGGTTTCAATAGCAGGTAGAAGAAAAACTGTGAAATGCCTACCTTATATCATCAATCAACATAAATCTAGTTTAACTCAAAAATTAAATGCAAAAAATAACAAATGCAAATACATACACACACATAACTGACTTGATAGAGAAGACCTTTCTAAACTTACAGAGAAAAATGAAAAGCTTTTATTACATTAACATTTTAAATTCCCATACATCAAAGCATGTCATAATCTAGATATAAAATAAAAAACATTATGAGGACAATACCTGCAATGTAAGTGGCAGAAAATTAATTTAAGTTATTTTAAATATTGAAATGAACCATAACTAAGAAAAAAGTCAGGAAAGAGAACCGGGGGGAGGGGGGAGACAGGGTCATAAAATAAATGGTAAAAAAATATAAAGTATATTTAAATTCATAAGTTAAAAAATTATTGAAAAATAAGACCAGGAGTTGACATTCTTCACAAAATTGGCAAAAATTAAAATAACTGACCAGCACTGGCAAATGTTCAGGTAAAATGGGCATTCTCATGTCCAGCTGGGAAGATGTAAATGCTGAACTAATTCATAGCATTCCTGAAGGGCAATATGGCAATGCCCATGAAGAATCTCTGGAACTGTTTTATCTTTGGTCATCATACCAATTTCAGAAAACAGCCCAAGGAAGTAGTCAGACTATGTGCAAAGTCTAACATGATTCCACATGTCACAGGTACCACATGCCCTTACTTCCTGTTAGGCACAATTCTGAGCTCCAAGGGGGTTATATAATTCAAAAAATTAGACACAGGCCCAGCTGCAGTAGCACAGTGGGGGCATAATATTCTGCAGTGCTGGAAGCCATAGAGAAGATCAGGGTTCAGTTCCAAACCATACAGTAGATCAGGGTCCAGTTCCAGTTCGTGTACATTCCGGGCCTGTGTGTGCATGCCCTCATGATCCTGGCAAGCTGTGAAAGGCTGGGAGGTGGGGAGGGATCATGGCACAAGACCTTGTTGAGGGTGGTTGTTCCCTTTTCTCTCTCTTTCTCCCAAAAGAAATAAACTTTTGAAAAAGACATAGATCATGATATAATCTTCATTTCAGGATGAAGAAACTAAGGTATAAAAAGGTCAAGAAATGTGTTCAAGGTCACACAACTAATACGTAGTAGAGTCAAGATTCAAACCCAGGCAGTGTGACCACCAAGCCCAGACTCTTTACCACTAAGATGCCACTGAGGAAGGGTCAATATCAATAGCAAAAACCAATACTAATTAATGTCTGACAATAAAAACTAAGTACATTCTAGCATTTACACATGATAGAATTAATGGATAAATGAGTAGGTGGTGGGTAGATAGAGGAATGAATAAATGGATGGATGAATAGGTAAGAAGATGTCTAGATGAACAAATGAATGGATGAGTGGGTAGACAGATGAATGAATACATGGATGGATAGGTGGGTAGATGGATAGATATATGAATGAGTAAATGGGTAGATTAATGAATGGATGTATGGATAGATGAATAAACAGATGGAAGGATGGATGGATGGGTGGATGGATGAGCCATTGAAGCACTGCTCTGTGATACCTGTGAAGAAATTTAAAATAAATCTCTACTCATGACCAGAGTTTCCACACCAAACACAGTGGGCAGCTTTTGGTTTCTGTACCACCTTCCATTCATATGGCCCCCAGTTACTTCAGAAGAAAGTGAGGGGTAGGAAGTATCAATAAAATTACTGATTTACCCAGAATGAGTAACATGGGATCACCACCTGATTAAACAGCCCTATAATTGTTAGGACACCCTCTCTTACTGTCAACCAGTAAGCTGGCTCAGCTATAGGCAAGAGGTAGCATTCTTGTCTGTATCTGTATCATCCATATACAGTTCCTTGGAATGGGAAGAATAGAGTGGAAAGGGAATTAAACCTCACAAGACTAGATCTGATCCCAAGACTTTCCCACTACTGTTGGCTCTGGGTACAAGGCAATTCTCCACCAGGTACTTTGCTCAGAGTGCTAGGCTGTACCTGTACGAAAATAAGGGCAACTATTCTTGATCCTCATGATGGTCTGCAAATGATGGGAGGCTGGAATCCAAATCTGTCTGAACTGAAGCAAAGGCTGAGCAAATTATTGACGCAAATTTATCCTCCCTCACTGACTCAGAGAGATTTGACTTTAGAACCCCAAGTGCTATGAATTCAATAGAAAAGTATGCTACAGGAAGAAAAAAATCTTTACATGTGTTTGAAATGTTCCATTTGCCACCAACTCCACTAGTGACTTGCTTTATACAAATGGAAGACAGAGTTAACAATATTTTTATTTGAATATTTGAAAAATAACTCTAGGCCTGCCCTGCAACACAGCAATTAAGTATTGTGCATAGGGAGCCAGATTCCACATGGCCAACTACAGTTCAAATTCCAGCCTCAGTAGTTTAAAAATATACACTTGGCATGTGTACATACATGCTCAAAATCCTGACAGGACAGAGAAATGGGTAGTACAAAAAGTTGGGAAAAAAAAAATCAAAGCAGGAGAAAGGCAAGAATTTTTAAGCAAAAAAAAAAAAGAAAAAAGAAAGAAATTATAATAAGAGCAATAAAAAGTAAAAACAGTAGACTGAGCCAATAATAAGAAAAATAAAAAGTAAAAACAGTAGACTGAGCCAAAAAAAAACTAGCAACCAGTTCTTTAAAAGTTGATTTAAAAAGACAAACTTTGAACAAACTGAGAGATAGAATGCAAAACCTGAAACACTATCTATGAGACAGAGACTATATAAACACAAAGCAATCTTAAATCATTATAATTTATCTACAACAAATAAATTGTAAAATACAGAAGAAATTAATAATTGCATTTTTTAAATTTCTGAAATTAATTAAAGAGGAGGGGAAAAAATCTAACTAAGGTAATAATCAGGAAAGACATTAGGAAAAGTTGCCAAAGAACAGCTTGGAGAGCAGGGTATACCATATCCAAGTGATTTTATTAATACATTCTTTCAACTTTTCAAAGAATAATGTAAGAGTCAGTCAATCGATATTAAATTACAGAAAAATATGGGCTATCTACCAGTCTACTCTGTGGCTTTTCAAACTCTGTTTCCAAAACCAACCCAATGCAGGAAAACAAAAACGTTCAACTTCTACTTCCAAGTCAAAACAAAGGAACCTTTAGGAAAGCAATGTCCCTGCCAAGAACAACTAGGAAAACTGGTAAGACACTTCATTTGTTCGAAGACACTCAAGAGCTGCCTAGACATCAAAGACTTGAAGCACCAAAATCTCAGAAAAGAAAAATCATAGAGGGACACTTGACATTTTGCATTAAAGTCTCCCTCTATAGATATCTATCAACCCGTAAGTAGTGTGTGATTAGATACTGAAAAGCCTAGCAGAAGTATAAATAGAAAGTCAAGCAGCACATGGCATCTAAGTGTTTTTGAGGGTCTTACAAGAACTTGGAAGACAAAAACTGTAGCAAGCCCATATCAAGGGCAACCAAGATTTGGGGGTTCAAAAGCTGGGACAGAGCAAGGCAGAGAGAAGCATGACACTCTTTACCCATTTCCCTTCAAAGTACTTGATGATTCTTAATCAAAGAAGGGTATGTGGGACCAGCAGTTAGCATATGGCTATGTCGCTGGACTCCTACGTAGTCAACCATGGTTCGAGTCCTGGACCCAGTGGCTTAAACTCACGCCGGGCGCATGTGCGTGCGTGCCCAAGATCCCGAGAGGAGAATGGAGGAGAAGGATTGCGGTGTGATCATCCCCTCTGGGGGGTGATTTCTTGCTTTCTATCTCTCTGTCTCTCTCTGTCTGTCTGGTGAGCGCACGTGCCCTATAGCAAAAACCTCTCCAAAAAAAAAGGGTATGTGTGGGAATGGTGATAAAAATGTGACATTGGTAAAAATGCAACACTCCACAAGGCAGACCCACAAGGAAGGTTGCCAGTTTGCATGTGGAAACTTCCCTGATTATACTAAGCTTGCATGTGTCCATGACCTGGTCTGGCTGAAGATGGAGTGGATCATGGTATCAAGACTCTGTTGGAGGTGTTATCTCTCTTTACTCTATGAAAACGGCCTTCAAAAATGAACTAAAATACACTTTGAGGTACACAACAACTTATAGAATTTGCCACCAACCAGTGGCATATCGGTAATGTTTAACCAAGGAAGAAAAGCCCTGGTTTATAGTGCTTGCTGACTGCTGTATGTCAACATTCCCATCAGGGCTGATTTTAAGTTACTAATGTGACATCATTCAATGTAGAAAAAGATGTTTACAATCAACTATCAGAAGTTAACTGTCAACCAACCACAGCAATGCTGTGGTAACAAAGCTCCATAATGCAGAGGCCACATGGAAAGGTCCTGAGTTCATGACTCAAAGTCTCCCTCTACATGTCAGGTGTGTGTGCATGCCTATGACCCAGGCTGAGGCTGGGCATAGGTCTGGAGCATAATGACCCTCTCTGCTGGGGGTGCCTGTCTCTCTCTTTCTCTCTCTTTTCCTCTCTCTCTCTCATGAAAGAAAAATAAATGTCAAAAAAAAAAATAAAAATAAAAAAAGCTAATCCAGTATATAAATGTCACAACAGAACTAGAGAGAACCTTTAAAAAAGAAGAGAAGTTATCCCATACCAAGGCTAGAAATGCAAGAAAGAATGAAGAACAACAAAAATAATAAATATGTGAGTAAATCTAAATGAATATTTATTATACAAAATAATAATAGCATGTGGCCTTCAAAATAAATGTAGAATGATATAAATGTATGACGACATAAATACAAAAGGAAGAAGTGGGGTAAATAGAGTCAGTTATCTAAGGTCTAGGAAGTGTTCAAATTCTAATTTACATTCATCTTCAATAAATCAGAGACAAAGCATGAATAGATGGTCAATCAGTTTATTATTATAAGAGGATCATGCAGAAGGAAAAAAAAAAAAAACAGCTTCCCAAGAGATGTAAATTCCCAATGTAACAACAACAAAATGAATCCTGATCCCTATCTCACACCACACATAAAAAATCAACTCCAGGTATATCAGCTATATAAATGCAATATGAAAAACAATATATCTTCTAGAGGGTAACATAGGAGAACATCTTCATCCTTTCAGGTATGAAAAATTTTCATAAACTGGGATTCCCAAAAAGCACTGAATATAGAGGGAAAAAATGATAAACTGGCTTAATTAAGAACTTCTGCCTATCAAAAGACACAAGGGACCAGTGGGTGGCATAATGGCTACATCACTGGACTCCCATTAGTCACCTGTGGTTCAAGTCCTGGACTCAGTAACTTAAAACTCACACTGGGCATGAGTGTGTGTATTCCCAAAATCCCAAGAGGAGACTGGAGGAGAAGGGACTGCACTGTGGCCATCCCCCCTCAGGGGTGATTTCTTGTTTTCTGTCTCTCTGTCTCTGTCTCGGTGGCAACTACACATGCCCTATAGCAAAAATCTCTCAAAAAAAAAAATAATTAAAAAGTTAGCCCTGGATTGTGAGAATATAATTAGAATACAGATTTCTGACAAAGAATTTATTTCCACAGTATATAGTCCACTTTGTCAAAAGCCAGGGAAAATAATCAGGTTTGTGGCAAGAAAAATAAAGCAGGAAACACAGGACAGTGGGATCTAGTGGGTTGCTGATAATGGAAACATGCCTTACCGTATGCAAGGCACCATGCTGAGAACATTCTATGCATCATTTTATTTAATCCTCACAATAATCCTCTGAGTTGGTACAACTTTCATCCCTACTTTACAGGCTCAGTACAATGTTAGTCTCCAAGAGGACTGAGATGCTTGGCTAGAAAGACAAACTGTAATTCATCAGTATAATGCCAATCAGTGATGCAACGGCAAGAAGAAATTTATCATGGCCTACCTGCAAAGAGGGGCTGCAGCCAACAGGTGGACATAGCCCAAGGTGAACTATTCGGACCATGTGGCTATCTGGGGGCTGTGTGGATCACAGAGTGCGTTTAGAGCAAGTAAAGATTAAGCCAAGTGCAAAGGCCACCACAATATCACAAGTTAGGAAGTGTTGCTGTTACAAAGCAGGAGTTTTTCAGAGGAATTTTAAGCAGTTTAGAGACTACATAGACAAGAACCCAAGAACCATCATGCCATCATGATCCATAAAATGTGGCCCCATGTGCCAAAAGTAATACTGCAGAAGACAGTCCAATGTAGTTCCTTCTGGCTCCATAGTTTTTCAAGGGGTATAATTCTGAACACATCATTAAGTTGTGCTCAGCCTTACTTTACTTATCCACAAAATGGAGATGACAATGGCCTCTGCATCAGAGAGGATTCAGCAGAGGGAATCCACATGATGTACTCGCCGTGGAGTATGAGCTCAATGAATTATTATGTTGAAGTTTTAGAGTTGAGGAGGGAGTATAATAGAGTTTGGCTCTCTTTGCTTCTAAAAAATAATGAACTGGGGAATCAATGGGCTCCCAGAGAACTCTCCTGCAACAAAAAATAGTCAAGTGTCAGATGAGAAGGTAGACATTTGCTTGGGGTTCTGGAGCTTGCTTTTTAATTATTATTTTATATATTTCTTTTTCATTTCTTATTTACATTTAATTGCTGTACATCTTTGTGGTGTACAGTATGGATTTACAAAGCATACATGCAGTGTGCAATCACCAAATCAAAGTCATCACCAAACTCATTATTTCCAACAAAAAACACTACATTATGATGTCTATGTTCAATTTTGCTCTACAACATTTGCTGTTTAGGTTAGATGCTCATGTGACTTTCCAGCAGAAATAGCCTCAGAATTTCACTCCTGGAACTTGGATAATAACTCACTAACACAGCCTGAGTTTCAGTTGAATGAAAAGGGAAGAGGCTTGGGAAAACCATCAGACCACTGCTTAATACTTTGACTGCTGCCAATTTCAGGCTTTGGTTCTCATTTCCCCTCTTAGAGCCTTGGTTTCCTCATCTGCATTCTACTTAATGCATTTTAAGACAGTAAAATATCTGAAATGTCTGGCATATTCAGGATGCTCAGCAGACGTCAGTACACTTGTGTGTCAGCAGACATTCTTAGAGAGTGCCTGTATTTGGAGAGTGGAGAAAATTGTGAATTCCTAGCATTTAATTTTTCAATGAGTCTGGATATCTTGAATGCACATAAGGATGAAAAGAAAAGGCTTCTCAAGCCCCTCGCCTAAAAGTCCTCTCTCAGGAAGAGTAGAAAACAGTGGGGAACCAGAGCCCAGTACTCAGTTCTTTATAGCTTGTCTGCAAAGAGACCTGGCATTGTGTGGGAAAGAACTTTCAATACCTATAACCAAGGAATGGCATGGCTCCCCTCAATAGCTAAGAGGTCAATTAAAACTCTGGTCACATATGCCAAAAACCTAGAAAATACTCTTACCCTTTCATCTGCTAACCTTGCTTCTGGAAATCTATACAAAGAGAACTACGTGAGATATAGAAAAAATATAAAATGATCATCATAGAGTTATAAAGAAATCACAAACATAAGAGAAAAACTCTTTGCCATTTAGGAAAGTCTCTTAAATCATCACTAGAACAACAGATAAAGAAATAAAATTACAAATTAGTTAGAAAAATAGCAATAATCCTGGGACCAGCAGGTTGTCTAGTGGTTAAGGAACTAGGCTCCCACATGGCCAACCACAGTTCAAGTCCAGACCCAATGGCTTCAAAATAATGCCAGGCATATGTGCATGTGTGCCCAAAATCCTGAGAGGAAAATGGAGAAGAGATTGCAGTATGGCCATACTCCCCCACCCCCAGGGGTGATTTCTCACTTTGTCTCTCTCTCTCTGTCTCTCTCCATGATTACACACACCCTATGGCAAAAAATCTTAAAGAAAATATCAACAATGATAATACTACATATAATAATCTGTAATAGAGAAATAGCCAAAACTATAATCATAAGTAAATTATTAAATGAGAAAGAATAAAACTTATTAAATGATAATGAATGATAAAATCTTATTAAATGAAAAGATAAAAATTATTCAATGAGAAAGCATTATTAAAGAATAAAACTAAATGCACTAATGATTTAACCCAGGAAGTTAAAAGGAGAATAAAATAAAATCTAAGAAAAACAAGAGTAAGGCTTTAAGAAGGTTAAAAGCAGAAATTAATTCATCAAAACCAACAGCAGGGACCAATAAGAAGCGTGGTGGTTGCTATGAAGGAGAGGCATTGTATGTCCCCACTTAATATATACCAAGTGTCTGCACTCTAAAATAAATAAATAAATATATATATCTGAAACCATACTGCTTCTGTTGTTATAGAGTCATATAATTATACAAAATTATAAGACATATTTTGAACATTATCTTTAAAATTCAGTATTTTGAAATTTTGAAAGTTGTTTGTAAACTGTCAAGAATTATGGATTATGAGCTAAAATTTTTTGCTATGTAAAGTAAACATTTGTGGAAAAATGTAAAAAAAAAAAAATGAAAAGAAAAAAAGAAGCATGGTGGTTAAGGCAGCTGGATCACAGCATGACTGACTGTGCAGTGCAAGCCCCAGATCAGGTAGCTTGAGAAACATGCTGGGTATATATGAGTGTGTGCTTAAAAGCCTAAGAAGAAAATGGAGAAGGAATTGCACATGGCCATCCTCTTGGTAGATTCTCTCTCTCTCTCTCTCTTTCTCTCTCTCTCTCTCTCTCATCTCTGGAGAGCGTACACATCCTATATAAAATTTAAAAAAAATAAAATAAAATAAAACAGCAGTAGAATCAAGAGCTAGTTCTCTGAAAAACACTATTATATAAACACTACCAGTAACTAATCTCTATCTAGCCTAATTTTTTAAAATGAGAAAATATAAATATACACAATAAAAAATAAAAAGGTATTTAACAAAAAAAAAGCCAGCAATTCAAAAATAAGGAGAAATTATTTAAACCTTAATAAATTTGAAAATTATCAATGAAATAGAGGACTTTCTGGATATAGACAAATGAACAAAACTGACTTAATAAGGATTAATAACATAAATTAACCAAAAGCAGTAGATGAATTTGAAAAAGTTTCCTGGGGATTATCTCTAAGGCCGTGTCAAATATTATAGACAGCAGCAAAAAGGAACATATCTTAACATATTTTATGACCTCTAATAACCTTGACAGAAAAATCCGATCATGTGTACATATACACACATACCGAAAAAAGGAAAGAAAAAATTTCCTATAGCCTTGTATCCCTTAGAAATAAATATACAGGGACCAGCAGTTGGTGTAATGGCTATGTTGCTGGACTCCCATGTAGTTGACCGCAGTTTGAGTTCTGGATCCAGTGGCTTAAACTCACACAAGGCACGTGTGTATCCATGCCCAAGATCCTGAGAAGAAAATGGAGGAGAAAAGGGATTGCAGTGTGGCCATCCCCTCTGGGGGGTGATTTCTCACTTTCTGTCTCTCTCTCTGTCTTTCTGGCGAGCGCACATGCCCTATAGCAAAAAACTCTCAAAAAATAACAACAAAAAAAAAACCCTCCATGCCACCTGCTGGTCTCTACATGAAAAATTTTTAAGTAAAATATTTTTGAAATCCACTAATGTAACAAATTAAAATATACTTATATCAGCAAGAATTTGTCTCAGGAAAAAATTTTAATAATCTAATCAATTAAGAGAAAATTATAATCTCAAAATTTTTCGAAGTCATCTTATAAGCCATTTCCTATTTTTAAAAAATAGTAAACAAGGAACCAGAAGTACATTCCTGGTCTCAAACTACCAGCTAACATTATATTTATGGTGATATAATATAGGTGTTCCTATTAAAATTATGGGCACCCTCCTATTACAACTGGTATTTGACACCAGTAAAAAAAAAAAAATGCCAGCCCACCAAACAAAGCAAGTTAAAGAAATAAAAACTTCAAATAGTAGGAAAGACTTAGAAAATTATCATTATTTGCTTAAAATATAAATGAAGTTAGAAAATAGAGAAGCAAGCAGAAGACTGTAATAACTAATAAGAAATTCAAAAGCACTGCAGTCTAGAAAGTATTCAATAACCAATAATATACCCTATAAGTTAATAACCAATAATATTAGTTTTGTATTATAAAATATAGTAACGATAACAACCAAATCAAACCAAACCAAATCAAATATTTTTTTAAAAATGTAACAAGAAGTATGTAAAATCCACACAAAGAAAACAAAAATTACTGACGGACATAAATTAGATCTCAGTAAATTAAAGAAATAAGCTAATTGCAATATTATAAACCAACTGCTTGCAAATTTCATAATAATTAAATACTATTCTATTCCCATTTACTAAGATTTTATTTCACTTGAAAATTAATTCCATAAATTCACATAGAAAATAATTGGGCTAAAGTAATCAATAAAATTGTGAAACATAAGAATAAAAGGAGGGGGACCAGCAGTTAGCATAATGGCTATGTTGCTGGACTCCCATGTAGTCGACTGCGGTTCAAGTCCTGGACCCGGTGGCTTAAACTCATGCCGGGCGCGTGTGCGTGTGTGCCCAAGGTCCCAAGAGGAGAATGGAGGAGAAGGGATTGCGGCATGGCCATCCCCCCTGGGGGGTGATTTCTCGCTTTCTGTCTCTCTGTCTCTGTCTGTCTGGTGAACGCACACGCCCAATAAGAAAAAACCTCTCCAAAAAAAGAAAAATAAAAAAAGAATAAAAGGAGGGTTGGCTTTGTGGTCTAGTGGTTAAAGTAGCTGGGTCCCACGTGGCCAACCATGTGGTTCAAGTCCCAGAACCAGTGGAGTACCCAAAATCCTGACAGGCAAGAGACAGATAGAGAAGGATTTGGGCATGACCTTTCAACATAGGGGGGTGCTATCTCCTCTACCTCTCTTTCCGTATCTCTCTGGAGAATGCACATGCCCTCTAGAAAAAATAATTAAAGGAAAAGTTTTGTTATTTTAAAAATAATCAAATATATCATATTGTTATCATTAAAGTGCATGGTGCCTAAGCAAAAATAAAGCATTATGTAGCTAGAAAAAAAAAATTGAAAGTCCAGAATCAGATAAATCATTTTAATTATTAATACATAAGTGGGAATTAAATGGATTAGTCAACAATTGGAGTTAGACAGCTGGTTACATGGTTAGAAAAGACTTTAGCGAAGTCATTTTACCCCCACCTTTATACCAAAATAAATTCCAGACAACAAGTTATGTGTAAAAATAATAACAATGACAACAATAATAAACAACAGTATGATGAATGAAGGTATAAATTGTGAGATTTAGGAGGAGGGAAATTTGGAAATAAGAATAAAATTATAAATGTGTACAACACAAGATACAGTAATTCCTCTTCTAGGAATTTAAATAATAAGTATGTAAAGATGTAAATGCAAAAGGATCTGTTGCAGCCCTTTGCATAATTTTTAAAAAATTCCAAAGGTTCAAAAATTGGCCAAGTAAATCATAGTACCTCTAAGGAACAAAACTTTCATCAGCTACTAAGAATTTTGGCATAGAAAAATATTAGATCAAGGAAAATAGGTGAATAATATTCCTAAGTAGAAGAAGCATGTTACAGGATATTTTGGCTTAAGACCCCACGTGTACATACATGGGCATAAATGTAGTAGCTACAAATCATATGTATTCCATATATATGGTTTGAGATGTTTATGTATGTATGTACAATATGTTACTATCTATCTTTGAGTGATGGACTTATGAACAATGTCTGTTCTGAGTGCATTTGTGCCTTTCTATTTTGTGCTTTCCACATTAAATGTAGATACCACTTTGAATATGAAAAAATACCAATGTTTTTTAAATTGTTAAATACATATGAAGAATTTGGTACTAAGTAATGCAATTTTTTGGCACATTTGGCCCAAAAAATTGAACCAGATTCAAATATGTGCTCAGGTAACTGAATGATTTTGACTGCTGATCAGAATAGTGAATATGTGACAATTACCTATTATCTCATTTTACAATACCATGCTAGAAGAGTGGCTCGAGAAAAACAATAAATAATAATCATAAATAATGGAGTAGTTGTTGGTGTGATGATGGCAGTGAGTGCAACAATCAAATTACTCTTTAAATTTTGGATAGTGTTTACCATTCATGTGGCTACGAGGGAAGTTACAACCTGCCTATCCCTTGGAGGCCACAAAAAAGACAACACTCAGGAGGGTGGGAGAATACCTGGAAGCAAATTATAACCTTAAAGACGCAGGTGCATGAGGAAGAATTGCACTGGGGAAAAAATAAACACAGACTTATGATAATAACACATTCAAGAATTGCACAAACCACTTCCAGCCTAACCATGCTTGCGAAAGATTCCATAAAATCAGGAACCTAACAAGGAATTCTAAGATTCACAAAACATGTGGAAAGATCTTGAACTATTTTTTCTTTGAGGTTTTCTCCTAAATTCCAAGAGAATTGACTCAGACTATTTTGAAATGATAGAATTACTAGAAAATACTAGAAATTATGGTCTTAGCGTAAACTAGCCCTAGAGACAACAAACTGTCAAACATTAGAGCTCTAACATGAAGGCATGATTCATTTTAAGGAAACAGTGAAAAATCTAGATTTATAAACTGGGTGTCACTATTCACTGCACAAAAATGCTTTGCTTTAGGGCTGCCATAAAAATAGAGGGCTGCAGGACCAGAAGATGACTACCCTGTGCAACTGTACTGTTACCCAACTTGGGAATGCATTAATCTATTGTACAAGACAAGACACTGAAGGTAGGAAAGAAATTAATGGTACCAGCAATCACTTCTAAGAAAGCCTTCTGCTATACACTTGAGAAAGCGCATTGCCCCTGGTATATCAAAAACTGTCAAATAGTTGTATTCCTTGCAAGAATCTTCTCACCTAGGTTTCTATTACTGGCATTAGGATAAAAATCTTATAAGCTACACAGATCACTCCACACTGAGGAAGAGTTCAGCTATTGACAGAATGCAGGATAGATGAAATTAGAGAAAGAAGATTCAGAAGTGAATAGATAACCAGGACCATATTTTTTTTTCTTTTTTTGGAGAGGTTTTTGCTTATAGGGCACGTGCGCTCGCCAGACAGAGACAGATAGAGAGATAGAAAGCGAGAAATCATCCCCCCAGGGGGGATGGCCACACCGCAATCCCTTCTCCTCCATTCTCCTCTCAGGATCTTGGGCATGCACACATACACGCCGAGCGTGAGTTTAAGCCACCGGGTCGGGGACTACATGGAAGTCCAGTGACAGCCATTACACCAACTGCTGGTCCCAAGCAGGACCATATTTTGAAGTCATGGGAACTTGGGGTTGAACTCACCCTGATGGTCACTTCTCTCTTAAAAGGAATCATTAAGGACAGGCGCCTTTGTAGATTTACTGCACAGGATGACAACAGCAAGGTAACTGTGTATGAGACAGTGATGGGAACCAAACGTAGATATTAGAACCTAGAGGGTTGTAGATTTTAGAATCTAGAGGGGTGTTATTATGAAGGAAAATCCACAGGCTGAGTCCAATAAAGAAGGGAAGGTACAAGGACATCAGCATCTCCTGGGAACTTGTCGGGAATCTGTGTGTGTGTGTGTGTGTGTGTGTGTGTGTGTGTGTGTGTGTGTACTCAGACCTACAGAATCAGAAACCCAGGGGGATGCTGGTGATGGCTCAACGTTGAACCTCTTGGATAGAGAGCTGCCTTCTGGGTTCTGATTTTCATTTAGAAGCTTTGTGATCTCAGAAAAGCTACATAACCACTGTTAGCTTTCATTTTCTTACCTATAAATTTGGGTTCATTTAAGTGTGTCTCTTTATCAAGTGATTGTTGTAACATTAAAACACACACAAAGGGTTTTACCAGGTGTCAGGATCTTTATTAAGAGACTTGCCTCCAAGGGTTTCCCCCGTGTTATCCATCATTAGTTTTATAGTTTGAAGGTTTATGTTTAGATCTCTGATCTATTTATGGTTGATTTATGGTGTTAATAGTGAAAAACAAGGGACCAGTATTAGGCAAAGACTTCTTCTTTCTGAGAGATTTTTGCTATAAGGCACATGTGCTCTCCCAAGAGACAGAGAGACAGAAAACATTAAATCACCCCTCGGGGATGCCACACCACAATCCCTTCTCTTCCATTCTCCTCTGGAGATCTTGTGAATGCATGCACATGCACTAGGTCTGAGACTCAAACCACAGTCAACTGCATGGAAGTCCAGTGATGTAAGCATTATGTCATCTGCTGGTCCCCAGGCAAAGACTTCTTAAATAAGACCCCCAAAGTACAGGCAATAATCCCAAAAACAGGCAAGTAGGACTACATCAGGCCAAAAAGCTCCTGCACAGCAAAGGAAACAACAATTAGAGTGAAAAGACAACTCTCAGAATGGGAAAATATATTTGCGAACTATGCCTCAGATAAGGGACTGATAACCAGAGCATACAGAGAACTCAAGCAGTTTAATCACCAAAAAAAAAAAAAAATCCAATTTAAAAAATGGATAAATAAATGTCTTAACGTCTTTATCTTGACTGATATGCATGTTATTCATGCAAGAAAAAGCTATGTTGCACAATGTAAGAATAAAGTGATTAAATGTAAGTTAAAATTAAATTAAAAATAAATAAATAGGCAAATAGCTGAAAAGACAACTCACCAAGGAAGACATATGAAAGGCCAACAGCATATGAAAAAATTCTCAACATCTCTTATCATAAGGGAAAAACAAATCAAAACCACAATGAGATACATTTAGCCCCAGTGAGAATGGCTGAGGTTTAAAAAATAAAGAATGGTAAGTGCTGGAGAGTCTGTAGTGAGAAAGGAACTCTCCTACACTGTTGGTCTGAATGTAAATTAGTACAGTCACTATGGAGAATAATGTGGAAGTTCCTCAAAAACTTCAAAATTAAACTACCATATGACCCAGCAATTTCACTCCTGAGTATCTACCCAAAGGATAGGAAAACAGAAAAACACTTGCACATCCATGTTTATTGCAGCATTATTCACAATAGCTAGGGCATGGAATCAACCTACGTTTCTAAGAACAGATGAATGGATTGAAAAAATATGGAACAGATAGACTATAGAATACTACTCAGCCAAAAAAATCAATGAGACTCTGGCATTTGATACAAAGTGTACAAATAGGGAAGATTTAATCCTAAACAAAGTAAGGCAGACTATGAAAGAGAGGCGTTATATGTCCTTGCTTAATAAATACTGAATGTATATATTATTACACTCTATTGCAGAAACTGAAAGATTGGAAGGTATAATAGCAGGGAGGGCAACTGTAGATAACTAGAAACAGTAGGAGCGAGTGGGTAATAGAGAGTGGAAGGGAAGGCATCAGGAAAATAAAACATTTAACAGACATGAAAATCAGAAGTTATGTGTTGATGCTAATATATATGACAATATCTTTGACTGAACTAATATTCACTGCATTCATACTGAGAAAAAACATTTTGTGTGATGCAAAGATGTACAGTGATTAAATGTAATTTAAAATTACAAAAAATAAATAAATAAAAAGAGAGACTAGTGTTGTAAATACTAAAATATTAAAAATAAATAAAATGAATTGCTGGACTAAGAACGAATAGAGCCACGGAAAAGAATATAGAGATAAGAAACTTGCTAGAGTGTATGGATATACTGTGCAACACCAATACCAGTACTGATACAGTACCAATACTTCATACATACTGTAGGAGTCGCCTTCATCAGTGAGAAAAAGGTTCAGTAAATACATGAAGCTAGTTAGAACATGGAATAGGATGAATGTAGCTGTTCACATAATATGCCTGAATTAATTCCATATGAGCTCACTGAATCCTCAAAACAAGCCTAAGAAGCAGGTATCATTATTTTCTCCATTTTGCAGATGAAAACACTGAGGTACAGAGAGATCAGAAAACTTGCCAATGGTTACAGAACTAAAGACTTCATGGCAAAACTGGGTTCTACACCTGTCCATGTGGATCTAACTGCATATTCTTATTACTAACAGAAGAAAACTGAAAAACTATCAATTCTTATTACTAACAGAAGAAAACTGAAAAACTATCAAATAAAATGGACTTTCCTGGATTGTTTATATTAGAAAGTACCAGATTTTACAAAAACAACAGAACTATAAATGAGTTAACAAAGGACACTGTAGAAAACTGAATAAGTGAAATAGAAAACTAGCTAAAAAAATTCTCTGAGTATTAAATATAAAGAAACAATGCTAAGTTGGGGCCAGCAGTTGGCATAATGGCTATGTTGCTGGACTCCCACATAGTCGACCATGGTTCGAGTCCTGGACCCGGTGGCTTAAACTTATGCCAGGCACATGTTCGTGCGTGCCCAAGATGGCAAGAGAAGAATGGAGGAGAAGGGATTGTGGCGTAGCCATCCTCCCTGAGGGGTGATTTCTCACTTTCTATCTCTCTGACCCTCTCTGTCTTTCTGGCAAAAGCACAAACCCTATAGCAAAAACCTCTCAAAAAAAAAAAAAAAGGAAAAGAAACAATAATAAGCAAAATGACAGAAATATGGAGGGTACATCCAGAAAAACTACAATACATTAATCAATGCAACATGAATTGAGAAAGTAATTATCAGTGTCATAATTTTGAAGTACTTCACTACAGATCAAAACAATGGGTAGGAACCTATATTATGAAAACTACACACCTAGATTATACTTCTAAAATTTCTGAAATTAAAATATGAAGAAAAATTTTATAAGAATTAGAAAGAAAGGCTATTAATTTTTAAAATCATATTAGAATCAGACTTCTCCACATCATGGTTTTCAAAGAGGTAAATATGCAATAAAATTTTCACAAGTTAAACATTATTGATGTAGAAGAACAAAAAAATATATTTTCTATATTCAGATCTGCAAGAGTTCAGAAAGTATATCACCCATATATTCTTCCTGACCCCTCAAAAAAAAAACCCAAAAACTATACCACTGATTACAAAATGAACTAAAATAATAATTTCAAAAATAGAAATGTGTCATAAAATAATGCATGAGTAAATATAAAATTGAAATATAGATTTAATATCTAGTTCTTATCAATATAACTCTATAAAAGCTCATTTGTAATGTTTCTTTAAATAAGACATATAATATTTTTAAATCTATGAAAAAATATAAAATATTGTGCTAACAAATACTAAAAAAAAAATTACACATAAGACAACCACTAAAATTTCTGGTTCATGCTTGACAAAATAAAATAAAGGAACAGAAGAATTAAAAAGAAACTGAGGAATTACCCTGCCAAGATCAGGGAGAAAAATGGAACTCATAGAGTGAATTCAGAATTGGGGCCAAGAGAGGACATTCCTAAACCTGAAGAGTCAGCTGAGAAAATGACAAGTTGAACTAACTGGGAATCTGTATTGAGATCTGAAGGGCTTCACTCTAGAAGTTAGGGTAAATGTTAAGTAAATGAGTCTCATAAATACCAGTGCATAGCTCTGATTCATTTGGATGATCTAGAAAAATATCCATCCTTTTAAGTGGTTTAAGATAATTCTATATTTTCCGGAGTCTAATAATAGCTGATATAAATTCAATCTAAAGGAAGTAAAATCATTCTAGGCCTCATTTTGGTTCAACAAACTTTTTTTTTTTTTTCAAATACGATGCCAAGAACACAATCAAAGATAAACAGACACATGAGAAAAGAACACATTAATGAGAATAGGCAGAATAACAGACAATACAAACCTATAGGGGCTTCAAATGTTAAAATGTTACATAAAGACTTTAAAATAACTTATGTTCAAGGAACTAAAAGATGAAACTGAAATTTTCAGTGATGAAACAAAAAAACAAAAAATTGCAGAGCAGATGTCTAGAACTAAAAAAATACAATATCCAAAAGTTTTAGATTTTAGATTTTGATGTAGTTTTGTCAATTTTTATATTTTATGTTTTCTGTTTATTATATTAGATGCATACAGACTTATAAGCTTTATATATATTCCTAGGAAATTTACCTTTTAACCATCATAAAAAATTTTCCATCTTAACTCCAGGAAAGCTTTTTGATTTAAATAGTACTTCATTTAATATTAATAGAGCCACATCATGTAATTTCAATGTTTGTATGGCATTTCTTTTTCCATTGTTTTCCTTTCACTTTTTTGTATCAGTATATTGATAAAAAATATCTTTATAATTGGCATATAGTTAGATTTTAAAAAATCATATCTGATAACTTTTACATTTTAATATATGGTAATATTTGGATTATTTATATTTAATATAAGTATGTATATATTTGGGTTTAAAACTACCATCACACTACTTTTTTTTTAATCTCATCTACTCCAATTTATTTCCTTCCATGCCTTATTTTTTTACTGGCCAAGAGCATTTTATTATCCAACTTTCTCTATATTATTTTTTCTTTTCTTTTAGTGGTTACTCTAGAAATCACAACATACATACTTGGTTTAAACTCTAGTTTTATTTGTCATTTTATACTCTTCCAGACAATTCAGAAACCTTAGAAAAATTTTTGAGTATTTTACTTCTATGCATTTAAAACCCCATTGGGCATCATTGCTATCCTTTTGATTTCCCCCTGCTGCCAGCCTTCCATTAGAAATTATTTTCTGGGGAACCAGCAGTTAGCGTAATGGCTATGTCACTGGACTCCCACGTAGTCGACCGCGGTTCGTGTCCCGGACCCGGTGGCTTAAAACTCACGCCGGGCGCGTGTGCGTGCGTGCCCAAGATCCCGAGAGGAGAATGGAGGAGAAGGGATTGCGGCGTGACCATCCCCCCGGGGGGTGATTTCTCGCTTTCTGTCTCTATGTCTCTCTCTGTCTGTCTGGCGAGCGCACGCGCCCTACAGTGAAAATCTCTCAAAAAAAAAAAAAAAGAAATTATTTTCTGAATAACACTCTTGATTTATTATCTCTGTAAGTGGAATTTTCATTTTTTTCCTAAAAATATCTTCATTTCACATTCATTCTTGCCCTATGAGCATTAGAAGCCTCAGATAGTCATACAAATAAATTCCAAATCATAACTCCTGTGGGGAAAAAAAGAGAATATACTAATTCATAAAACAGGGAACTCTAATCTGGTTTTAAATTCAAGAAAGATTTCCTTCAGAAAGAGATATTCAAAGTAAGAGTCAAGAAATGAATATGAATTAATAAATACAGCAGTAGGAAAGTGCTCCAGGTAGAAACTGAAGAGTATTTTGGACCATTCATAAGATGAAACATGGTACATTGAAGGCTGGAAGAAACGTTGGAATGGGCAAAGTACAGAAAGTAATGGTAAAAACAATTAGCTATAGGCAGAGCCCAGGATAGGGAAGACAAAAAGCACAGTAACTGGATGAATTTGGCTGAATATTAAAAGGAAAAAAAAAACCACATCATTACCAAATATGACTTATTCCATAATATGGGCGGTTGGCATTAAGAAATGTGTTAACTATATCAATTGTTCAAAAAAAGAAGATTCATTTCAGTAGAAAGAAATTTACTCCAAATTAAGGAATTACATGCTTAAAGAATCAGAAAACTGTCCCTGTATAATCCCTTTCTAAAAGAGATACTTGAGGAAATACTCCAGCATCATGAAACACAAGTTCAAGAAGAAAATAATTTATGAAATATACAAGAGTAATAAGTGAGTATATAAGTACAATTATATCTAACATTGAATAATTTCTAATCATTTAACTATTGTACTTAAAGAAATGTTAATGATGCAATGCCTGAGAACGTAGTACAATACAAAACACAATAGGAACAAATCTCTGTATATAAAGTTCAGATAAATTAAAAGACACCAAAAGGGGGCCAGTAGAGAGAAAATTAAAAATGTTCTAAGAGGCTTTTCTGTTCAAGAAGGTTATAACAACTATTTAATTTGAGACACTAATAGAAAAGAATAGTTTTAAATATGTTTTGAAGTATTTTAAAGGACAACCCCAAAAATAAGAAGCATATATAACTACCAGAACACAAAAATAAAAACTAAATGTCTCAAATAATTCAGTGGAAAGAAGGCAAAAAACTAAACACAAGAAAATATGACCAATAGAAAATATAAAATACCAATAGAATGTCATAAATAATTTCAAACATAACAGTATTGATAACAAAACTTATTTACATGCATCAACACAAAAACCTATCCAAAACATCTACAAAGAGAATCTGAAACCTCTCTCTTTTTTTTTTTTGGAGAGGTTTTGCTATAGGTTGCATGTGCTCGCCAAATATATTTAGATAGACAGAGAGACAGAAAGCGAGAAATCACTCCCCATGGGGCGATGGCCATGCTGCAAAACTTGTCCTCCATTCTCTTCTCTGGATCTTGGGCACACACACACACGCACCCCACGTGAGTTTAAGCCACCGGGTCCGGGACTCGAAAGGCAGTGGACTACATGGGAGTCCAGTGACAAGCCATTATGCTAACTACTGGTCCCCAAACTAACTCTTGTTTACAATAAAGCCAATAAAGACCTAAGGAAAATACTCGATACAATTAATAAGCTTTATTTAATAGGTATAACACATATACCTATTAAATATTTATTTATATAAAATATATATATATCAAATTTTGCTCTCCATAGACTATGTCCTTTTCTCAAATATCAACCAAGTATTTGTCACATATTAAATCATGGAAAAGAAGTTAAACACTGTAAATCATTATTTCTGGCCATAATACATTTAAAAAGTTATAGATAACAAAAAGAAAAACAGAAAAAATAGTAATTTGATTACACAGAAATTTAAAAACACTCTCCTAAATAACTCTTTGGTAAAGAGCAATAGCAACTGAAAATACATTAGATTTAGAAAAAAAAATTAGAGGGACCAGCAGATGGTGTAATGGTTACATTGCTGGACACCCGCGTAGTCAACCATGATAATGATAAATTTGGTATTTCAAAGTAGAGGGAAAATAATAATTCAATAAATAGTGTTTAAAGAACAGGTTAAAAATGGAGGAACCATAGCCCAATTTATCATACACAGCAAAACAAATTCAAACTACATTAAATGTGCACTTCACTGTGCAAGAATAGTGACATAAAAGAAATGGAAAAGACTAGAAATCAATGACTATATACTTTAGTATTAGAAAGAGAAGGAAGTAGGAAGAAAACAAGGGAGGAAGCAAGAATAGAGAGACAAGAAGGAACCATAAAGATATGTATTAAATCTGTCATAAAAATTTAAATTGCTCTCTTTTAGAAAAATCCATGATAGACAAAATTAAGAACTAATCAGGAATATTTTTATTGATGGATGCAATAGATAAGGATTAAGCCCATTAATGGTTTTTAAAATCTTTGTTTAACAACAAGAAAAAATTTTAAAACCTCTGAATTGCATTCTTTAAAATACAGTACTGGTATCTTAGAGCATAGTGAAATAAATATGTCTGTTATTGCTTACAATATCCTTTCTGGTTGACAAGCACATCATTTCTGGAGAGTAATTTGGCATTGCTATCCAAAGTCTTTACAAAAGACATACTATAGATGTTCCAAATCTAGCAATCCATCATAAGAAAATAACAGCAATACATATAAATATTTACCAAAAAAAAAGCTTTGTTATACCACTATCTATTGAAAAATTTTTAACAAACTAAGTGGAGAATCTAATATACTATAACAAGTGAAAAATTATATGGTACAGCATATTAAAATTATGTTATAGAACACTATTAAGGGGACCAGCAATTGGCATAATGGCTATGTTGCTGGACTCCCACGTAGTTGACCACAGTTCAGGTCCCCGACCCAGTGGCTTAAACTCACACAGGGCACGTGTGCGTGCATGCCCAAGATCCTGAGTGGAGAATGGAGGAGAAGGGATTGCAGCATGGCCATCCCCCCTGGGGGGTGATTTCTCGCTTTCTATCTCCCTGTCTCTCTCTGTCTTTCTGGCAAGCGCACACATGCAAAGGAGATGAGAGCCTTGAAGATGAGTAGCATAGTGGCCAGCCATCTGAAGTTGACAACAAATTGAGAGCAATCATCGAAGCTGATCCTCTTACCTTAAACAAGAAGTTGCTGGAAAGCTCAACATAGACCATGCTATGGTCATTCAGCACTTGAAGCAAATTGGAAAGGTGAAAAAGCTCAATAAGTGGGTGCCTCATGAGCTGACTGAAAATAAAAAAAATCATCCTTTTGAAGTGTCATCTCCTTTTATTCTATACAATGAAGCATTTCTCAATCAGATCATGTAATGAAAAGTGGGTTTTATACAACAGTGATGAACAGCTCAGTGGTTTGACTGAGAAGCTCCAAAGCATTTCTCAAAGCCAAACTTGCACCAAAAAAAGGTCATGGTCACTGTTTGGTGGGGCCTGATACACTACAGCCTTTTGAATCCCAGCAAAAACATTACATATGAGAAGTATGCTCTGCAAATCAATGAGATGCACTGAAAAGCACAGCACCTGAAGCCAGCACTGGTCAACAGAAAGGGTATAATTCTTTTCCATGACAATGCTCGACCATATGGCACACAACTAATACTTCAAAAGTGGAATGAATTGGGCTACCAAGTTTTGCCTCAACTGCCTCATTCACCTGTTCTCTGGCCAACTGACTACCATTTCTTCAAGTATCTTGACAACTTTTTTGCAGTGAAAATGCTTCCAGTCTGCAGCAGAATGCAGAAGATGCTTTCCAAGAATTCATCAAATCCCAAAGCATGGATTTTTTTATGCTATAGGAATAAACAAACATTTCTTATTGGCAAAAATATGCTGATTGTTATGTTTCCTATTTTTGATTAATGACGGTGTGTTTAAACCTAGGTATAATGATTTAAAATTCATAGTCCAAAACTGAAATTGCTTTCATATCAATCTAATACATGTGTTTAACGTTATGAATATTCCTCTGAGTACCACTGTATCTACTGCCCATAAATTCTAAGGCTACTGTTTGCATTCATGCTATCTTTTAAATATTTAATTCAGGTTCTGGTTTTTCCTGAGATGAAATTAATTAAAAGCCAAGTGTCCAAATTATGAAAAGTGATGTTTGCTGATGAAACCCAAAATTATTCTAGGTAATACATGTAAAGTGAAGTGGTAAATAAAGAATGTCCATGTGAGAACAACCAGGAGGATGAAGGGTTGAGAAATATATCAGGATAAGTGAAGAAAAAAATATAGTGATTATTAATCTGTAGGAACACAATTTCTAATAGCCCAGCGCTTTCAGGAATACATAAAAGCCTTCCACAAGCACCTCTTATGCTCTCGGTGTTTGGGACACAGTAGTGACCAAGACAGACATAACTCTACCTTCAAGAAGACAGTCCCTAAATAAGTACAGAAATAATTGATGGATTATAATGATCATGACGTGAAGAAGCACAGGATACTCAAATAATGCTTAACAAGGTGATCTATCCTGGTGTAGGAATCCTAATCCTGGAAGGTGCCCTAGGTGAACTGATTTTAGAGCTCAAACATGAGGACAGGAAAAGACCATCCAGGACCAGAAGAAAAAGCATGAGTAAAAGTCACAAAGCTATGGAAATATGGAGGAACTGAAAATAGGCAGTGATTATGGTACACAGAAGAGAAACAGAAGAATAGTGTTAGCCAAGCCTGGAAAGGTAGACAAGTGTTCGATCATCTGTATTGGGACTTTTGCCAAGGGCAACGAGAGGCCACCAATACTTCAGGAAGAAAGCAATGTATGTGGAATTGGCTATTAAACAATCACTTTGAATAAACTGTGGGAACAGAATGTGGCAAGGAGGGAATGCTGGGAGTCCATTTAAGAGGCTATTGTTTCTTCCAGAAAGGAGAAAGTACTGGCTTGACTAGGATAGGAACAGAAGAAATGGAGCTAGCTAACCAGAAAATGGAACTGATAAGTCTTGGGGACCTTTTTATTTTCATACACACACACACACACACACACACACACACACACACAGAGGGAGAGACATAAATGGTTCTATTTATTTGAACACATTATCTTAATTTTAGTAAAGGTTCATAATGTACGTACACTGTTAATATCTTTTTTAAATGCTAATTGTACAGACACATTTGCTAGAATCTGGGAATATCTGCTTCATCCATGAGAAACATACAGTTGGCTTGAGCACAAAGCCACATAACCAAGGCACTACTGTCCACCAGACACCAAACTTAACCACTGAGGAGAAATGCAAACACCATGCCAATCAAATGAAGAGGAAAAAAGCACATGGGAATATGCACTGAGGCTCATAAATACACTAAAATGGTGAAATGAGACGGACCAGGAAATGTTACCAACTGTCCTCAAAACCAGAGTCTTGTTGCTTAAGCCTGAGTAAAGGCCAACCAACATCGGATTCCAGCATTACAGTTATTAAGGTAGGCAATACACTTTTTGGGAGGCAGCATGACTTAAAGCAGTGTTGACAAACCACCCCTTAGATGCACATGGATGTATGCCCATCCTCATCAACTCACTCACAAGAATTCCACATTATCGGTTGAAGATAATATGCATGGTAATATCTTTGAGCTAATAAACAGTGTATCCTGGATGGGAAAATTCATTTTGTATGCTGCAATGATATGCAGTGAATGAATGTAAAATAAATAAATTTAAATAAATAATAATAAATAAAATAAAAATAAAGAACTCCATATGCCAACACAAAAGCTTATACTCTCTCAACTATATAACACATACAACTGTGTTTTCATGCTGTAAGTATGGAAAAGAAGGACTTTTTTTTCCTTTTCTTGTTCATAATGTAACGCTCACTGACCTACGCCTGGGATTCTTTGTAAAGCATGCATGCAAGATAGTGCTATTGCAGAAGTATCACCTCCCAACAAAAGGAAGGAGGTTAGAAGGAAAACTGGAGGCATTTTACAATTTAGCAAGAGATGAACAGTGGCACTTAGGTTTAACCTGACTTAAATCTTGATTCTACTATCTGTTGACTGTGGGCCTCAATTTTTGAATCATAAAATGGAGATAATACTAGCACTCATCTCATAGAAAGACTAAATAAGATCATGCATATGAATGATTTACCACAGTGCCTGGCACATCGTAAACAGCAATTAAATACTATTATTTAATATTTTAATATTATTATTAAGATTATTTTATGCAAGAAGCATAAGAAGTATAATTTCAGCAACCCCTTTATGCATCATTCATAATCAGAGATTAGATTTCTCCAAAAGACACAGTGATTCTTGAAGGCAATAAGCAAATGAGGTTTGCACCAGCTTCCCATAAAGCGAATATCATAGACATGGCTACCCAAGTGAGGAGAGGGTGATAATATAACAAAATAAACGTCTCAAGATATCAAAGACTTTGCCATTTCTGTGATGCCTAGTAAGCAAGATGAGAAAACAAAGTTAATCTACATGGCACCAAAATACACAGAGATTCAGAGACAACATTAGGTGTACAGATTAAAGCAGGCTCCTATGTTTTTCCATTCTTAAGGCAATCAATGTATGGTTCCCTTCTTTTTACTACAATACCTTTGCCAAAATCAGTTTCACATGTTTCCGTATAAACCATATTCTTCAAATGAGTGTGGTTGTAGGTGGCAATGCAGACAAGCCAGTATCACAACGTGAATGCCAAGGCATTCAAACTTTACCCTCCATGCTTTAAAACAAGAGGTGCTTGGAATTCTGTTACTTGATCTGACTTATGGCAGTTCACAATGAGTTTGGATTGCTAGGAAAAGTTTAAATATCAGATGCTATACCCATAATGTCAAGGCCTGTGCCTCACTCTTCATCACAAAAAAAAAAAAAAAAAAAAAAAACCAACCAAAAACTAAAACTAAACAAGATTCAAGGCTTTGCTAATCCTCACTGGCCTTCTTTGCTAAATCTTGTATAAGTACGAATCAATGACATCAAGATTTTCAAGGTTTTCTCCAGAACAATCCAGGAAGATACTGTCTCTGTCTTACGTACAACACACTCAGAATTCAGTGAAGGCAAATAGACAATTTTAGCATATCAATATTTATCTCCTTCAGGAAAATAGGTCCTCATTTTTGAACACCTGTTGGAGATGTCAGTGAAAGACTAAAACGATGACTTCAAAAACTCTCATCCAATTCCAAAATAGAGCAATCTTCTGATTATAAAACCACATTATCTTAATTGATAAAACAAAGTTGGATGCTTTCAATAAATTTGATTCATGAGAAAATAATGTCCACTGATTAACTGATCAACTGATCAATAAAGATAAAACACCCAGAGTTAAGAAAAACAGAAAGATTGAAAATTCCTTTAAGTAGGCCAGCCCCACATCCTGGTGATTAAGGGAGCCAACCATGTGGTTTGAATCCCAGTGTGGTGACTTGGAAAAAACACACCGGACATGTATGCATGCATACCCAAAATTCCAACAGGATTGAGAAATGGAGAAGGAATTGCTGAATGACCACACCCCATGGTGGAGGTATGTGCACGCACGTGCTCTCTCTCTCTCTCTCTCTCTCTCTCTCTCTCTCATGGACATGCATGCCCTCGGGCAATTTTTTTAACTGTCTTTAAGCATCACACCAAACAGACTACAGAAATGTCTGAGACAATTTCAACTTTCATGTAAATGAAAGACTTGAATGTATTAATTCTTTCATTAAACAAAGTGTTTCTTGAGTTTTGTATGTGCTAATTGCTTATGCTCAAACAAGACAGAACCACTGCTTTCATGAAGCTTGTAACTTAGTGGGAGAGTCAGGAAATAAGATAATAAGGCCAGTCCTATGGCTTAGTGATTAAGTCAGCCAGATCCCACATGGTCGACCATGTGGTTTGAGTCCAGGACCTGGTGGCTTGAGAAACACACCAGGTGCATGTGTGTACATGCCCAAAATTACAAAAGAAGGAAAAGTAGAGGAAACAGGACGGCAAAGTAACCATCTCCATGGGGAGGAAGGTGCTTTCTCCTCTCCCTGTCTCTTCATCTCTCTCTGGCAAGCACACACACTCTCCAGTAGAATAATAATGAGACGATAACAAATTACAGATAATAGGTTCAACATATTCAAGTGAGTGGCATAATAGAATAGAGTTCTGGACTCCAAGAAGACTCAGAAAACCTTTGATAAGTCCAGGAAGCTTTGCCAAGAGCAACATCTAGGCCGAGACTGAAGGATGAGTAGGAATTATGCAAGCAAAAATTTGGCAGTGGTTGGTAATGGAGAGTGGCCCTGCCATTTGAAAGGGTAAGATTAGAGGAGAGAACATAGAACATTCAAGGCACTGAAAGTGAATCACTGGACATACTATTGGGTTGTTGGAAAAGTCATGACACGCTTTTTGCATAGAAAAAGAAAAAATACATGAGTTTCCTGACAACCCAATATATGCTGTAGGCAGAGAAACAGCAGAAAATGAGAAATCAAATAAAAAGTAGCCTATACAACACTAAAAGACATTTCATTGGGACTGAAACATGTTAAAATAGGAATTTTAGAAAGATCCTTGTCAATACAGTATAGAGAAAAACTGGAGCGGGCAGGACTAGATGCCGAGATATGACCTGAGCAATGTTGGAGTGATACAAGCAATGAGAGTTGTCTTCTGAATTAAAGTGGTGACAGCGAATCTGAAGAGAAGAAGATGAATTAAAGAAATATGCAGGATGCTGATTCAACAGGACATACATGGTTTCTGTATGCATGTAAAACAAAGGAGGCTGCATTTCTAGCTTGCTAATGTCTGGCTGGAGGTGATACTGAAACTAGGAATCCAAAAGGACCATCTTAAGTTGAAATCTTAATATTCTGTGTTTAAAGGGTCCAACTGAAGTTTAGACGATAGTTCTAGAGCTCAGAAGAGAAATCCAGGCAATGGTCAGGGATTAGGAAATAATCTATACAGTCACATAGCACAATGAGAAAACAGAGAAAGAACCCTGGCATAGAACCATGCTGAACTTCTAAGTTTAAAGAAAAGGCAGAAGAAGAGAATACAAAGGTATCTGAGGAGAGGAAGAACCAGTTGAGAAAAACATCCTAAGAATAAGGGGTCAAGACCCAAAAGAAGTGACAGCCTCTGAAATATTTTTCTACATGTCACTCTGACCTACCTGTTGTAGGAGAAGTCAAGGGAATCACAAGTACAATCTTAACTCATGGATACCTATTGTGTCACTAAACAGAAATACCTGAGACTGAGTGATTTCCAATGAACAGAGGTTTATCTGCCTCACAATTGTGATGGCTAGAACATCTGAGGGCATGTGGTCAGCATCTGGCTGGCCTCTGGTATTACATCACAAGATGCGAGAAGAAGTCATGTCCACATGCTTGTACAGTGTGAGTGTGTGTGTGTGTGTGTGTGTGTGAGAGAGAGAGAGAGAGAGAAGGGAAAAGATTTTTCACTTTCTCTGTCCATCTCATACTCTCAGCCAAATGGATGGTGACTAAGACTTACACTGAAGGTAGGTTTTCCTCTCAGCTCACTCACATGCCAATCTTGCCTGGCAAGGTGCCTATCCACCTGGATGGTGGATCTTCCTCTTAAAAGTCTCACCACCTTCCAATGTCATTACATTAAACATCGAAAGATAGCACGTCACTCCTTTGGGGACAAACCATTATCCAAACCATAGCAGTCCATCTATTAGGACTCAAGACTGCTCTGACACTGGCAAATGGCAGGACTCCAGGCTGCTCCAAGATGCCAGCAAATGATAAATGACAACTTCAAGGGAGTCATGCATAACCCAAAATACAATCAAAGTGGCAGACATGTCTCCTAAGGTATCCAGGGCAGACAGACTCACTACTTAGTGAACAGCAAGAAAAGATGGTGCAGTAGGTGATATGCTACTCAACACACATCCCATTTTTAGGACTGGCAGACCTATCTGCCCAGCTACTAGGAACACCTCTGTTGCTAAAGGCCCACAGATGTGCCCTTCAAAGGGCACTGCCCTCTGCCACACATAACCTGAAATACAAAACTATGTTTTCTTTTTAAATAGTTCAATTTTATCCATTTTCCTTTGATCCCTTTTACCACTTCTTTAGTTCAAGATGCTCACATTTCTGGCTTCAAGTACTGAAACAGCACATTAACTGGTCACTTCGCTTCTGGTCTTCCTTCAATCTAAGCTACTGCCCCTTTCTGAAGGACCATCTGGGGTTATGCATTGATAGTGTTAAAACTACTCACATTCTTCAAACTAGTAATTTCACATCTCAGAATTTATTCTACAAAAGATAAATAAGGTATACATACAAATAATTATGTTATAGATGTTGTAGTCCTTAATGGCCATATTTATAATGGTTTACAAATGGGGACAATTTAAATGCCCCAAATGCCGGGGATTAATAACAGAAAAATGCTGCATTCAGGGAAAAATTAATCTGTTGTTAAAAAATCATAATATAGAAGGCCAGCAGGTGGCATGGTGGTTAAAATGCTAGATTCTCACATGGCTGACCGCGGCTCAAGTCCTGGGCCCAGTGGCTTGAAAAACCACACCGGGCACATGTGTGTATATGCCCAAAATCCTAAGAGGATAAAAGAGGAAAAAGGATTGGCTACTACTCCTGGGGGCTGATTTCTCACTTTCCTTCTCTCTGTTTCTGTCCCTCAATAGCAAGCACACACATGCCCTATGGCAAAATAAATAAATAAAAATTTTTTAAATGATGATATAGAATATTTTAAGATATGAGAAAATGTTCCTTTTATGTGTGTGTATATGAAAGTAAAACAGGTTGTAAACAAAATATACCCTAAGTTACAATTTGTTTTTTTTAATTACATAAATCCAGTTCCAATCCTACCTTCATATCTACTCCCAAGAAGGTAACATTTAATTAATTCTGATATCATCTCAGTATTTGTTGAACAACAATTACATCCTAAATGTATAAAATGTTTATCTTGGGTATTATAATTATTATTTTCCTTCTTGTTTGTATTTTTAAATGCAAAATAATTGTAGATTGCTTTCAAAAATAGAAAAGGTAAGAAATATCCTCAACGAACCCCACAAATGTGTTCATGTTCATGTCTTATTTTAAATTCTTCAACAATCATAGCCTCCTCTGAGAAGCTTTCTCTCATCTCCCCAGGGATAGATCACATATCCCCCTCCCCCCCAATGTGTTCCTAGAGAACCCCACCTTCCTTGTATTAACACCTTCCTCAGTGCACTGTAAACTATTTTCTTAACTGTATCTCCCACTAGACCATGCTCATGGAGGGCATGACCATCATCTCCCTATAAATCACTTGGAATATATTTGGTGATCTATAAATAGGAAATGAACAAATTAATGATGGTGCTATTAATTCTTCACCATCCAAAAGATGCAGATGGATCCATGTCTTTGGAGTCTAAATGTGTCTCCAAACTTAAGATATTCAATAATCACCAGACCTGAACTATTGCCTAGTAACTGGTCAGGTTGCAAGAAGTCTCCTTTCAAGGGCAATTTAAGCCCCTAAAGAAATTATCTTATGCAATAAGGAGTGACTTGACATGAAAGTCTACTTGGAAATAAGCTGATGCTTACCCACAGGGGATAACTTAAAATAACTTTGAATATGTGGAAGAGTCTACTCACATACCATATTCATCGGGTACCTACTGCATGCCAAGGAATCAATTCAACTGAGATATTTTCTGTGAAGTTATCTGTCTCTTCAAATAACAGCACAGAGTTTCAAGAAGCTGGATTGTGGACTATACTCTGTGCTAGTGCACTTCAGATGTGATGGGTAAATAGGGGAATGATATCATTATAATGAGTCATGTTGGCTCATATTCGATGTCTCCTAGCTTGATAATATTTTGAAGCAATCATAGCACTCTGACAAGGAAAGAAAAAGAATTAATAATGTCCAAAGACCTTAGAGCAAAGGTGGAAATGTACTCCAGTATCTTCCTTTAATGTGAGTAGTGGCTGATTTAGTGGTTTTGGGAACCACTACTCTTTCCACTATGTTGACCTGCACGACAAACAGCAAGGACAGATGAAGAATCTACAGAAACATCCATACAGGAAGACCTATATTGGTGAATGAAGAAGACTGTCTTGGACTACATTTAATTTTGATGAATATGGTCTCTATTAGAAATGGAGGCCCTGTGTGATCTACAGGAAAAAAAAAAAAAGAAGAAGAAGAAGCACAAACTCATTTGAAGAATGTAAATAATGGAACAACTTGCTAAGGACAAACACCAGCCAGTGGAGAGTTAATCAAGTTGTATTTTTATTAGATTTGACTTTGGTTTTTTTAGTGTTCTGATTACAAAGTTCCATAGGTTTTCAGTAGTCTTCTTCAATGCTATTTTTCCCACTAACTCTGTTATATTTAGTGTGTAATTTTGCAGAATGCAAGGTATTACAACACCATGGTGGAGATGCCTTGTTCATCACTGTCGCAGAGTCCATTTTTAACCAAAGTAAATTTCTTTCAACAGAACTAAAATTATCCTGTTATTATTTATATTATTTGGAATGTAATGAAAGTCATATCTTTAAATATATATTATATAAACACACACATAATCCGTATAGGAGGATAGATGCATATCAATCCCAAAAGGAGGACATATCACACATCTTAAAAGAATTTCACCCCTTTAAGATAGAACTTCAGGAAGTATAAATAAACTGAATGTGGACAGAGAAGGAATTTTCACGTCTATCTCAAAAAGTTTCAGCTTGGCCACTTGGCCATCACTGACTTCCTGTGCATGTATGTGGCATTCTCTTTGAACATTTTTGCCAATAAAAAGATCTCCTTCACATCTGCTGATGACAGGGGAGGGAAGGTTTTTAAATACCACTCCATCCACATGGTTGAAGATTAAATGTATTCAGTACTTCTAACAAAGAACAGTCTGGTTCTCTGGTAAGGAACTCAGACATACTTCCTTCCAGAGAGAGCTAAGCCACCTTCATTCAAGGTTTTACCACCAAGAAGAGACCATGACCTGGGGAAGAAAAGAGAACAGATGGCAACATTCAAACACAGGGTAACAAAGGTCATCTGAGGTACTTTATGAATCCTTAAATCACTCTTCAGTTCTCTGGTTCAGTCAACAAGTAATTGAATGTGCAAGGAGCCAAGGATCCAGAGATGGACAAGACAAGAAAACTGGATTCCTTCTTTCTCTGATGTTGTCTTCCTGATACCCAAAAATCTTAACAAATGATTGACAATTCCTGGGTTGAAACTCCACTGGCTGTAGAAGCCAGATTAGGACTAGAAGAGTGAGTGTGTGGTAATAGGAGCACTGGGACAGTGATAAACGAGAGATCATATGCTTCAGCTAAAGGTGTTCCAACTATCTTCTTACGTACCACTGAGGCAGAGCAAAATACATACATGGCCCAGACCTGCCATCTATGTAGACATGGCTGCCATTTTAGCACCACCCACACCAGAGCATCTACACAAGGAATGCCATTCTGTACACATACAGATTCCTGACTCTCAGACATCAATCAATATTTCCAACTTCCTTCCTAGAGGTGATGGTTATACAGCACCAGAAGATAATGAGAACTCAGCTATAGGAGAAACAAAGCAGATCAATCCACCAACATCCTAAATGTTGGAACATGAGCTTATTACATATGTTTCCATTATAACTGAAGAGTACCAGAAACCAGCAGTTAGCATAATGGCTATGTCGCTGGACTCCCACGTAGTCGGACGCGGTTCGCGTCCTGGACCCAGTGGCTTAAAACTCATGCCAGGCGCGTGTGCATGCGTGCCCAAGATCCGGAGAGGAGAATGGAGGAGAAGGGATTGCGGCGTGACCATCCCCCCTGCGGGGTGATTTCTCTCTTTCTGTCTCTATGTCTCTCTCTGTCTGTCTGGCAAGCGCACACGCCCTATAACAAAAACATCTCAAAAAAAAAAAAAAAAGAATACCATCTGATACACAAGTTTTCATTTTCTGGCATCCTTAAAATCAGCACCTATTCCTTAAAAGATATTTGGGGAAGGTTTACTTTTCAAAATTGTCCAAAACGCCAAAGAGAAGATGAAGAATCTCTACATCCAAATCACATCTTCACCATAAAAGGTCAAAGATAATGTCAGCAGACAGACAGATGAAATATACCAATTACGAATGTAATAATTCTTAGCCAACTCAAAACGTGGTATCTTGGTTAGAGGTTACAAGAAGTATTAATGTACACTTGAGCATAATATTTGATTAAGGTGATATAGTTTAGAATGAGGGGGGTTTTTTTTGTCTTTGAAGATCAAAATATTGGATATGCCAAGATTTTTTCTGAAATCAAGAGCCTATTTTTTACACACACAACCATTTTACAGTTAGAAATATATATGCTAATGTACACTTAGCACTTCTTAATTGCTTTTAAAGCTAAATTTGAACAACAAATTAAATTCCTCAGTATATGGTATGCAATGTAGACACCAGCTATAAAAATGTTGACACTGGTTAGACTTTGTAATGCAGTTTGGCCCTTTTAGTAATGACTGTGCAAATAATCAGCCACTGAAAACCATTTTATTTTGAGTACAATTACCTACTATCACAGAAGTAATTATTATTATTGTCCTGCTTATTGAACTTCAATAAGAACTCTTGAGGTGCTAAGATAGTTCCAAGGCCACTGTGGAAATCCCCCCCTTTATAGACTCTTCTGGTAACTATAATTACCAGTGTTAAGGAGGGTAGTTTCAGATGAACATTAAACAAGAAATTATCCCCAGAAGGTTCATGAGTTCCAAACTTTAAATGCGGAAACACTGACAGCTCCTAATATATCCTCTTGAAGTCTTCGCAATGCAACTTTTCATCCAGGCGAGGTCAGCAGCTCTAAGACGATTCAGTATCGATGGCTGGAAAAATCCATGATCCCAATGGGCAGTTTCGCCCCTGAACAATATCTACGTTTGGCCAATTCACAATAGTACTGATTAGACTTCAGACAGCTCAATCACACCTTCCATTTCACTCTGCTTCAACCTGTGGTGTCAGAAATTGCTCTGCCATCTTGAGTCAGCCCAAGGTGCGTGCTGATTCACCCAAAGTTCTTCCCCAGGTCTCTTCCCAACTTCGTCTCATCTATTAGCACAGGGATGAAGAAGGTGGGCGAGTAGCGAGGTCAGCAACCTGCACTACTCTTTCAAGAAGCTGCAGAATTGCCTATGCCGCCCCCCACCTGTGGCCACCGGCTAGAGGTACTTTACTGGGTCTCACCAAGTTCAGAATCATCCAAAACACCCTGGTCACACAGGAGGTCAAGTAACTAACCTGCCTGGTCTCGGTTCTTCTCTCACAATCCAGCAAATCCACCATCTGAGTTGAGTTGCCCAGGAGGGCCCAGCAGGAAAAGGTCATTGTGGGCGGACCACTCCTGCAGTTTCTTGTGAGTGGATCAGCACGGTGATCTCTAACCTCGTGTGAGGTGAATTCCAGGTCTTCTGTGGGCTCACCTCAATTTAGCCAAAAACCTTGAAAACCACAGCTACTGATTTATGTTTAAGGGAGCCCAGGTCCAGGCTGACCCCTGGTGCTGGTTTCTTGAAGGGTCGGCCGGCTTTCCGGTAGGTGGGGGCGGGTCTCTGACTTTCGTACCCTGAACCTTCTCTTGAAGACCGACACCTCTTGGAGGGTCTTATCCCCTGTGAGCGGTCGTTGTTTCTTCTTGTGTCCACTTGTTGGGCATCCACAGCAGGCACAGTTGTGTCCAGGGCCAGCTCAGCCTAACTCTCCAGAGATCATAGGTATTTTTTCCATTGTTTGAAAGATGCCAGACTAACGTCTTCCTTCACCACTTCTGCGATGATTTCAACGTATCCAATGCTGACCAGTACCTGTGCAGACCTGGACACAGGTAACTGGGGTGACACCAGCGGTGGGCGCAGGGCTCACACTCGAAGTCCACCAGCAACATGTCGCCACCCACCTCCAACTTCCATGTTCTCTCCTCTTCCACCAAGGCCTTCTGCAGCGCCCCCTTTTGCCCCCAGAGAGCATGACACCCACAAGGACCGCCCCCTCGCCCCGGCCTGAAGGGCTTCCCAGCCCGTCGCGGGGGCAGCAGGTGGGGGGAGGGGGAAGGGGAGGTGGCCCTTGGCGGGCGTCTCCGAACCCCCACCCAGCTGTCCTCTCGCAGCCCCCGGG
>NW_006159850.1:7475062-7499145 GCF_000334495.1 Tupaia belangeri chinensis | reverse complement strand
GGAGAAGCAGGTAGAGAGCTGCGGGAGCAGGTCACAGGCAAGGGGCCCCAGCTCGGCTCAGGCGGCCCGGGCCCCCTCTAATCTCCCCGCGAGGGAGTGGTGGCCGTTCTTAGGAGACCTGGCCCCTCGGGGTGTGCGGCCCCTCCCTCCAGGCCAGAAGCGCCATGGAGAGCCTAGACAGCGTGGCCACTCCAAAACCCTGGAAAGTCGTAGAGCCAGGCGTGGCCTTCCCTCAGCACCCCTTCCTCGAGCCCCTGCCTTCATTCGTTCAACCGTTATTCAACAAACGTTACCCAAAGTGCCCAACTGCAGGGTGTCCCAGGAGGCACACCTGAGACCCTGGCCCCAGGGGACTTTGAATTCCGGAGGGGAGACTATACACACACATGCGAGGCTTGTAATGGTGCATACACAGTGGTTCAACAGGAGGAGTTCCTACTGTGTGCAGAGCCCCCGGAGCTGGAGGGACTAGAGAAGCTCTTTGAAATTCAAGCTTGTTCTTAGTCATCTCTTCTACTAAATCATGGGAAAATGGTCGCCCTCTGCTGAAAGGTTTCCTCTTTGGGGATTGGAGGGGGAGTATCTCAGAACTTGAGAAGGCTGTTGGGAAATTAAGGGAAGGTCTTCTTCATCCCAGTCCCAAACATGCCCAAGATGGTCACTCTCTCCAGATGCGCTGTGGACTTAACTCACATCCTCCCTGCGTGATTTCCTAGTTGGGAGACCAGACCGTGGGCAGGTCATGTTTCCCATCTGAGCCCTGCTGTCCTCCCTCCTCTCTAAATGGGAGAAGGTGGTAAGCACCTAAGCTGATGTGAGGCTTAAATAGAGGATTTAGGATCTATGTATATATGTGTGGCCGCCGAGCCCAGTGGGACTCAATTAAGGTCATGTGTGCCTGAATCTGGACCCCAGAGGGCCCTAGTGGACAGCGAGGTGGCAAAAGAATCAGAGGAATGGTTTAATCCAGAGGTAGTCAAACCTCTTAAAGTCACCAGATTCTTCAATTTTAAAAATCCCCTGGAAACTAGACCACAAAGTTTTCACGTCTGGCTCACTGCAGGACACAAGCGTTTGCGTGTGCTGTTCCCTCTGCTAGAGCGTTCTTTCACACTGAAGCCATTTGGAAAACTAGCTCTTCCTGCGGGAGTTTATTTATCTTTGTATCACAAGGATCTACCTCTGTTCCAGAGAGAAGGGTTACTCAATGAATGTTTTTCAGACTATGCCAATACAACAAATGGCATACCAATTTCTAGTTAAAGTTCCATATTCAGATGATGATGGGGGAAAATGGTGAAGGTATGGAAATAATAAAAAAAGAAGCATATTTTGGTTAGAAACTGTAAGTTGTCATAGCATTTCTGTTCCCTCTTCATATTGATATTTTCCAAAGGCCATGGTTTTCAATAATAACATTATTAATAAGTAGTTTTCTCTCTGTAGGTAGCAAAACAAATTTTAATGATCCTTAATTTGTACTTGAAAATACACCACCATAGCATGAGGATGTAATTTGGAAGTAAAAGACAAGAAAGAAACTGGGTTTGGAAATAATATGCTCAGCAAAATTTGAATATATAATCAGTAGTTTTACAAAAACACCGAAACTTTTACTTATGCTGGCCAAATACTCCCTGGGAATGTGAACACAATTTGAAAAACCCTAGTCTAGACAACAACTGTGTACAAGCCCACAGAAGGGGATAGTCACTGTGGGCTGGCATGTTCAGGACTACTTTATAGATAAGGTAGGATCTTGAAGACTTCTAGAAAAAGAGAGAGAGAGTATTTTAATTTGGAGAAAGAAGTAAGGGCAGATGGTAAGTAATTCCACAATAAGAGGGATGTGGGAAGACCCCTCAAAGACAGATTTGTGGAAGTCACAGGACCTGGGATGGTGAACATTGAGTTAGTTCATTGAGGGTCTGTTAGCAGGTCAGCGGTGGAAAACTGAAGACGACTTTGGAATTGATCAAAAGTGTGTGGCGGTCAAAAGTGTGCTTTGGAAAGCAAATTCCAGAAGAAATAATAGATACTGGCTACAAGAGTTGAGGTTAGAAGCAAGGAGACCAATTCCAGTGGTCCCTGTGGTAGTAGTAGAAATGAAGAAGAAAAACTGGATTTGCGAGACGTTCAGAAGACTGGAGCTAACTTTTATTATGGTTACTCCACCTACTTCCATGCAGCATTTGATCCAGATCAACAGGACTCGATGACTAACAGGATATGTGTGTGTGTGTGCATGTGTGTGTTGAGGATTGGGGGAGGGGTTAGCAACCAAAGAAAGAAAGGATATAGAGATGACTAAGGTTTTATATTGAGGGACTGAGCAACCCACCCATCATAACACTACTTTATTTTGAGCTTACCCCCCAGACCATCACTGGCTTCCGGAAAAGACAGATGCTTCCTGAGGCAGTGGAAACCAAGTGGCCAATGCTGGTCCAGGTTCTTCTAGCGATGGACAACAGAAGAGACCTGCCATCATCCCCAAACTGATAGTCTCTTTGTACTAGTCAGAACTCAAGGGTAAGTGATAGAACACTCAACTAAAACAAACATTAAAGAGAAATTATTGACTCACATAGATTGGAAATGATGGGATTACTATCAGGGTTGACCAGACTCAAAGTGTCAAGTGTTATAACATGGCCTCTCTCTCCCCTGCTTCTTTCCGCATGCTAGCATCTTTTTGGGTGAAAAGGGCCTTCTTCCATGCAGCTGAAAATATGGCACCTGACTGACATCTTGCAACATCAGAGCTTACACTTCATAGAGTATTTGTAAATTCTAAGGAATGACTGAATTTAGCCAATATTCAGCCCATATTTAGCCCATATTCTTACATTTGGCCCAATTGCTATAGTCAGGCACTGATAGGACACTGTGATTGGCCAGGCTTAACTCACAAACCTACCTATGGGGTAGGAAGAATGTGATGACTAGTAGTTTTATCAGAATTATATGATTGGAATTGGAGATGAGCAGAAGCCCAAATAAATAGTGGAAGGGATACTAGAAAGAGGTGTACACTACATATGAGAACAAATTGGACAGAAAAGAAACGCAGAAGCAAGGTCAGTAGCTTCCTAATATGGAGAGAACATGGCTTTACAATACAAGACAAGCCAGTTTGATGTCAAAGGAAAGACTGTTCCTCTGCCCTTGACAGCAGCATTAAAATGTGGCAATATTCTCCTTCGGGTATTACTTGAGACACATCTTGACCTCCTATATAGTGTGCTGGTTGATCATCTAGACTCTAGAGTCTGACTTCCTAGTTCCAAATCTTACTATCATCACTTCTAGCTATATGGTAGGTCTCTTTACTTACTCTCTCTGTCCTTTCATTTCCAAATGTATTTGCTATTTATTCCTGCATAGTAACTTATCCCCAAAACTTAGTGGCTTAAAACAAAAGGTATTCCTAACTCCCAGTTTTTGTGGGTTATAGATCTGAGGAGTTGTTTAGCTGAGTGGTTCTGACTCAGGGTCTCTCGTAAGATTGCTAGAACTGACTGCAGTTACCTAAAGGCGTGACTGGGTCTAGATGATCTGCCTCTAATGGGTGTCCACATGTGGCTGTAGGCAGGAGGCCACTGGGTCTGTCTGTAGGGTTGCTTGAGTGTCCTCACACCATTCTTTTCTTGTCCTCCCAAATCCAACAAAATAAAGCCAAACTGTCAATGCTCAGTTTTTTCTCATCAACCTGATGTCTTAGTCCATGCTAAAAAGGTTATTGATGCAGAGACAATTTTCAGCATGTCGAATGAAGTCACTAGAATTGTCCTCTCATCTACACCCCTCATTTGATAGACAAGAAAACTAAGACCTAGATTGGATGATATGAGAGACAGAGAGGGCGAAGAAGAAGTCACAATGCCTTTAAAGAACTTCTTAGATGCCAAACAGAGTCAGGTCCACCATTTTCTATTTTTTAGAACTGAGCCACTAAGCCAAGTCCACACTTGAGAAGAAGTCAGTTAGATTCCACCTTTTAAAGGGAAGACTATCAAAGAATTTGTGGACATATTTTAAAACCATCACTCTTCATCTGAAAAATTAAGGTGACAGACACCCCACAGAGTTGTTCTGAGAATAAGATGAGCTAATTCATGCAAAGAATTGGCCACTGATAAAGGTTGAATAATGACACCTGTAGTAATTATTATCACGACTCTTATTACCACTTTCAAACTTGGTACATCACTGATACCCTTGAATGTTCAAGATGTGGATAGAAAGGTGTTATATCAAGTAAAATCTTCAAGATAGATAGGTTTTCAAGTCAAGCAGAAACTCTTGTTACTAATTAAACGTTATTTCAGCATTTACTTTTAAATATCTCACTTCCATAATAATAATGTTAAAGTCATACCTATTCAATATCTACAATGTGCTAGGTATGACTTTCATGAAACAAAACAAATAATGCCCTGTCCTCTGGAGATTACAGTACAGTGAAGGAGATAGAGAATAAACCAGAAAATAAAGCATATATATATATGTGTGTGTATACATATATATATGTGTATATATATTTCTGGGATTTTACAAAATCAAATATGTTTTATATGTGTGTGTGTGTGTGTGTGTGTGTGTATCCCTACATTTCTGGCCAAATATACATATTCCTACATTTCTACACTTCCAAGTCCATGTGAATGGAGGTGCCATTTACTGAGATGAGAAAACTGGGCAAAGTGTATTTGATAGGTAGTATTAGAGCTGGGTGGTGAGAATTAATTGATCCATTTCAGCATATGTTAGTTTAGAGATGGATATTAGACGCCCAAGTGGAGACGAGGATGTATTCAATATGTGAGTCAGGAGCTCGGGCAGGACGTTTACATGGGGGTGGTCAGCACATGGATGGTAAGGAAAGGGGACTACCTGTGATCACAGGTGGTGTGAGCTCAGAGCTGGAAGAGGAGAGGACCCAGGGTGCTTTAGCAGTTAGAGGTCAGGAAGAGGGCGAGGAAGCAGTGAGAGAGCCTGAGAAGGGATGACTGAGGTCGGAGGAAACGAACGCAGTGCGCCGTCTCAGAGCCAAGTGAAAGATAACAGGACTGACTGCTAAATGACAGTGAGAGGTTGGATAATAAGAGGGCTATAGGATATTAATGTGGAGACAGGTTTTGGTGGTGCAGGAAAGTTGAAAGCTAAATCGAAGCGAGTTAAAGAGAGTTTTGGCAGAGAGGAAGTGCAGATGGTGAGTACAGGTGACTCATTCAAGGCCTTTCGCTATAAAGAGCAGAGAAGTGGGTCAGTAGGTGGAGGGGGGCCACAGAACCTATTATCTCATGTTTGTGTAATGATAAGAATGATGCAATAAAGATGGGAAATGGTCATGTAATAGAAGGGAGAATTACTGGAATGGAATGTTTGAAAATTCCGATAGAACATGGAGAAGGCTAAAATGGAGGAATACAGGAGCAGAGGCCATCTGAACTAGGCTGAATTATATCCCCCCAAACTGCAGGCCCTCCCAGAAGTTCAGAACATGATCTCATTTGCAGGTGTAATTAGTTAAAATGAGGTCATACCAGATTAGGGAGGGTGCTAATCCAATAACTCGTGTCCTTATAAGAGAAAATAGAGACCCAAAAAGAGTGCCATGTGAAGATGGAGGCAGAGTCACACTTCTACAAGCCAAAGGATGCCAAGGCTCTCCAGCCACCAGTCAGGAGCTAGGAAGAGGCAAGGACGAATTCTTCCCCAGAGCATTTGGAAGGAGCATGGACCTGCCAGTATCCTGACTTCAAACATCTTGCTTCCGGAACTACAAGAGAATACGTTTTTATTATTTTTAGCCACCAAGTTTGTGGCAGTTTGTTATGGCAGGGCAACACACCATCCACTGAAAGCACAGGGAAGGCTAAGTGCTTGGCTGCGGATGAAGTCAGTTGGCAGATGGAAGCCCTCTCTTGTTATTTCTGTATTCTTCATAAAACAAGCCATGAAATCATCAGATGAAAGTGAGGAAAAAGAAAAGGTATCAGAGAAGAGAATGTGATTTCCCTGGAACAATACTGGTTTAGTCTGTTGTTCCACTCTCCACGAAAAAAGAAAAACTATTAATAGAACACTTTTTCACTCCCAAAGTATCTATATTCAGATAATAAATGAGTGGTTTTTCTAGTGTTAGATGTTTACAGACAGATTGTTTTTAAGAGAGATTTTTGCCACAGGGTGCATGTGCTTCCAGGAGAGAGAGACAGAAAGTGAGAAATCACCGCCCACCCCCAAGGGAGATGGCCACACCACAATCTTTTTTCCTCCAATCTCCTGGGATTTTCACACGTGCACACACACACACACACACACACACACACACACACACACCTGGCGTGAGTTTCAAGCCACCAGGTCCAGGACTCAAACTGCAGTTGACTATGTGGGAATCCGAAACCATGACCACTGTCCAGCGCTGGCGCCTATAGACAGATTTAAAGGGCCAGAAATTTGACTCAGAGAGGAGTGGATATACTAGGGAAATGTAATGGCATTGCTGGGAAATGCTGAAGTTAATGTTGACGTCAGACCAGTCAGACCAGTAGACGTGGTTTTGATCCTTAGTATGATTTTGATTCATCCAATCACATACAGTTGTTCAGGGATAACCTAGGGTCACTGGGACATTGTGTTTAACCAAGGTTGGGATTTGCTATGTAAGTGCAGTGGTTAAATATTACACAGAGGAAATCAGATCTCAAATGACCAACCAGGGTTTGAGTCCTGGTCCCAGCAGTTTATAAAACATGCCAGGGGGTCCAGCAGACGGCGTCATGGTTAAGACAATGGACTCTCACATAGCTGAGCATGATCTGGGTCCCAGACCAGCAGCTTGAAAATCATGCTGAGTGTGCGTGTATGTGTGCCCAAAATCCTGAGAGGAAAATGAAGGAGATCCTTCAATTCCATGGCCATCTCTCCTCTGTGGTCATTTCTTTCTTCCCTTCTCTCTCTCTCCCTCTGGTGAGCATACATGCCCTATGGCAAACAAAAAAATCTAAAAAATTAAATTAAGTTATAAAATGCCAGATACGCATGTCCAGGATCCTGACAGGATGGAGAATTGAAGGAAAAAGGATTGGGGCATGACTTGGCCCCAATAGAGGGTGTGCTATCTTTTTTTTTCTCTCTGTCTTTCTCTCTTTCTCATGCACACATGTGCCCTTTGGCATTAAATATATATATTTAAACACACACATACACACACACTTACATATATATAAAAGAAGTGATTTTAAGTAAAGAGATGATGGTTACCAACTTTTTTGTTTTAGGATCTATTGACACTCTTTTTTTTTTTTTTAATTTTGCCATAGGGCATGCATGCTCACCCAAGAGAGACAGAGAGAGGGAAAGTGATAAGTCACCCTCCTCCAGGGGGTGGGGCATGCCACAATCTCTCCTCTTCCACTCTCCTCTTGGGATCTTAGCCACACACAAATACACACACACACACACACACATAGGCCCATCATGTTTTTCAAGCTGCAGGGTCAGGGACTTAAACCATGCAGTCAGCTACATGGCCCTCCATTGACACTCTTAAACAATGATTGCAAACTCAAAAAGCTTTTGTTTATGTGAGTTATATTGTTTGATATTCAATGTACTTGAAATTAAATGAAAAAAATAAAATACAGGAATACACAGCCATAAAAATAACAAACAAGCCCATGTCTCATTAGCTATCAGAACAATAAAGTTATCTAGAGGTGTGTAGCCTCTAGAAAACTCTGTACACTGGTGAGAGAATGAGGAAAAAGGCAAAAATACTTTCTAAAATCCTTTGTAGACTGGTGAGAGAATGAATGAAAAATGCAAAAATCTTTAGTATGAGTATGAAAAGAGTTGACCATATAAATTCCTAAAATGGTTTCTGAGGCTCCCAGGTAGCCTGGAACATTCTTTGAGAACTGCAGTTCTACATAATCATGATAAAGGCTGTTCTTTGTGGGTAACATTTTTTCATTGCAGATTCTATGGGGAAAAAAGTCTTCTAAATAGATTTAGACTGCTTCATTACTACATCTTGAGAGCTGAGTGTGCATACTCTCTCATTCAAGAAATCTCTCAAAGAAGACCAGGAATACACAGGACACGAGAGCATCGTTCTTTCACCATAAACTGTGGAGGAACTCCAAGAGAAGACAAATGAAGGATATTGATGAAGTCCTACACGGTGGTTTTTCCTGGTCCCCTTCCTGTTCCCCTTCTTTATGATAATCCTTTTTCTACAATGAAAAATTCCAAACCTACGCAAGAATAGAAAGAATGGAGAGACCTCCATGTACCCACTATCTAGTTGCAAGATCCACCAGCCTGAGGCCATTCCTATTTCTCTCAATTCCCTCACCACACACACTGTATTATTCTGAAGCAAGTCCCAAACAACACCTCATTCCTATCTGAAAACATGTCCATGTGTGTCTCTAAATGATAAGAATTGTTCTCATGAATGTAACCACAACTCCACCATCATACCTAATTTCACATTAATTTCTTCAGATCACCAAATATTAATCTCAAAATCCCTGGTTGCCTCATACTTTTTTGGCAGTTGGTTTTTATAAGCCAGGATCCAAATAGCCATGCATGGCATTTATCCTCTATGTTTCTTGAATCTTTGTTAACCTGTAGGTGCCTCTCTGCTCCCTTGTAACTTATTTGCTAGAGAAACCAGCTTGTCTGTCAGGAGTGTCATAGAGCACATTCCTCTGTATGCGGTGTTTCCTATATACTGGAAGCTAGGGGAGAGGCTGGTCAGATATGGGTTTGCTTTGGAGACAATGGCACTCCACCTCTGGTATCATGTGCTTCCATCAGAAGGCACACAATGTCTGCTTCTTTTTGTGACCTTAGCAGTCACTGATGATCACTCCATAGATGCGTGCAAAATGGGATCATCTCTCATTTCTTCTTTACGGCTGGATACATCTGAAATCTTCCTGCCAACCTTTGGTTTCCCTAACGAATGTTTGCATAGGAAAGGCTGGCCGGATACGTTATTCATCTGCTTTATTTATCAGTCTTCCAAATAATGGCTTGGTTAACATCCTCCAAAAGATCATAAGGTATCTGTTTTAGTGTCATTATTTTTAAACTGAACTCAATCAACTTAAGCAGGCCTCCACAGTTGGGTTAATAAATTTGGCCCAAACCAGTCTCTGTATACACTGAACTACAATCTAGCTTGATGTACAAACAAGTTGTAACAAAACCTAAGTGTGTACCCTGGTAACCTAGCAACTAAGCCTCAGCCAATCACATGCTACCAACTGATCAAAGATGACCATACAAGGCAAATGCCAATTGCAGCCAGTCAGGATAGTTTTGTACATCACTTCCTTGGTCTGGATGGCACATCCTTTTCTCTGGCTACTAATGTAGGGTGTGCTAGGAGTGGGGTAGGTGTTCTGCACTGATAGTGCTGTTTGGTTCTATAGAATGTCTCTGACTCAGTTAAATGCTGCTAAAATTTAAGTGGCCTCATTTTCCCCTTAATTTTGTGAACTCACGAATGTTAACCTATTTAATCTGTTTTCACCTGTTGACATTGTTCCTCTTATTGCTCAAATTTCTTCTGTTTTAGCTAGCAGGAGCCTTTTCCAGTTGTCTTCTGAACCTTAGATGGCATTCTTGCTTTTTCATATGATAAAATGCTCAAACTCATCTTGACCATTTCTGCACCAGATCTAGGAGCAACCATTTCACCAATGACTCCTGGTTCTTTTCTAACTGAGATGTGGTATTAGGATACCCTAATGCGAACACCACTGAGAAATGGTGGGCATTGTTTCTAGGTCTTTCCAATGATCAAAACTCGACATTTTTAATAGTTACTTTAGAAATGAGGGTATATCCCACAGGGGTGTTCAGTGAAACTGTTTTGTTTTACAGTTACTTGAAAATAACGTCATGCTTGGTGAAGTCACTGACTTACTGTACATTTAGACTCATTTGTTTCATTTTGAGTTTGATTTTTAAGAATTACATTTTTAAATTTTTATTTTTTAATTGTAGAAAACATTTACATGGTTCCAAAGTTAAATGTACAAGGAAGATCTAACTTCTCTCATTTATCCCTCCACCCTATTTCCTCCCTCCCTTGTAAATAAATTTTATTTCATGGTTTATTATTGCATTTTTATATAGACAAACACGTGCATACATTTATATGCTCTCCTCTAAGATAAACGCTGGTGTTCTATACTCTACATTGTTTTATCTGTTTAATGTTATATCCTAGAAACAATTCCTTGGCACTGTTTAGAATTACTATTCCTGGATAACACCTCATAATGTGGCAGTATTGTACTTTATTCAACCAGTTCTCTGTTGATAGAAAGCCTTTTGCAATTGCAAATAGTACTGCAATGACTAGCTGTATGCCAGTGTCTCTGAATCTGTACTAGCCTGCAGGCAGGGATTACATTTTATGTATATAACTTCACTTCGGGAAATGTACAGATGCCTGATCATTACAATCTGTTGGGAACACAATGTCTCGCAATTTCCAGAGCTAGCCAACACTGGTCCTGTAGAAATCTTCTGGCACAGAGAGTGGCAGAACTTGGAGGTGGTCCACATTTAGGTCCTATGGAGCAGAATCAGCCTTCCCAATGAACCAAGACCACAGAAAAGATGCACAGACATGTATTCCCAAGAGATCTATAAAGTAGGACAGGACCATTTTGTATATGTTGTGGAACTCATAATGATAAAACATTAAGTGATGAGGGGGACCAGCAGTTAGCGTAATGGCTATGTTGCTGGACGCCCATGTAGTCCACCGCGGTTCACGTCCCAGACCCAGTGGCTTAAAACTCACACTGGGCACATGTGCATATGTGCCCAAGATCCCAAGAGGAGAATGGAGGAGAAGGGATTGCAGCATGGCCATCCCCACTGGGGGGTGATTTCTCACTTTCTGTCTCTCTATCTCTCTCTGTCTGTCTGGCGAGCACAGGCGCCCTGTAGCAAAAACCTCTCCAAAAAAAACAAAAAAGTGATGAGGGCTGACCTGGTAGCCTAATGATTAAGGGAGCCAGGTCCTACATGGCCTACCACAGTTTGAAACCCAGTCTCAGCAACTTAAGAAAAACACATAGACCCACGTGTGTGTATGCCCAAAATCTCAACAGGATTGAGAGATGGAGAAGGGATTGCAGTGTGATCCCAGCCCATCAGGGAGCACCCTCTCTCTCACTCTCACTGTCTCACCATCCATCTCTCTCTGGCAGGTGCATGGGCCCTCTGGCAATTTACAAACAATAAGATATTAATAATCAGGCAACAAAACGAGGAGTATGATCTTTCACCTTTCTGATTAACTATATGTAAGGTAAAAAATAATGATTCAGATGTGTAAATAGACGTATCATCTTAGTCCATTTGAACTGCTCTAACAAAATACATAGAATGGGTAGATTATAAACAACAGAAATTTATTTCTCACAAGTCTGGAGGCTGGTAAGTCCAAGATCAAAGCAGATTTAGCGTCAGGGAAGGGCCCAATTCCTGGTTCATCTCCTACATCCCCACACTGTGGAGGAGCAAGACAACTCTCCAGGACTCTTTCATAACTTTGTTAATCCCCTATAAAAGACTTGTCTAGGGACCAGCAGGTGGCATGGTGGTTAAGGCACTGGACACTCCCACATGGCTGACCATGGTTCAAGTCCTGAATCTGGCAGTGTGCTCTCGCTCTTTCTCTCTCTCTCTCTCTCTCTCTCTCTCTCTCTCTCGTCAAATTAAAATAAATGAATGAATAAATGAAATTAAATAATTCCTTTTTTAAAAAAATAAAGACTTGTCCCACATGACCTAATCACCTCTCAAAAGCCCTACCTACTAATACCATCACATTGGTGATTAGACCTTTTTTTTTTCTTTTTTGGATTATTTTATTTGACTGTTTATTTATTTATTTATTTTAATTTGACCAGAGAAGGAGCAAGAGAGAGAAAGAAAGAAAACAAGCTCCTAGGTCTAGGACTTGAACCACAGTCAGCCATGTAGGAGTCCAGCACCCTTAACCAACATGCCGCCTCCTGGATGATTAGATTTTTAACGTGTAAATTTTGGAGTGATACAAATTCACACCATAGCACACATCAAAATGAAAATGACAGCAATGGAAACAGAATGGGTGATGAAATCATGGAAAATTATTTTTTACTTGTTTTGTGTGTGAGTGTGTGTGTGTGTGTGTGTGTGTGTGTGTTTAAAACTTTCCTATACTTAGTTTATATTTTTTAAACTAAAATGTTATTTTGAAATAATAAAGAAAGCCCAACCCAGAAAAAATAAAATGGTAACATGCATTAATGGATAATACAGGAATGAAGAAATATAAATAGGCAATGAACTTAGGAAAAGACTATTTAAACCTACTTGTAGCAAAAGAAATTCAATGTAAAACATCAATGAGGTTTGTTTTTTTTTTTTAACTTTTTTTTTTGCCGTAGGGCACATGTGTTCACTGGAGAGAGAAAGAGATAGAGATGGTGAGCAGGAAAGGAGAAATCACACCCCCTCCCAGAGTGGATGGTCATGCCACAATCCCTTCTCCTCCATTCTCTTCCTGAGATCTTGAACACACATGCACATGTGGCTGGCATGAGTTTTAAGCCACCAATTCTGGGACTTGAACTGTGGTTGGCCATATGGGAGACCAACAATGTAACTGCTACACCATCTGCTGTCCCTGATATTTCAATTGATTGATTTTTTTTTTTTGGTATGTGTGTGAGATTTTTACCATAGAGCATGTGTACTCACCAGACAGAGAGAGACAAAGAGACAGAAAACAAGAAATCACCCCCAGGAGGGATGGCCACACCGCAATCCCTTCTCCATTCTCCTCTCAGGATTTTGGGCACACACACACATGTGCCTGATATGAGTTTTAAGCCACTAGGTCTGGGACTCAAACCATGATCTATTACATGGGAGTCTAGTGACAAAACCATTACACCATCTGTTGGTCCCTGATAGATTATTTTTAAAAGTTATTTCAATACGGGACTAGCAGTTGGTGTAATGGCTATGTCGCTGGACTCCCATGTAGTCGACCACGGTTCGAGTCCTGGACCCGGTGACTTAAACTCATGCTGGGCGCATGTGCGTGCATGCCCAAGATCCCGAGAGGAGAATGGAGGAGAAGGGATTGCGGCATGGCCATCCCCCCTGGGGGGTGATTTCTCACTTTCTGTCTCTCTGTCTCTCTCTGTCTGTCTGGCGAGCGCATGTGCCCTGTGGCAAAAACCTCTCAAAAAAAAAAAATTATTTCAATACCTGGTAGGTAGAGAAAATGGCTTATACACAATTTTGGCAGGAAGCTAAAGTACTACTATCTTTTCTGGAAGGAAGTTTAGTATTGTTTCTCATACTCTTTAAAAGATTTCTATTTTAGAACCCAGTAATGTAACTTCCAGAAAATAGTCTAAGTTTAAAAGTCAGATATGTGCTTAAGAGTATTTATTTTATTGGGTTGTCGAAAAAGCCATGACTCATTTTTACATAGAGAAAATTCATAATGCCTTTTCCGACAACCCAATAGTTCCTATAATACAACAAATTATCAAAACTTAACTGTCTGAAATTAGAGGTTAATATACTGCAGGCAATTAAAATCATGACCTTATGAAGAATAGTTAATGACATGGGGAGAAAAATTCATTATACATTGTTGAATAGAAAAAGATTACAAAATAGTATGCCTAGTATTATCACAGTCTTGTTCATAAAATTGTGTGCGTATGTGCACACATGTTAACAGTAATCAAATCTAGAAAGAGTTTTTGCTTTCCTCCATAGATATTGTTGAACTTTCCAGATGATGTATAATGAACATGTAATATACACATATGTAAATGTATACACATTTAGAGAATCAAAACTTATGGTTTAGAAAAAAAATTAATTTGCTATAAGTCATGTGCTCTCACCAGAGAAATAGAAAGTGAGAAAGAGAAAAATTGAGAAAGTACCCACCAGGGAGGATGGCCACACCACAATTCCTTCTCCTCCATTCTCTTCTCAGGATTTAGGGCACTCACACACTCCCACCTGGCATGTGGTCCAAGTCACCAGTTTCAGGATTCCTATTGCTCAGTAGGTCACATGGGATCCAGCCATCTTAACCACCATGCAACTGTCAGGACCCAGAAAATTTCTTTCTTTCTTTCTTTTACTTTTTTTTCTTTACATTCAATCACTTCATATCATTACAGCATACCAAATTAATTTTCCCATCATGAGTATACTATATATTGGTTCAGTCAAAGATATTACCATACAGATTATCAGCAACAGACAATTTTCTATCTTTGTGTCCCTTAAATATTTTGGTTCTTTCTTTTTCCTCGATTCCCTCTGATATATATTTTTTTAAAATCGAGATTCTGGAATGGAAATCTATAGAGAAGCAATGGAAGGAAGTTAGTGGGTTGGAATTGAAGACATCAGTATGAGCACACAGAGCTTAGTATAGATACAGATGGTTATGTATAGAAAAATTCACAGATAGTACAAACACATTTCCTTGTTCTGTCAGCTGAGAGGACCTCGAAGCAATAACCCCGCTAGTAACACTTAGTGCCAGATCTCGTTTTTCTGGTACCATTCTCCAATAACAGGAATCAGAACTCTAGAGAAATGACTGATTCTAGGACTCGGCTAGGAAATATACAAGATTAACCTTGAACATCTTTCAGTGTCAGAACATAGGAAATGCTTAGAAAATAAATAAGCCCCCAGTGATGGGGACATGTCAAAGGAGCCAACAACAACAACAACAACAAAAATTCCCAATGACCAAAGCTGGAACAATTTGAACAAGATAAATGAAGTTGTGTTAGATTATATTCTAAGTATAAAATATGTGCTCATGAATCAATAGCAATATAAATAAATGGTTGAATAAGCAAATAAATGGGTAAGAAAGATCATTTTCTTGTGCAGCGTTCCAATAATTTTTGGAGGTATGCCAACTTCAAGGAGATAAAGTGTAACTCTCACTCCTTAAGTGCGAGCTGAGCACAGTGACTTCCTCCAAGGAGTACAGTATGGAAATGGGAGGGAGGACAGTAACTGCATGTTGGAGAAGCTGCCAAACAACAGCTCAGTCAGGTGATCATGACCAACATCAACAGTAACATCATGATAACAGCATGTAGCCTCCACGTGATGTGATGAAAATGGTGATCTTCCCCTCAGAAACCCTCAGTACCAGTCTAATCATAAGAAAAACATTAGATAAATTCCAGTCGAAGGACAATATACAAGATACACAACCCACACTCCTTAAAACTGTCAAGGACATCAAAAACTAAGGAAAGCTAACAAACTGTCATAGCCAAGAGGACACAAGGGGACATGATAACCAAATATAAATGTGGTATCCTGGTTGTGACTTTGGATAGAAAAGGTAATCTGAATTAAGTATAGGCTTTGGTTAATAATAATGTATTAATATTGGTTATTATTTGTGACAAATCTACCATACTAATGTGATGTGTTAATAATAGAGAAAACTAGGTGAGTGCTATATGGGAACTCTCTGCATTGTCTTTGCACATTTTTTTGTAAATCTAAAAATAGTCTAAGAAATAAAGTTTATTTTAAAAAAATCAAGGTTCTGTAACAAAATTAATAAAAGCATTTTTAGAAATTATCTACTCAAGATACTCAAGATAGGTATGAAACCATTAGAGACAAAATTATTTCTGGAGAAAAGTATTATTATTGATATAAATTAATAACAGTAAAGCTGCACACTAAAAAAGAAATGTTTTGCTCTTTTTTAAGAAAAGAATAAAATATTATACTTTGGAGGAGTCCGACCCGGTAGGGCCCCAGGATCTTTGTTGAGATTTTTGACCTATACCTCTTAGGTCAGGACAGCACATTGGTAAGGCCACTGCTGTGTACCCACCCATCCCCCACCCCACCCCCGCGACCTAGGAATAAGACTTAGGTCAAATTAGCATGTCAGCAAGGCTGCTAGAAAACTGTGGTAGCCTTGCTAGGAAGTGACCCCCCTCTGACTCCCCAATATACTACTATAAAAGAATTACATAGCTCTCTTATACATCCTGAGTATATGATAAAATTTCCCAGGAAGTCCCCCGACCGCTCCCCTTTGCTCTGACCACCCACTGTTAATTACAATGCTTTACTCCGGACAGTCACAATAGAGAGTGTGATAAAGTCACATCTAGCCAAAAATCTTCTTGACCTTTGGAAGACCCTTCAAGAAGCTTGAGAATAATCTTTTAGGCCGAAACGGGCCCAGGGCACTCCCGCCCCACTATGGCTAATGTTCTAACAAAATACACAGCAGTGGCATCACAGGCACAATAGAACATTTTAAGTATGCCACAAACTCACCTTAAAGTTCTTCATTAACTTGCTAGTCACTTTACCGCCAGTTAAAAAGGCTGTCCCCGCCCTTACCTAATAAACAGTAAGTTTTACCCCTTTAAGATATATTAGGGTTCCTTAAATTAAGTTTTAAATCCCTATAAAAATATATATAAGTATCATTCTTTATTAAGATCCATAAGAACTAATATCTACTTGAGATTTTCTTTTCTCAGCACCATTCCCGGTAATCACAAGATGGCTGCTGCGCTGCATCAGCTAATAATCATCTCTGCTTGCTGGAACCCTTTCCCGAAACTGCATTCCATGAAGACCCACCTACATCAAATGAACAATTGCGGAACTGCACTAGACCCACCCTTAATCCAACCCTAAATAGAATCTATGTTCTCTATTGTTAAAACTTTATGAGCTAATAATTAAAACACGTAGCCCCTCTCCCATTTACTTGCATGTATCACATTTTCAATAAAAACGCACAATGATTCCTAGCAGTTGTCACTCCTCAGAGAGCAATCTCTGGGGGGTGTCCGGCTAAGAACATGCATGAAAAAGGCACCGAGGCCTTAGTCTTCTTTTCCAGCGTCACCTCCGAAGAGTCAACCCACCCCCACCCCCACCCCCCACGAGGCTGGACCCCGGCAATACTTTTCTGACCATAGAGATATCTACAATGTTATAATTTAACTCTTCTTTATCACAAGATTAAGTGGGAAAATAGGGAATTTTCAGAACCAGCAGATGGTGTAATGGTTACATTGTTGAACTCTCACATAATCAACCATGGTTTGAGTCCCAGACTTGGTGACTTAAACTCATGCCTGGTGCGTATGTGTGCATGACCAAGATTCCAAGAGGAGAATGAAGGAGAAGGGATTGTGGCATGGTCACCCCTTTAGGGCGTGATTTCACGCTTTCTGTCTCTCTGTCTCTGTCTTTCTAGTGAGCAAATGCACCCTTTAAAAAAAAAAAAAGAAATAGGGAATTTTCTCTGAGAAAAGGCAAACCTTCTAAACAATTTAAAAAGAAAAACAACCTGAGAAGAAGACTCAGGGGAAGAGCCTAATTCTGAAGATGAGTAGTCCCAAAATCCAAAAGAAAAATTTCAAAACCTACTTTCAATTCTAAAAAAAAAAAGACAAAAATAATAGCCTTCTGGATAATGATCAGAGAGTCATAGGAAAAGATTGAGATGAATAGTCAACAGAAAGAGATCAAAAGGGAGATGAATGACACAAAATATTTCAAGGAAAGGACACTTAAAATGTGTAGTGGGATTAAAATCAACATAGCAAATAATAAATGATGATAGCATATGCTATTGACAGAAAATTTAAGAATATCCCCAGAACTCAGAATAAATGGACAAAAAGATTAGGATGAATAGAGAAAATATAATTATGGAAGATGGAACATGAAGAGCAAAGGTATGATGAGGGACCAGTGTGACTGAGGGACCAGCAGATGGCATAATAGTTACATTGCTGGATTCCCAAGTAGTTGACCACAGTTTGAGTCCCAAACCTGGCAGCTTAAAACTCATGTCAGTTGCATGTTTATGTGTGTGTGTGTGTGTGTGTGTGTGTGTGTGTGTGTCCAAAATCCCAAGAGGAAACTGAGGAGAAGGGATTGCAGTATGACCATCCCCTTGGGGGGTGATTTTCACTTTCTGTCTCTTTGTCTCTCTCTGTTTCTCCAGAAAGTGCACACACCTTATAGTAAAAATCTCTCTTAAAAAAAAAAAAAAAAGATAAAAAGGGATTGGGGGGAAAGTATGACTGAACAAGAGGGAAAAAAAATAGAACAGAAACAAATTCTGAAGATATAATAGAAGAAAACAATGAGCTACAGGCTTAACAATTTATATACATTTAAAATGGTTACCCCCCATTTGCAAAGGAAGTAGTCATTTATATGTAAAGGTAATACAACAATATTCTTATATGAACAATAATTTAGAAAATTAATTTTCATGTGCTCTTACTGAAAAAAAACTAATTATAGACTTCAATCAAAATTAGTATGTTAGGGGAACCAGCAGTTAGCGTAATGGCTATGTCGCTGGACTCCCACGTAGTCGACCGCGGTTCACGTCCCGGACCTGGTGGCTTAAAACTCACGCCGGGCGCGTGTGCGTGCGTGCCCAGGATCCCAAGAGGAGAATGGAGGAGAAGGGATTGCGGCGTGACCATCCCCCCTGGGGGGTGATTTCTTGCTTTCTGTCTCTATGTCTCTCTCTGTCTGTCTGGCGAGCGCACGCGCCCTACAGTGAAAATCTCTCCAAAAAAAAAAAAAAATTAGTATGTTAGGAATGGAGTAACAAAAAACACTGAAATTAGTCCAAATACTTAAGTCTAACTGTTTTAAATCTAGCTTCAAAACTGAAAGTAAAAGTAACAATGTAATAATAATATAGCATCAAAATCTGTTAATGAGGGGGAAAGCATATTGTACTAAAAACCTTCCTTAATGGGAGACAGAGAGTTGGGCAGCCCCAAATACTGCTTTTTATTGCAACTCTGCAATTAGAAAAAGAAAAATCAGAGACCAAATTTGAAACACCAAAAAAAAAAAATTTACTAGAATTTACATGATAGATTAGCCTCTAAAACACAGACAAACATAACAGCAAGATCAATATAGTTTATATAGAAAAAGATAGGAAATAAAAGAAATAGCCAAGGGAGTCTAATAAGCAGAAAACATGAGTGAATATGACAGGGGCATTATCTATTATAAGGACTACAATGAATGAGGTAAATGTCCATGAAGAGGTAAAGATTCCTAAATTGGGCCCGTGAAATATGTCAGGCAAAAATTACATGTTTTTCACAAAATGCAAATATAAAATAGAAGTGACATAACATGTTTAAAAATCAAAAGAATACAGAAGACCTGGTACAAATGTAAAATAAATAGTAAATGAAAAAACAGTTCAGACAAAAGTACTAAATGAGACAAGAGGAATATTTTATAGCCATAAGATATAATTCAAAATAAGGATATGATGCAATATTCAGCAAATATTTAATACAGCTTTTCAGGGGGAAAAATCACATGAAATATAAAATGCTCACTATTACTAAAATGAAAAGTAAGATAAATAAATAACTTTTCAAAGTTGTTCTGTTACTCATAACATTGCCCTTATATACATGAGAAAATGTTGGAAGTACAAAGAAAAACTGACATGAATGCTGTCATTTTGAGAAACTTAAACATATTATTGTTTATGGCAGGTCAACTAGACAAAAAATAAAGGCTCCAGATCATCAAAAGTTATAAATGTTTAATTTTTAATATGAGGTTAAGAGAGAGTACATTTTCCTGGAAATTATGGAAAATTTATAAATAGAGCATATCCTAAAATGCAAATAAATGCAATAATTTTAAGCATTTTTAACAGGCATTATCTGAGGATAATAAATCTTGGGAAAAGGGACCAGTGGATGGCACAAAGGTTATGTTGCCGGACTCCCACATGGTTGATCACAGTTAAAGTCCTGGACCCAGCAGCTTAAAACATGCTGGGCACATGTGTGCACATGCCAAAATCCCAAGCGGAGAATGGAGAAGGGATTGTGACTTGGCCTTCTCCACTGAGGCATGATTTCTCACTTTCTGTCTCTCTGGCGAGGGCACATGCCCTATAGCAAAAATCTCTCTTTAAAAAAAAATCTTGAGCATAATCCTTTGAAAGTAAATTCCATTAAAAAGAAGTTGAAGGGGTCAGCAAGTGGTGTAGTGGCTAACTGTAGGAGGAGCCAACTGTAGGAGGAGTGATGGACCCAGCGGCTTGAAACTGACACCAGGCGCATGTGCATGTATGCCCAAAATCCCAAGAGGATAATGGATGAGAAGGAATTGTGGCATGGCCATTGCCCCTAGGGGATGATTTCTCACTTTCTGTCTCTCTGTCTCCTTGGTGAGTACACGTGCCCTAAGGAAAAAAAATCTCTCTCAAAAAAAAATTTAGAAGTTCAGAATTTCATTATTAAGAAGAAAAGTTAGAGTGGAACTTTATCTTGAAATGCAGCAAAACAACAAAAATTATTTTTAAAAAATAGATCCGGCCATGAATTACAGGTAGCACTACCGCTTGGGAAGCCAAAAGCCATGTGGGAGGCTCAGGCTCAGTTCATGAGCCAACCTGAATATGCTGGGATCATGACACTGGCAAGACTCTGTGAAAAATGCCTGTGTCTGTCTCCCTCCTCACATTAAAAAAAGTGTATTTCATATTTAATGAAATTAGTTTCCACATTAAATGCCCATATTTCCAATTATTTCATGGAAAGTGAACCATTAACTTTTTATTTTTGACAAAATTTAGGATTTCATGATATAACATCTTCAATGTTTAAATAATAGTCATTTTCCTGAAAAAAATAATCAAAGCTTTTATTAGCTTCCCAAAGGTGCTTTCAACACTTTCCTATTTATATATTTCTCCTCTGAACTATCAAATCATCATCTTATATAGATTGTCTCTTCTTTCATCTGCATTCTATTAGATCTTTACTTGTCAAAGGAATTTTAGTGATTCCAATAGCTCTCCAACATCATCTTTATCAACTTTGTAAAATCCTACAGGATCTCTTGGTAACCAAACCTAATGTATTCACTTTGTTTTGTCAAAAAAAGTGTAACCATCAGCTAGAAGTTCCTGGACAGACACCTGACCAGATAGACACATGTAGACCCTTGTTCTAGCAGTAAAGAGACCTTTAAGACAAGATCAATTTTTGATGAATGGTTAATTCACCAGTGAACATTTCCTATTATAACGACTTTGCTGCCCTAGTCAATTTCATAACTATACAGAGTTAGATACGGAAGACCCTTTCTCGTGGAATGCAAAACAAATTCTCTCCCACATAATTAGCCATAAGAAGAGATCAAATTACAATGACAGATTACATGGAAGTTAGTTACAGTGAAAATAGATTATATAAAACCCAATACAGTCCAGGTGTTAATCAATGGGAAATTTATGGGCTTAAGTGCTTTTAATATTAAATCATTGAAAATAAATAAACTAAGCACTTTATATATAAAAAAGGAGAAAACCATAAAATTAAAAAATAAGAAATTAACAAAGATCTAAACAGCAGTCAAAAAATAAATCCAAGATCTGATTCCTTGAGAAGAACAATACATTTCAAGGTTAGGCAAGAGAAAGAGAGGGAAAGAAGGAAGAAAGGCAGGTGGGGAAGGAGAAAGGAAGAAGGAAGAGGAAAAAGAAACAGAGAAGGAGGGAGGGAGATAAAGACAGAGGTAAGAAAGGATGGAGAGAGAGAGAAGAAAGAAGAAAGGCAATTATATAACACTAGAAATGGTAAAAGGTCTTGTTTTGAAGGGATCAGGTTCTGGACGATTTCCAGTCCTTTTGTTCTTCAATCTGAAGTAGCAATATAATGTGACTGCTATCGCCATCTGTTGGTGGCAGGCAGAGTTGACATTTTGCTATGGCTTTGTTCCTATCTAATAAAAAAAAAAACTTACAAATTGACATGTCAAAATTGTTTTTAATTCACTACCTTTGAAATAATTTAAATGGCACAAGATATATTAGATACTATGTCAATTAATTTTCAAATCTTTATTAAAAGGAAAATATTGTTAGAAATTACAAATAACTAAAATTGACTCAGAAGGTAGAAAAGTAAAAAACATAAATGACTGTGTAAGAAGTAAAAAAATAAATAAATAAATTTACCAAATATGCTTTAGAACCAAACAGTACCACAGGTAAGGACTTTGAAAAAAGAGATTTTATTTCTATATCTCTGAAGCTCTTTCAAAATGTAGAAAATGAGACTCTCCAATGAATTATACAAAATCAGTGTAACTCTGGTACTTTTTATTTCATATAGGCATGTGCACTCACCATAGAAAGAGAGAGAGAGAGAAGGAGAGATCTCTCTTTCTCTCTCTCTCTCTCTCTCTCTCACACACACACACACACACACACACACACACATACACACAGAGGATGGCCATGCCAGAATCGCTTCTCCTCCATTTTCCTCTCAGGATTTGGGACATGCACATACACACACCTGGCATGTTTTACGAGCTTCTAGATCCAGGACTTGAATTATAAAGTTGACTATGTGGGATCTAACACCTTAACCACCCCACCACCTGCTGGTCCACTCTGGTACTATTTTAAAAGTTGGCAAAGATATCCCAAGAATGGAATTTTTAAGACAAACTACGATTTAAATATAGATGCAAAAAAATTTGGGGGGTGATTATAGCAAGTTAAATATGACCATATATTTAAGGAATATCATTCTTCCCACCCATATGCATATTCCTTCCATTATTTCTAGATGTGCAAACACAGTTCAAGATCATAAAATCATCAGTATGATTCAAATGATAGATCCAGGGAGAAAAATCCAGTGAAGATTTTTAAGAATGAAAAGAAAACTCTTTGATAAAAATTCAACTACATTCCTGATTAAATTCCTAGGATTAGAAGAGTAGTTCGTAAATATCTTCTCTTCTAAAATCAGGAGTAAGAAAGTGATGCATGAAACACTTTTTGATTACTGTCCTAGAATTTTTGGTCGGTGCAGTAAGTTAGGAGAATAAATAGTATGTTAATTACAGTAATATGTGCAGCTATTTGGTTTCAAAGTAAAACAGAATCAAGTAAAAACTATTAAAATAAATGGACTAGGATAGAAAGGTAGCAAATTTTAAAATGAATATGAAACAAGATAGTAACTTTCCTACATATGAGTTATGGCCATGTATATACTATCATAGGGGAGAATCCCTTCACAAAATATGAAAAACTGTAAAGTTTCTAATATATGATTTTTTTTAATCTACAAAATTCTAAGAAAAATAATAACAGTCCTGATTAATAAAGAAACATACTATGTAGATGGAAATGATTTTTTTTTCTGGAGAGGTTTTTGCTACAGGGTGCATGCGCTCGCCAGAGAAACAGAAAGACAGAAAGCTAGAAATCACCCCCCAAGGGGGATGGCCACGTTACAATCCCTTCTCCTCCATTCTCCTCTCAGGATCTTGGGCACACACACATGCATCCAGCGTGAGTTTAAGCCATCGGGTCCAGGACTTGAACCGTGGTTGACTATATGGGAGTCCAGCAACATAGCCATTACGCTAATTGCTGGTCCCCATGGATATGATTTAATATTGCAAACAAATCAGTTACTCAAATTAATAGATAGATAGATAGATAGATAGATAGATAGATAATGAAATTCCAGCATCTTCATAAGACTTCTTTTTTGAAAATTAATACAGGTTTTTAAAATTCAAACAACCTGAATAATAAACAGAAATATTTCAGACATTTTTAAACAAAAAGGAATAAAGTGAGCCTTGCCCTATTCAACTTTAAAAGTCCCACTAGTCCTGGCACAAGATTAGAAAAACAGACCAATGAAACCCAAAATAGTGTGGAGAATCAGATTATTGATAAATGATAGTGAAGAAATTGGTTGGGACCAGCAGTTAGTGTAGTGGCTATGTTCCTGGACTCTCATGTAGTCAACCGCAGTTCGAGTCCTGGACCCGGTGGCTTAAACTCATGCCAAGCACATATGCCTGTGTGCCCAAGATCCCGAAGGAAGAATGGAGAAGGGATTGCGGCATGGCCATCCCCCCGGGGGGGGGGGGGGGGTGATTTTTCG